>NW_027491444.1:0-379754 GCF_021521415.1 Bidens hawaiensis | reverse complement strand
ATGCATTTGGTAAACTTATCGCAAGCTGATCTGCAGGTGCTCAATGAGAAGAAAGTATTTTATATTCCTGCTTGGAAAGACGAAGCGAGGAAATATCAAAGAGTTGTCTCGGTTTGTGTTCGAGAAGGAGTGCATGCTTGAAGATAGAAGATTGAAGATTACAAGACACGTGTTTGAAGCTAAAGAGATGAAGCTACTGCCAAGGGGGAGTCTATTGTAGGTTCCCAGCCGGATCTACACGAGATATCGCGTACTACGCAGGTGCGGAATCCCTACATAAGACGTTACGAGTATAGAAAACAATATATGATTTAACACACGATACGATAATCAAACACGTTGTATACCAACCTTAAACACGTGATACGAAGATCACTTGATTACAGACTCTCTCTATCGAATACAAAAACTCATAATCTATTAACTTATCGATATCGAATAAGCCGTAACCTAAACCTTATATAGACACGACAACTTCGCCTGGCATGTTCAGGCGAAGTTATCCCTAACTTCGCCTTGTCTAACAAGTTCCGCCCATATCAGCGAACTTGTTAGCAACTTCGCTTATACAAAACATAAAACATTACAAACGCGATTACAGACACTAGACACTGAACTACTGACATCATGCACCAACAGACTCCCCCTTGGTAGTAGCTTCATCTCTTTAGCTTCAAAACACGTGTCTTGTAATCTTCAATCTTCTATCTTCAAGCATGCACTCCTTCTCTAACACAAAACCGAGACAACCTTTTGATATTTCCTCGCTTCGTCTTTCCAAGCAGGAATATAAAATATCTTCTTGTCATTCAACACCTGTAAATCAGCTTGCGATAAGTTTACCAAGTGCATTGGATCGTACACTCTAAGAAGCTCTTGTTCATCTTCTTCTTCCATCACCGCCTCAGCTGTCTCACAATCTACAAACCACCACATAAGATCTTTAAGCACATCCTTGGGCATTAGCTTCATCGGTACTTCTTTCAAACACCGGATCGGTTTATACTTCATGACCATCCAAGGCTTTCCATCAGCTCTCAAACCTCTATCCTTGTCTTCAACAAGTTTTCCCTTTTGCTGGTTTTAACAGCTCAAATTTCTTCTCTTTTATACTTTCTTTCCATACAATTTTCCCAATGACTCTAGCCATATTATCGTCACTTCGATTGATTAACCCAATCTGGCTAAGTCTTTCACTTCACATTCCGGCAGTGTATTCAACGATCTTAACAGTCTTTAAAATACTGAACACCGTCATACCTTTTAATCACGAAGAGCCTCAACTGCTCATCATAGATCCAGCAAATAATCCCTTTCTTCGCTTCAGCATAGCCTTTAATGTTGTAACTCTTCTTAAACATTGTAGGGACCGCCGGTTTCTTCGTTTTGACGAACCACTGAGCGTAGCCGTCTTTCCATCTAGGCTGCTCTTCGCATTCAGACTCATCATTTCCAATCTGTTCACTCAAATCTGCTTTCTCAACATCTGGAATGTCATGCTCAATATTTTCCTCAACTATCTCTCCCTCTTCTATCTCTGTATCAATCACAATATCTCCACCAATCTTTTCTATCACATCACTTGGCAATACATCATCATCACCAACCAAACCATCATCCATCTCCTCTACGTCCACCACCACCACATCATCACCACCAGCTGCAGATGTCGACTCCCCCTGAGTTGTGGAAGTTCCAAGAGCTTGATCAGTTCTTGGTAGCTCACCACCTGCATCTTTCGACGCATTGGGATCATCGTCTCTATCATTTTTCTTTTCGGGAGATGAAATTATTTTTCAAGTCTACTACTTCGTAAGAAGTTACTTTACTATGTTTAACAGAAAATTGATCCAACCTTGGAAAGTGATAGATATACTAATTGTGTGTGCTTAACTAGTGAAGTTATTAGGCTTAAAAGACTTTAGAACAGTCATTGTATGTCATGGTAGCTTTTTATGGTGCGTAAAAGTAGAAGTGATACTAACTAAATCTACTCGATTTTACGTGGAAACTCCTTAAGAGTTGTGCATGTCTTCATAAATATCTTTCCGAATGATAGGCAGAAAAGCGATTACCCAGTCATACACGAGCCCGTGAGTGTTCTGATTCCCGTGAAGATAGCGTGTCAAGACACTGCAGTGATCCAGATTCGGGACTTGCGGTTATTTTCTACTTGAAGTTGTGTATATACATGTTAGATTAAAAAAAAAAAAAATTCTAGAGTTCATAATGTTAATGATTGTCAATCAAGACGCAAGAAGGTGAACGGGAAACAGAGTCTAAGATCGAAGAGTAATTATTACTTAATCAGACACTACGGGTTGAGGTCAATTCGGGGTGACTTGGGGAAAGCCAAATACGCTTTGAGAATAGATAGGAGGCATCATAATCTCTGAGTTGTTGCCCACTTAAGTTTTGAGCTTAATTGAACCTAACCCGTATCACAGAAACAATGAAAACCATTTTAAGTAGATTACCTGCTTACAACCTGTTTCTTTATGTCATAATACAGCTGAACACGGATCTGTGTGACAGTCACGAAATTAGTATGATTCCTGTTCGGATCTTTTCTAAAACATGGTAGTCCCTGTCGAGACTGAAATTTGATCCCGTGTACCTTTATTTTAAAAGTTTTTCTATTTTTGGAGTTGTATGATTTTATACCTGGTTACTTGGTCTTGATCGTATCATTTAACGCTTTAAAGGATGTTTTAAAACTTAATTGCAAATTGTTCAGATTATGGGGTTTGTTTTGAAAAATTTTAATATCAGCGAAGTTCTGCATAACTTCGCCTTATAGGCGAAGTTATCCACAACTTCGCCGATACATCTGTGGCCCTATATAAAGAAGTTTTAAGGTCAAACAGTTTCATAATTTTCAAAACCAGCGAACTTATCTTCCTAAACCTAAGCGAACTTATCGTATAATCCATCGATCTTGCAGTTGTTCATTCTTTTCCGATTCTAATCAGATTTCAAGGTGTTTAGGATTCCTTTATCGTATAATCAATGTTTTTGAGGTTGATCATCGGTCGCTTCGACTCGATTATCGACCTCGTCTTTCGAAACCTTAAACACCCGATTTCAAACTTGTTTTTACGTGATAGTAAACCACTTGAACGTATAAAACTTCATAAAATCATGTATTTCGGAGTCCTCGATCTCTGAAATCATCTTCTACACGTCGTTCAAAATCCTAACTGTTGCCGATTCGAATTCGGCGAAGTTACAGTTTAGGCGAAGTTATCCGTAACTTCGCCTGAGGTTTATCTTAAGAGGCGATGTTGTGATTAGGCGAAGTTCTCATTAACTTCGCCTGGACCATTTTACATAACAGTTATCAGACGAAGTTCAAGTTGAAGCGAAGTTGTTTCCCAACTTCGCCTCACCTCTAACTTCGCCTATACAGAATTGATCACAACTTCGCTCATGGTAACAGGCGAACTTGTGATTCGCTTTGAATCTTATCTAACTTAACCTGTTTGTTGCAGATATGGCTGCTGTTGCTGGAGCAGGTGGTGCAGGCGGTGATGACGGAGGTGATCAACAAAGACAGTTCTTCCCGGGGTCACAACATGTATATCACCTTGAACCCGGAGGCGAGCGGAGTTGATGATTTCCGCGAAATTATCACATTTCTGTTACGCTCGAGGATATTCCACGCCATTACAACAACTCTGCCGATATCCTTACCCAACATTGAGGATTTCTGGTAGACCGTGGAATACGACTGTAGAGTCGAACCCCCGGTGATGCGCGCAACAGTAAACAATCAGATTGGTCAGTTCTCTTCTAAACATATCCGGGCGGCTCTGCGGTTTGGAAATGAAACAAGGGATGACCCGACAGAGTTTGTAGCTCCTTTCCGTGATGGAGCATTTTTGAGGATGGGTTATTCTGGTCCCTTGGGGGATTCGCAGAGAAGGAAGGGATTTCTACTTGACCAGTGGCGCTTTCTCATGCATGTTATGATCGTTTGCATGTCAGGGAGAAAGGCGGGCACTGATGGCATGGGCGCGACCATGCAGTCAGCGATGACTGCTCTGACATACAACAAGCGATTCAGCTTTAGTCAGATGGTCTTTTATGAGATTGATCGTCAACGAAGAGCGATGGCGCGTGAGCGATTCATCATGTATCCAAGAGTCCTTCAAATGATCTTGAATCATGTTGCTCCAACGCTTCCTCAGCGCCGTCCGATCCGTTACGTTGAGAGTGTGAACAAACGGATCTTCGCCCAATGCAGATCCTCCAGTGCGAGGAGCAAACCTGAGCTTCATCCTCGCCATACTCCACTCTATGGGTACTTAATCAACCCGGGGTATGTGCCTGCTCGTGGGAATGAGTTTAGGGACCCGGCACCACAACAGGCAGGAGCACCTCAAGCTATACCTGCTGCTCCTGTTGTGTCACCGGAGGAGAATGTGGACCTTGATGCAGAATTTGGTGGTCAAGGCTTCTTTGATATGGATTGGGTGGATCCAGAGGAGAATGTACAGGTCCCAGTTGAACGTGCTTCGACTGTCAGTGTTACTAGGACAGCTGCTATGGCGGCTGGTTCTGATTCTGATGATGAAGTGGCAGAGGCGGGAAGGATTATGGTGACTCGAGAAAGACTACATGGGAAACGAAAGATAACAGATGATGATGACGAGTCATACTATGAGGAAGAGGTACAACAGTTGATAAGGAGGTCAAGAAGGGAACGGATAGGTGCAGGATCAGGAGCCGGTGAGAGCTCTAGGGTGGTACGTTTCACTCCACCAGCACTATTCGGTATGACAATGGTTCCCGCATCACTACAGGTTACAAGGCCAAGCGCTACGGGTGTTCCCGTGGTGGCTACCTCGGCTACTTTTGGCCTCCCACCCACTACTTTCCAACTTTCGACTCCCGAGATCGTTTCATTGCCGCCTCCGACCGTTACTCCATCGGAGGTCGTGGCACGCTTTATCGAGTCGACTGTTGTGGCCACTGCAGAGTTATCAATGACGATACCACCTGCGGTTACGTCTATTTCTACTTCTGAGGTCCCGGTGACATCGGAAATCCCTCCTCAGTACACTCAAGATTTATCGCATATGAGGTTCGATTTCGATGCAACCCTCTCAAACTCAGAACGAATAGCAGCACTGGAACGGGTCGTGGCAGAGCAGTCAAAGATTAATCTTATCCAGACCCAGGCTATTCAGCGCCTAGTTACAGAGAATCAGATGCAGTCGTCCCTCCTGGTACAACATGGAAAAATCATAGATGCTTTCAAGGAGTTCTTGGCATCTCAGGGGGAGACGAGCTGTAAAGGCGACGAGTTGAGGACGAAGAGAAGAAATGATAGAGACGATGATCCCAATGCGTCGAAAGATGCAGGTGGTGAGCTACCAAGAACTGATCAAGCTCTTGGAACTTCCACAACTCAGGGGGAGTCGACATCTGCAGCTGGTGGTGATGATGTGGTGGTGGTGGACGTAGAGGAGATGGATGATAGCTTGGTTGGTGATGATGATGTATTGCCAAGTGATGTGATAGTAAAGATTGGTGGAGATATTGTGATTGATACAGAGATAGAAGAGGGAGAGATAGTTGAGGAAAATATTGAGCATGACATTCCAGATGTTGAGAAAGCAGATTTGAGTGAACAGATTGGAAGCGATGAGTCTGAATGGGAAGAGCAGCCTAGATGGAAGGAAGGCTACGCTCAGTGGTTCGTCAAAAAGAAGAAACCGGTGGTCCCTACAATGTTTAAGAAGAGTTACAACATTAAAGGCTATGCTGAAGCGAAGAAAGGGATTATTTGCTGGATCTATGATGAGCAGTTGAGGCTCTTCGTGATTAAAAGGTATGACGGTGTTCAGTATTTTAAAAGACTGTTAAGATCGTTGAATACACTGCCGGAATGTGAAGTGAAAGACTTAGCCAGATTGGGGTTAATCAATCGAAGTGACGATAATATGGCTAGAGTCATTGGGAAAATTGTATGGAAAGAAAGTATAAAAGAAAAGAAATTTGAGCTGTTAAAACCACAAAAGGGAAAACTTGTTGAAGACAAGGATAGAGGTTTGAGAGCTGATGGAAAACCTTGGATGATTATGAAGTATAAACCGATCCGGTGCCTTAAAGAAGTACCGATGAAACTAATGCCCAAGGATGTGCTTAAAGATCTTAAGTGGTGGTTTGTAGATTGTGAGACAGCTGAGGCGGTGATGGAAGACGAAGATGAACAAGAGCTTCTTAGAGTGTACGATCCGATGCACTTGGTAAACTTATCGCAAGCTAATTTGCAGGTGTTGAATGACAAGAAGATATTTTATATTCCTGCTTGGAAAGACGAAGCGAGGAAATATCAAAAAGTTGTCTCGGTTTGTGTTAGAGAAGGAGTGCATGCTTGAAGATAGAAGATTGAAGATTACAAGACACGTGTTTGAAGCTAAAGAGATGAAGCTACTGCCAAGGGGGAGTCTGTTGGTGCATGATGTCAGTAGTTCAGTGTCTAGTGTCTGTAATCGCGTTTGTAATGTTTTATGTTTTGTATAAGCGAAGTTGCTAACAAGTTCGCTGATATGGGCGAACTTGTTAGACAAGCGAAGTTAGTGACAACTTCGCCTGAACATAGCAGGCGAAGTTGTCGTGTCTATATAAGGTTTAGGTTACGGCTTATTCAATCAGTTAATAGATTACGAGTTTTTGTATTCGAGAGAGAGAGTCTGTAATCAAGTGATCTTCGTATCACGTGTTTAAGGTTGGTATACAACGTGTTTGATTATCGTATCGTGTGTTAATCGTTTTGTTTTCTATACTCATAACGTCTTACGTAGGGATTCCGCACCTGCGTAGTACGCGATATCTCGTGTAGATCCGGCTGGGAACCTACAGTTTTCGTGTTTTGACCAAATTGCCCTTGCGGGGAATAATTGCTAGTTTATTGTTATGTGTGACCAAATTGCCCTTACGGGGAGTAATTGCTAGTGATGTACATTATTAATACATGACACGTAAATAATTGCTCACACACGTATCGTATCACAAATGTACTCGTTAAGTCACACACGATTCACAAACAAACACGAAACGTATCTTGTGATTAGGAATTATGTGCCGGGTCTAGAGACTCGATATTAGTTCCGATACTTAGAAAATCTCCTTGTTGTTTTAGAACGCTAGAGAGAGTTTTCTGTGACGCACATCACTTAGTGATTTATTTTGGGAATTCTTCGCAAACAGTGAGTTTCACTTACCCCTTTAAACTGTTTTAAACGCTTTTCACTTGGGGGAGATAACATACTCCGATAAACACATTTAAGATTTTGTTAGTAAATTATATATCACTTGTAAAGGCTAAGTGGCAAACGAAACATTTGAAGTCCTACACATCGAACCGGTTAATATTTGGAATAGCGAGTCACTGTTGAGTAGTACTACTGGGTTTGACAAACCTCACCCAACGCTAAACTCGACTGGAGGTCGAGCGGGTGTAATTTTGGCTAACACGTACCATGGTCTGGATGACCTGGTGACAAGGCACTTGATATACAGTCAGCTTCGGTGTCGAACACTTAGTAATACTTGTTGTATAGGCTAGCTACCTATCGATATATAATTGATTTAACACTATCTGGTAACGCAAAACGCTAAACGCTTTATTTTATTTAAACTTGTGAACTCACCAACCTTGTGTTGACACTTTTAGTATGTTATTCTCAGGTAGCCGAGGCGGGCGCGCGGTATAGGATCATGCTTGGTTTTTGAACATTCTGATATGCAAACATGTTTTAACTATTATTACTTGGGTTTTTAAGTCGTCCTGCGTGACGCAACTTTTGTCTTTTGGTTTTTACGCTTCCGCACTTAATTTCATTTAAACGTTTTTATGGTTTGATTATAACTGATGATTCCGATCCTGTTAGTTCACACCCTCTGACGGTAAAACTCCGTTAGTGGAATTTGAGGGTGTGACATAAACACAGTTCTTACAAATCAGAGTTCATTAAAACTTTACGCGGAATATAAAACATCATCCATTCGTTACAAAACATTAAATATTTTCTTTGAGACCATATCCCAAAACATTATATTTAAACCTCTTTTCTTCTATCATCCGATGCCAGCCGTTCAATCCATGTCATGTGTCCTCCTCATGCTAGCTCCTTAAACATATTCGCCTGCGTGCATACTAAAAGTCAGCTACGCTGAGTGAGTTCTAGTTAATTAGGCGACATATAATACATACACACATCATACATACTTACATATCCGAAGATACGTATCCATACTTAATCTGTTACCCTTCTATCATACATACATACATACACTTACCTCAGTACACCGAGAGTATGGTCATAGCCCACCGTCTATACCTATACTCAAGGTCGTGAACACGTAAAAGGTCCGTAGTCCTTACCTATGCTCACCATTTATGGTACGTGCAAGGTCCGCTATCCTTCCCTATACCATTCTACATTAACAACACGTACAAGGTCCTCAGTCCTTCCCTATGTCGCAACCTAAACCATAGCACGTACGAAGTCCGCAGTCTTCCCCTATGCTACCAGAACACAAATATAGCACGTATAAGGTCCACAGTCCTTTCCTGTGCTGACGCCTATCTACATTACGTATAAGGTCCGCAGTCCTTATCTACGTTGGCGTTTATCTCCTATAACAATTATAAGGCCCACCGTCCCTATCTACGTCTACATCTATCATCTACATCACGTATAAGGCCCGCAGTCCTTAACTACGTCATCACTAGCCGAGTCTAGGTCCAACAGAAGTTAGAGGGATTCGCCATCCTAACTTACTATGTCGAACGTAAGACTCACATACCAGTAGTGTACCTATATACACATACTTCACATATACAATAATTACATTATAGGATAAGAACACTCTAGGCGTTCTTTACATCATTCATTTAACAACCATACCCCTTGTCGATACGTGCAATATCCGAAGATCGTTCACGCCCCGACAAGTGTTCATTTGTAATGTTCATGCATCTTCCATATATAATATTCGTACCTTTATTTATAACCTGACAGTACGCGCAATATCCGAAGATCGTTCGCGTACCGACAAGCAATCATTCATACCTATCACATATATCACATATGGCATACACTTATCACTTAGGATAAATGTATTAACAACACATCGAGTATGCACACAGCCCAGAAAACATAACAAGGAATGGGGCTAGAAACTCACATGAACTCTGCTTCTTTCTCCGATAGTTAAACCCTTCTTCAACTGTGCTCGGCTGACTGTATAATATTTACATGTATCAATTAACTACTACTACTCATGTTGTATTTCTATCTTTATATAACCCACAACGAACGGGGGTCCGGGGGCAGCGCCCCTGGCAGTGGGGTTCTAGGGGCGGCAGCCCCTAGCAGGGTCCAAGGGGCAGAGCCACTGGCTAGGGTCGAGCTGCCAGGTCAGCTTGGAAAAATTTTATTTCCAATAACTGTCTTAACACATTTTTCATTAGGTTTTAATTTATTTTCTAATTTGCTAATTCCAGCGAACTTAACGTTAAGCGAACTTAAGCATAGGCGGAACTGTCATCAAGCGAACTTAGCATATGGCGAAGTTGTCATCAGGCGAACTTAGCATATGGCGAAGTTGTCATCAGGCGAACTTAGCATATGGAGAAGTTGCCATCAGGCGAACTTAGCATATGGCGAAGTTGTCATCAGGCGAACTTAGCATATGGCGAAGTTGTCATCAGGCGAACTTAGCATATGGCGAAGTTGTCATCAGGCGAACTTAGCTTCAGCGAAGTTGGCCAGCTGCAGCTACTGTTCGTTCTTAAATCCCATAATCATCTTCGTATCTTAACCAAATAACTCGATTTAGGTATCAACGGAATCGTCTGACCAGCGCCTGCAAACCCCAACCATCAAATCGGCCTAACATCAATGTTTAAGGGGTGCGATTTAGGCATATAGATTACGGGTTCTTTTATCAATCGATTAACCCATCAAATCTTAACCATTTTCAGTAAGTTTAGCTTTGTTGGATTCGTTTTTACCATACAAACACAGATCTATCATTTCTATACTAATCCAAACCTAAACGAACAAGTTCTCGATATAAACGTACCGTAAACGAGTCGAACTACGAACACGAGCTGGTCTTTGATGTTGCTTTGGTTCGTCACGACGATCTAGCACCAACAAGCTCGGGTCCACGCCTTTGGATCTTGGTTCGAGTTGTGTGTGTTTCGGGTGTGTGTAGGGATTATGGAAAGATGGAATGGGAAGTTAGGGTTTTAAGATGGTTTAAGGGGTATTTATCTCACCATCTTAATCCATGTAATTACCCAAGTCCATGATTCTTTCTATATTTAATATTAATTAAATATTAACACTCGTTTTTAAATCATGGACTTCTTTTATTTACTAATATAAAATTCGGGATGTTACACATAATATAAATTTTGGCAATACTGCCAAAATTTCGAATGGGGCACGGGGTGGCGTGAGGAGATAATTATTCATCCGATTCTTTATTAATGTCAAAAAATATTGTATGGCAGTCTCCATGACCGAATTTATGATCCAATTCAGTGGTTCGACCAATACTCGGTTTTTCCTCGGGCTCGTGTACTACCCCCTTTTGCAATACTGGCAAAATTTCGAACGGGCCACAAGGTGGCGTGAGGGCATAATTATTCATCCGATTCTTTCTTAGGGTCAAAAAATATTGTATGGCAGTCTCCATGACCGAATTTATGATCTGATTCAGTGGTTCGACCCATATCCAGTTTTTCCTCCGGCTCGTGTACTACCCCCTTAGGCAATACTGCCAAAATATCGAACCGGCCACTGGGTGGCGTCAGGGCATAAATATTGATCCGATTATTTCTTAGGGCTATAAAATATTGTATGTCAGTCTCCATGACCGAATTTATGATTCAATTAAGTTGTTCGACCCATACTCAGTTTTTCCTTAGGCTCGTGTATTACCCCTTTTGGCAATACTGACAAAATTTCGAACGGGCCACGGGGGTGGCGTCAGGGCATAATTACTGATCTGATTCTTTCTTATGCTCAATAAATATTGTATGGAAGTCTCCATGACCGAATTTATGATCCGATTCAGTGGTTCGACCAATACTCGGTTTTTCCTCCGGCTCGTGTACTACCCCCTTTTGCAATACTAGCAAAATTTTCAACGGGCCACAAGGTGGCGTGAGGGGATAATTATTCATCCGATTCTTTATTAGTGTCATAAAATATTGTATGACAGTCTCCATGACCGAATTTATGATCCGATTCAGTGGTTCGACCCATACCCAGTTTTTCCTCCTGCTCGTGTACTACCCCCCTTAAGCAATACTGGCAAAATTTTGAATGGGCCACGGGGTGGCTTGAGGGCATAATTATTGATCCTATAATTTCTTTGGGTCACAAAATATTGTATGGCAGTCTCCATGACCGAATTTACGATCCGATTCAGTGGTTCGACCCATAATCAGTTTTTCCTCCAGCTCGTGTACTACCCCCCTTTGGCAATACTGCCAAAATTTCGAATGGGGCAAGGGGTGGCATGAGGGGATAATTATTCATCCGATCCTTGATTAGTGTCATAAAATATTTTATGACAGTCTCCTTGACCTAATCGACCCATACTCAGTTTTTCCTCCGGCTCGTGTACTATCCCCTTTTGCAATACTGGCAAAATTTCGAACGGGCCACAAGGTGGCGTGAGGGCATAATTATTCATCCGATTCTTTCTTAGGGTCATAAAATATTGTATGGCGGTCTCCATGACCGAATATATGATCCGATTCAGTAGTTCGACCCATTTTCAGTTTTTCCTCCGGCTCGTGTACTACCCCCTTAGGCAATACTGCCAAAATTTCGAACGGGCCACGGGGTGGCGTCAGGGCATAATTATTGATCCGATTATTTCTTAGGGCTATAAATATTGTATGTTAGTCTCCATGACCGAATTTATGATTCGATTAAGTTGTTCGATCCATACTCAGTTTTTCCTTAGGCTCGTGTATTACCCCTTTTGGCAATACTGACAAAATTTCGAACGGGCCACGGGGGTGGCGTCAGGGCATAATTATTGATCTGATTCTTTCTTAGGCTCAATAAATATTGTATGGCAGTCTCCATGACCGAATTTATGATCCGATTCAGTGCTTCGACCAATACTCGGTTTTTCCTCCGGCTCGTGTACTGCCCCCTTTTGCAATACTGGCAAAATTTCGAACGGGCCACAAGGTGGCGTGAGGGCATAATTATTCATCCGATTCTTTCTTAGGGTCATAAAATATTGTATGGCAGTCTCCATGACCGAATTTATGATCCGATTCAGTGGTTCGACCCATATCCAGTTTTTCCTCCGGCTCGTGTACTACCCCCTTAGGCAATACTGCCAAAATATCGAACCGGCCACGGGGTGGCGTCAGGCCATAATTATTGATCCGATTATTTCTTAGGGCTATAAAATATTGTATGTCAGTCTCCAAGACCGAATTTATGATTCGATTAAGTTGTTCGACCCATACTCAGTTTTTCCTTGGGCTCGTGTATTACCCCTTTTGGCGATACTGACAAAATTTCGAACGGGCCACGGCGGTGGCGTCAGGGCATAATTATTGATCTGATTCTTTCTTAGGCTCAATAAATATTGTATGGAAGTATCCATGACCGAATTTATGATCTGATTCAGTGCTTCGACCAATACTCGGTTTTTCCACCGTCTCGTGTACTACCCCTTTTGCAATACTGGCAAAATTTCGAACGGGCCACAAGGTGGCGTGAGGGGATAATTATTCATCCGATTCTTTATTAGTGTCATAAAATATTATATGACAGTCTCCATTACCGAATTTATGATCCGATTCAGTGGTTCGACCCATACCCAGTTTTTCCTCCTGCTCGTGTACTACCCCCTTAGGTAATACTGGCAAAATTTCGAACGAGCCACGGGGTGGCTTGAGGGCATAATTATTGATCCTATTCTTTCTTAGGGCCACAAAATATTGTATGGCAGTCTCCATGACCGAATTTACGATCCGATTCAGTGGTTCGACCCATACTCAGTTTTTTCTCCCGCTCGTGTACTACCCCCTTTGGCAATACTGCCAAAATTTCGAACGAGGCACGGGGTGGGTTCACGGCATATTTATTGATCCGATTCTTTTATTAGGGTTATAAAATATTGTATGGCAGTCTCCATAACTGAATTTATGATCCAATTGAGTGGTTCGACCCATGCCCAGTTTTTCATCCGGCTCGTGTACTACCCCCTTTTGCAATACTGGCAAAATTTCAAACTGGCCACAGGGTGGCGTCCGGGCATAATTATTGATCCGATTCTTTCTGACGGTTACAAAATAATGTATGGCAGTCTCCATGACCGAATTTATGATCGGATTCAGTGGTTCGACCATAATCAGTTATTCCTCCGGCTCGTCTACTACCCCCTTTGGCAATACGAGCAAAATTTTGAGCGGGCCACGGGGTGGCGTGAGGCATAATTATTGTAGGTTCCTAGCCGGATCTACACAGGAGTATCTCGTAACACGAGGGTGCGGAATCCCCACGTATACGATACGAGTGTTGAGACGATTAACAAGTAAATCACACACAAAGAACACGAGTAAGTAAGATAATACTTGTTATATTGCAAAGATAAACCAAACACGTAACACTAAGGTGTTACAAAAACTGCCGTCCAAAATCACATCTATATATGCCGAAGTTAGGAATATATATCAAGACAACTTCGCCTAACATGCTTGGCGAAGTTGTCCTAACTTTGCTACCTACTCAAGTTCGCTTAACCATTAACACAAACTAACAAGTTCAATACATTCAGAACAAATTAAACGATTACATACACAGATAAACACGAGATACTGAACTACTGGCATCATGCACCAACAGACTCCCCCTTGGTAGTAGCTTCATATCTCTATCTTCTTTCTCGTGTATTGTAATCCAAAAAATCACGTACCCACCGTCTTCAAGCATGAATGCCATGTCTCACACAGACAGAGACCACCCTCTGGTACTTCTTAGCTTCATCCTTCCACGCTGGAATATAGAAAATCTTCTTATCGTTAAGTACCTGAAAATCAGCTTGAGACAAATTAACCAAGTGCATGGGATCATACACTCTCAGGATGTCCTGTTCATCCTCATCTTCCATCACGGCTTCAGCAGTCTGGCAGTCAACATACCACCACTTGAGATCCTTCAACACATCCTTGGGCATCAGCTTCATCGGAACCTCTTTCAAGCATCGAATCGGCTTGTATTTCGTCACCATCCAAGGCTTACCATCAGCCCTTATACCTCGTTCCTTGTCTTCGACCAACTTCCCTTTCTGAGGCTTCAACAACTCAAACTTTTTCTCTTCACACTTTCCTTCCACACAATCTTTCCAACCCCTCTCGCAAAGTTTTCGTCACTTCGATTAATCAATCTCAAATGTGCCAAATCTTTCGCCTCACACTCAGGCAAGGTGTTGAGCGATCTCAAAGCCTTCTTAAAGTACTGAACCCCATCATATCGCTTTATCACAAACAATTTTAGCTGCTCATCATACAACCAACAAATAATACCTTTCTTTGATTCAGCATAGCCCTTGATATTGTAACTTTTCTTGAACATTGTTGGTACCACAGGTTTCTTTGTCTTGAAGAACCACTGAGCAAAGCCTTCTTTCCATCTTGGCTGTTCTTCCCACTCAGACTCATCCGACACACTTTCATCTTGACCCAGCTTTACCTCCTCAACACTTGGAAATCATGCTCTACACCATCATCAACTATCTCTCCTTCTTCTAACTCACTATCAATTTCTATCTGTTCCCCAATCTTTTCAATCTCACCAGCCGTTAACACATCATCAACTAACTCATCATCATTTCCCAACACCCCCTCATCGTCTACAACCACCACTGTGTCACCACCTGTACTGATTGACGGAACAGCAGACTCCCCCTGAGATGTGGAAGTCCCAAGATTTTGTTTAGTTCTTGGCAACTCGCCACCTGCATCTTTCGATGCATTGGGATCATCGTCTCTGTCTTTCCTCTTCTTTGTTATCAATTCATCACTCTTGTAGCTCGTCTCCCCCTGAGATGCTAAGAACTGTTTAAGAGCTTCAAAGAGTTTACCGTGTTCAATGAGAAGTGATGATTGTATCTAATTTTCTGCCACAATCCGCTGAATAGCTTGCGTCTGAATGAGATTGATCCGTGACTATTCAGCAACTACCCAGTCAAGAGCCGCAATCCTTTCAGAGTCAGACAGAGTAGCATCAAAGTCAAACCGCATATGAGAAATATCTTGAGCATACGGCGATGGAATTCCCAAACTCGCTGGAATATCAGAGGTAGTTGAATGGTAACTGTTGATGGTATAGAGACATGTAACCCAGCAGTTGCTACCAGCGTGGATTCAACAAATCTAGAAACCACCTCTGATGGAGTAAGTGTAGGAGGCGGTAAAGAAACAATCTCTGGTGCTGTAAACTGGAACGTAGTTGGAGGAATACCAGAAGATGACGACACGTTCGCCAAAGGTACACTCGAGGTTACCGGCAATGTGACAGTCAAAGAAACATGTAACATAGTCATACCTGATAACGATGGTAGGGAAAAATGAACAACCCTCGAACTTTCACCAACTCTTGAACTTTCACCAACCCTTGCCTTCTTTGATCTTCGTACAAGACGATATAAATCCTCCTCGTAATCTGATTCACTATCATCTGAGTCTTTCTTTCGCTTGCCATGAATTCTTTCTTGTCTGGCAAGAATTTGTTGTGCTTCAACTATATCGTCAGTGGAGGAATCAGAGTCAGTTCTCTCAGAATCCGCCACAGATGTAGCGACCATGGAAACATCTACACCAGACATCTCAGCGACTGAGGCTTGAACTTCAGCAGCTGGATCAAGCCTTTCCATATCAAAGAACCCTTTCCCTCAAAAGGAAACTTCAAGATCAACCTGTTCTTCTGGAGCTGCAACAGGATCAGCAGGCGGTGCTTGCTGTACCACGGGTGGTGTTTGAACCACAGGAGGTGGATGAGGAATATTAGCTTGTTGCGGTCCCGGATCAAGGAAGTCATCACGTGGAGGAGCAACATAAGCAGGATTCACTAAGTACCCAAATAATTCCTTGTGCCTAGGACGTAGCTCTTCCCTGCTACGTGCACTCGATGATCGACACTGAGCAAAAATTCTCTTAGACACACTCTCCACATAAGATATAGGACGTCGTTGTGGCAGATTGGGAGCTACATGATTTAGAACCATCTGTAAGAATCTCGGGTACATCAAAAATCTTTCCCTTGCCACTGCGCGGCGCTGACGATCTATCTCATAGAAAATCATCTGACTAAAGCTGTAAGGCTTGTTGTAAGTCAACGCAGTCATCGCCGATTGCATTGTCGCACCCATACCATCTGTAGCAGCCTTGCGTCCAGACATGCACACAATCATCACGTGCATCAGAAATCTCCACTGATTTAACAAAAACCCCTTACTTCTCTTAGAGTCTGCCGATGGTCCTGAATACCCCATTCGAACAAATGTACCATTTCTGAAAGTGGCCGAAAATTCAGTAGGGCCGTCAGTAGAATCAACCCCAAACTGTAAAGCTTCCCGGATCTGATCGGCTGAGAACTGTACTGCTTGATTGTTAACTGTAGCACGCATCACAGGTGGGTCAACACGACAGTCATACTCAACCGTGTTCCAGAAGTCTTCAATGTTCGGTAGTGAGATCGGAAGAGTAGCAGTGATGGCATGGAAAATACGTGAGCGAATAAGAAACGTGATAATCTCACGGAAGTCATTAGTTCCTCGACCATCCGGATCCAAGGTGATATACATGTTTTGACCAGAAAAAAACTGTCTCTTATCACCTCCGCCTTCGTCACCACCAGTTCCACCGGCACCTGCCACAGCAGCCATATCTGCAAAACAGACTAATGAAATCAGATCAGTGTTTCAACACGTTACAACTTCGCCTTGCATGATACAGGCGAAGTTGTTAGCGATGTTGAGTGATAGGCGAAGTTATATTAACTTCGCCAAAACTCTAACTTCGCCACATAAATCGGCGCAGGATTTACACCCAGTTATGGCAAAGAATGGCCGATCAGATAGTATTAATAGGACAAGAGTAATGCGATTGAAGTATACAATAACTCATTATCACTAAAAAGGGGTTTCAAATCGGACCGACATAGTGGGAAAGGTTTGGTGCACAAAGGAGATCATAAGAGATCATTTAGAACCCGATTAACCCTTTTGAATATGGATTATGAGTTACACAGATTGAACCAACCGGGATTACGGATCAAAATTGATAAACAAGAAGTGTGATTCAACTGGTAAGTTCGCCGAGGGTTTAGAAGTTTAAGGTTTGACTAATTTTGACCAAGGCCCCTGTTATATAGTTTTGAAAAACCCAGGAGGCGAAGTTAGGTTAACTTCACCCATTAGTTAACCTCACCCATCAGCTAACTTCGCCCATTATTTAACTTAAAACAACTCTGCTTAAAGATGACCCATGGTTAACTTCGCCATTAACTTCGCCCAAAACGATTAAAAGGAACTATCAAAGAACCAAGTAACCAAAAGTTTAAAAGGTTAAACCGTAATACCCAATAAATAACAAAAATTTAAATAATTAAATAAACGGGATCAAATTTCAGTCTTGACGAAAACCTGCATGTTTTTTAAAAGATCCGAACAGGAATCATACTAATTAAGAGACTATAACACAGATCCATGTTCAGCGGTATTATGACATAGAGAGACAGGTTGTAGGCAGGTATAAAACTTAGTATGGTTTTCATCGCTTCTGTGATACGGATTGTGATGTATGGCAGTCTCCATGACAAAATTTCGAACAGGCCATAGGGTGGCGTCAGGGCATAATTATTGATCCGATTCTTTCTTACGGTTACAAAATAATGTATGGCAGTCTCCATGACCGAATTTATGACCGAATAATGTATGGCAGTCTCCATGTAACGTAATCGAAAATGTAACATAATCGATTAGGTTACATTTTCGAAAATGTACATTTTCGATTATGTTACGTAATCGATTATGTTACATTTTCGATTATGTTACATTGTCGATTATGTTACATAATCGATTATGTTACATTTTCGATTACGTTACATTTTTTACTATGTTACATAATCGATTGTGTTACATTTTCAATTATGTTACATAATCGATTATGTTACATTTTCGATTATGTTACATTTTTGAATACTGGAAAAATTTCGAACAGGCCACAGGGTGACGTCAGGGCATAATTATTGATCCGATTCTTTCTTACGGTTACAAAATAATGTATGACAGTCTCCATGTAACGTAATCGAAAATGTAACATAATCGATTAGGTTACATTTTCGAAAATGTACATTTTCGATTATGTTACGTAATCGATTATGTTACATTTTCGATTATGTTACATAATCGATTATGTTACATTTTCGATTACGTTACATTTTTTACTATGTTACATAATCGATCATGTTACATTTTCGATTATGTTACATAATCGATTATGTTACATAATCGATCGATTATGTTACATTTTCGATTATGTTACATTTTCGATTATGTTACATAATCGATTATGTTACATTTTCGAATATGTAACATAATCGATTATGTTACATTTTCGATTATGTTACATAATCGATTATGTTTCATTTTCGATTATGTTACATAATCGATTATGTTACATTTTCGATTACGTTACATAATCGATTACTTTATATTTTCGATTATGTTACATAATCGATTATGTTACATTTTCGATTATGTTACATAGTCAATTATGTTACATACTCACCATCAACATTACCATCACCATCACCACCACTATCATCATCACCATCAACATTACCATCACCATCATCATTATCACCATCACCATCATCATCACCATCATTAACATAATCATCACCATGATCACCACTACCACCACCATCGTCTTCATCATCATCATCATCATCATCATCATCATCATCACTACCATCATCACCATCACCATCATCAACATCATCATCATCTTCACATCATCATCATCATCATCATCACAATTACCATCATCGACATCATCTTCACCATCATCATCATCATCATCACAATTACCATCATCATCATCAACATCACCATCACCATCACCATCATCACCATCACCATCACCATCACCATCATCATCTTCATCACCATCATCATCATCATCATCACCATTATCATCATCATCATCATCATCATCATCATCATTATCATCCTCATCATTACCACCACCACCACCATCATCATTAGCATCAACATCATCAGCATCAGCATCATTAGCATCGTCTTCATCATCAACGTCACCATCACCATCACCATCACCATCACAATCACAATCAACATCATCATCATCATCATCATCATCACCACCACCATCATCACCATCTCCATTACGATCATCATCACCACCATCATCATCATCATCACAATCACCATCATCACAATCATCAAATCATCATCATCATCTTCATCATCACCACCACCACCACCAACATCAACATCATCATCATCATAATCATCATCACCACCATCATCATAATCACCACCACCATCATCATCAACATTACCATCACCATTACCATCACCATCACCATCGTTATCACCATCACCATCATCATTATCATCATCATCACCACCACCACCACCACCATCATCATTAGCATCAACATCATCAACACCATCTTCATCATCTTCATCATAACCATCATCATCATCATCATCAACAACATCATCACCATCACCATCAACATCAACATCACCATCACCATCACCACCACCATCATCATCATCACCATCACCATCACCATCATTATCATCATCACCACCACCACCATCATCATCATCATCCCCATCACCATTAGCATCATCATCATTATCATCATCATCACCACCATCATCACCTATCACCATAATGATCACCATCATTATCACCATCACCATTATCGACTTCATCATCATCATGAACATCATCATCATTATCATCATCACCATCATCATCATCAACATCATCACCATCACCACCATCATCATCACCATCATCACCATCATCACCACCACCATCATCTACATCATCATCACCACCACCATCATCTACATCATCATCATTATCATCACAATCACCATCATCAGAATCATCATATCGTCATCATCACCACCACCACCATCATCATCACCATCATCACCATCACCATCACCATCACCATCATCAACATCATCATAATCATCATTATCTTCACCATCATCAACAACATCACCGTCACTATCACCATCATCACCATCACCATCATCATCATTAACATCACCATACATATTCTGCACCACGAATATGTTACATGATCGTTATGTTACATTTTCGAAAATGTAACATAATCGATTACGTAACTTAATCGAAATTGTAACATATTCGATTATGTAACATAATCGATTAAGTAACATAATCGATTATGTAACATAATCGAAAATGTAACATAATCGATTATGTAACATAATCGATCGATTGTGTAACGTAATCGAAAATGTAATATAATCGAAAATGTATAATAATCGATTATATAACATAGTCGATCGACTATGTAACATAATAAAAAATGTAACATAATCGACTATGTAACATAATCAATTATGTTGCATAATCGAAAATGTAACATAATCGATTATGTTACATAATCGAAAATGTATGTAACATAATCGAAAATGTAGCATAATCGGTTATGTAACAAAATGGAAAATGAAACACAGTCGATTATGTAACATAATTGATCATGTAACATAATCGAAAATGTGACATAATCGAAAATGTAACATAATCGATTATGTTACATTTTCAAAAATGTAACATAATCGATTACGTAACATAATCGAAAATGTAACATAATCGATTATGTAACATACTCGAAAATGTAACATAATCGAAAATCTAACATAATCGATTATGTAACATAATCGATTATGTTACATAATCAAAAATGTAACATAATCGATTATGTAACATAATCGATCGATTATGTTATATAATCAAAAATGTAACATAATCGATCGATTATGTTATATAATCAAAAATGTAACATAATCGATTATGTAACATAATCGATCGATTATGTTACATAATCGAAAATGTAACATAATCGATCGATTATGTTACATAATCGAAAATGTAACATAATCGATCGATTATGTTACATAATCGAAAATGTAACATAATCGATTATGTAACATAATCAATCGATTATGTTACATAATCGAAAATTTAACATAATCGATTATGTTACATTTTCGATCGATTATGTAACATAATAGAAAATGTAACACAATCGATTATGTCATCATCATCATCACCACCACCACCACCACCACCACCACCATCATCACCATCGTCATCATCATCACCATCATCACCATCATCATCACTATCATCACCATCACAACATAATCATCATCACCACCACCACCACCGCCATCATCATCACCGTCATCTTTATCATCATCATCATCATCATCATCACTATCATCACCACCCCCACCACCGTCATCATCATCATTATCATGATCATCATCATCACTATCACCATCACCATCATCAACATCATCATTTCTCCATCTTCATCATCATCACCATCACCATCACATCACCATCCTCACCATCATCACCACCTCCTCAACCACCACCACCACCACCATCATCATCATCATCATCACCATCACCATCACCATCACCACCATCATCATCATCTTTATCACCATCACCATCATAAAGGTCTTGTTCATGTTCATTTGTTAACGAAATAATGTTCACGAACACTTACCGAACAAGATTATATGTCAGTGTTCGTTCATTAAGGAAATGAATGTGTTCACCAACACAAACGAACACAAATAAAATCGGTAGAGCTTAGAGATTGAGGCATATATAATCATCAATATGACTATTAAAAGCATGTAAACGAATCAAACGAACACAAACAAGGGCATGTTCATGTCCATTCATTTAACTTTGAATGGACACGAGCACTTAATTGAACAAATATTTATGTTTATTCGTTTATTTAAAAAATGAGCATGCTTGTCCGTCTGTGTTCATTTGTTTAAAATCTAAACGAACATAACTGAACAAAATGAAACCAAAATATATGAAAAAATGTAAATGAACACAAACAAACATAAACGAACATAATAAATATAATTAAATTAAATAAAATTAACAAATATAAAACTTTTAAGTAAATGACTCATCCAAATAATATTTAATTATTCATATTATACATAAACGAACAAAAATAAACAGACGTAAACGTACATAAACATAAATGAATGAACGGAACATATAAAACGAACTTCTCACCAAAAAGTTCACTGAACACTCAATGCGTTTACAGGCCTAAGTTAACACCCGTTGATGGGTAGCAATATGCACACAAAACTTTATAGCATCTTCAAATATGAACTACGAAAACAAAGAGAGAAGAACATTACAGAATGAGTTATGACGTGTTTTACGTGTAGGGTCAGTTTGGGATGCGTTTACGAATTACGATGCGTTAATGATAGGTCAATTTGGGATGTAACTTTGGTTCTTAATGGTATTGTGCGTAACACGGATTAACGAACCCGCAACCAACATAAACAAACTAAAATAACCGAATCAACGATGGTTTGGTTGTATATTTGGTTTTTGGGTGCGTGCACCAAAGACCGAGCCGACCCGGATTTTATAACCGAACCCAGCCCGTAATGTTTACTTTTTGTCAAGTAATATTTACAAAATAGAAAGAAAATATATTAAATAATGTCCTCCAGCATTTTTTTAATTTGATGGCTTTAACAAAAGTAGTAAACCATCCTCATTTTGTCATTGAGCTAGTGTTTAGGGTTGTTCAAGAAGCCCGTGATTCAAAGCTCGGGCTCATAACTTATTTGATAAAAGCTCGAATAAAACTAGCTAAAAAAACTTGATTTAAAACAACTTAAACTGAGTTGGATAATTTTTGTAACTGAGCCAACATCGACCAAAGCTCGACTCGTTGGCTCGATCTTAGGCCCGTTTCACTTCAAAATCGACCTCAAGCCTAGCTAAGCTGCCTCATTTAGTTTTGAGCTCGAGCTCGAAACCACTCTGACTCGACCTATTATTGTGAAACATATAAAGAAGATTAATAAAATTATATATATGGTTTGGATTAAATACAAATGACTTTTATCATGAGAAGTGTACAAATAACTAAAGTAACTATGTTAAAATTAGAGTAATTATTATTACACTATTATATTTTTTTTATGACATAATTACTCTTGTTCAAAACTATAATTACTTTAGTTATTTGTATGTTTAGTATATTATTTTTATTTGTACCGGATCCCTCCCCTATATATATATATATATATATATATATATATATATATATATATATTGACGTGAAAATCAGAAAGAGTAATTATGTATTACTCTATGACGTATTTACATAATTACTTTACTTTTATATATAATTATTATACTTGATTCTCACGTCTAGCACGTTAATTTCATTTGTTTTTTATTCAAACCATATAAATTTATATATACTATAAGTATACATATATATAAATAATTTAAAGTAATATAGGGGGAAGCATGTGGACAAAAGAATATATATATATCCATTGAATTATCCAGAAAGATCTTGTGAAATGTAGAAACTAACACGTAGCAAATAACTAAAACATCTGGCGGAACATTCTACCACCTTATAGCACTCTCCTTAGTACGCACTTAGCACTCTATTTAATCACCACGTACATACACACATCCATAGTTGGATAAGACAACATAACAAAACAACAACATCATGAACAAAGCAAAAGAAACAAACAATAATAATAAGCAAGAAGAGCCCGTGACAATCCGAGCAGTAAGTGCGAACGAAGAAGGCCGAAAATGGGTGGAAAAAATAGAAGTGAAAACTCACAATATTGATACTTTGAAGCATATAGAGAAGAAACTGACAGATAAAGGGTTGCACCGGCTCGACCGGCATCCGCGGGACGGGATTTCGCTTGAGAAGCAAGCGAAAGGTGGTCGGGGTGGGAAGTACACTTGGGATGGCCCTGGGGGTGTGGTGGATGATGAATTGGACCCCGCGCCGCCTGCGGTGGACGAGAAGGACCCGAATTATGTCGATGAGGAGGAGGAGGTGAGGGTGGCGAGAGAGGTGGATGGGGTGGTGGTTGGAGAGGTCGAGGTGGCGAAAGTGTTGGAGACGGGTGTTGGGAGGGTGGAGGTGGACCCACACTTGAAGGTTGCTTAGTTGTTGATGTAATATCGTGTTTTACCATGTCGTGTCTTATGTATTATTATTGTTGTGTTTTGAATTTCTATGGTTTGAATGGCCAACTTGTTAAGTGTGTTTGTTAGTGAAAAAGTGCCAACTTGTTAAGTGTGTTTGTTAGTGAAAAAGTGCCAACTTGTTAAGTGTGTTTGTTAGTGAAAAAGTGGTTGTTCATGGTTAAATATGTGGTTACTAACTTACTATGATGGGGCTCATCTTTTATTCCCCACCCCACCACCCCTCTACCTAGGTTTAGTGTAGAATGTATTTATAAATGGAAAAGTTATGAAAAATTATATTTTAAATGAAATTAAGGTTTTAATTATGAAAATCATAAATGAAATTAAGGATTTAATTATAAAAATCAGGTATAGTAATTATATATATGTAGAATATTATGTAATTATTATATAATTACTTTGCTTGATTAATTTTATTTATATTTGATTTAAATCTTTTAAACATAAAAGTAGTAAAATAAAAGGCATCACACATTTTTGTGGTATATGTAGCAATGGAACTTTTTTTTTACTTTAATGAAAAGCCATAACTCAAAGTAGTAAAATAAAAGGCATCACACATTTTTGTGGTATATGTAGCAATGGAACTTTTTTTTTTTTTACTTTAATGAAAAGCCATAACTCATGTTTTACCTGAATTTTCTTTTTACCTCCCTTTATTTAAAGGTGAGACTTTAGAACATTCAGCGCATTCCCAAGCCCAAATGTAATCAAATAATTTTTTTTTTTAATTTAAATTTATTACCATCTAAAATCCTTCTAATCTTTGCAAAGTTTGAATCTACCACCTCTTCTTTGAAAGAATGGATAGAAGCTCTAAAAAGTTATCTAAAGCTCATGGAAGTTATCAACCTCCACTTTGAAAGAGTGGATAAAAGCTCAAAAAAGTTATCGATCTAAAGCTCATGGAAGTTGTCAAGAAAAAATATTATAATACTTTATTTGAATTGAGTTTGGATCAAATACAAAAAGAATTAACGTTCAAAATATGAGAATTAAGTAGTGTAGTTATATATATAGGTAAAAAATTATATAATTACATCATAGAGTAATAAATTACTTTATGATATAATTACATAATTTTCTACATGTATATATAATTACTGATTATGTAATTACATCATAGAGTACAAATTATTCTATGATTTAGTTACATAATTCTCTACATGTGTATATAATACTCTATTTGATACTTACGTTTAGCACGTTAATTTCATTTGTACGTTAATCTTTCTTATTAGAATTATAATAACAAATATTAGAATTATAATATAATAATAATAATAACACAATAATGTTATCTTTATTAAAAGAACCTTTTGTTTTATAGTGATTTAGCTTTAAGACGATTTATTACATTATACTATATATATAAAAGAAAAATGAATTGTAAAGTAACGAATTTGCTTTATTTTTAGTTTTAACCGTAGCTTTGTTTTTATACTTACTCGCTTGTTATTCACTAGATCATCTTATCAAACTCGACGATGTACAAAAGATATGTAAGTTTTCATAGAAATAATCGAACTCAAGTATTAATATGTAACTGAAACATAATAAGATGAATTTCGTAGGACAATTAGAATGTTACTTTACTTAAAAAAACTAGTGTTTGCTAAATGCACCACGTTGTCCTCAAAGCTTCTGTTTATCAATTTCTATTTTCGTATGCTACAAATTTGGTAAAATAAAGACCAAAAAATGTGTATTTGAATTATTCAAATAAAACAAAAACATACCGTAAGTACCTTTCAAATATTGTCTACACTTTCAAATAATACACTGTAGCACTCGGTAGGCAGGTGACCCCATGTGCCAAAATGTCTTTATTAAAGTGTGTGAGCTGTCACCTTTATAGAGCAAAAGTCTAAAACTAGTACAAAACTTTTTTATTAATTGTAAATATTTATTTAGAATAAAAGTCATTGTTGTTAATTAAAAGTTGATTTACTATAGGGAGAAACCTATATTTGACCATTTCGTTTACTCGTTTTTCATCCTTGTGTATGATTGAACGAATCAAAAGATTGTCATTATTATTGACGACTATGAATTGAAAATATTATTGATGAATAAGAAGTTAATAAGAACCCTAAATCCCCATATCTGACTGTTATTCGAGTGCTAACTACGTTAACCTTTTTATTTGGCAGTTTTAGTTCTTAAAAGAATAGAAACTTAATCAAACTTTAACTAAAGTTAACCAACGGTTGCCACACACAGGGCCAGCCATGACCAATAATAGAGTGGTCCACGGCCATAGGCCCGACTACTCGTTAGGCCCGATTTTTTTAAATTATATGTATTTATATGAAAAACGATATGCATTATTAATGTTTAAACTCAATTACATAGCAACTGACTTGGTCTAGTAGTAAAGAGGTATGACTTCTAACTAGAAGGTAATGGGTTCTAATTTCATTTGAATCATGTTTAAACTTATTTTTCTACATTAGTTTTTTATACAACCCAGATCATAACCAATTAAACCAATTTTAAAATTAATTTTTTTAAACTCAACGAAATCCTCTTTTTACTTAAGACCCAAAATATTTCTCTTTCGGCCAATTTTTTTTTTTTCAATTCTCAGAGCCGGCTCTTCTCACACATCTCGTGAGACTACAAATGGTATGATCTTAGGCGGATAACCAACCCATCCTGACATGCAAGACACACGGCTTAAACATGTCATGTACAAAATTCATAAGTGAATGTTTTGCTGGACACGTTACAAGTCCGAGATTTTAAACTCGTGGTCGCGTGTGTGTTCTCACACAAGGAAGAATCATTTTGGTCTTTGTAACTAAAGTCTAAAGGCACCAAATGACGAACAATAAAACACAATTGCAACATGTTGACGACAAGTAAGTTATTTGTTTGATAACAATTATTTTGTAGCTAGTTAGAGCATTCACATTCCATTCCATATATTTTTCCTATAATTTAGCTAAAAAACATCATTCCATAAATTTATCTATCATTTTCAAAATTCTTCCACATTCTATTCCCTATTCATATCCATAAATTAATTCTTTGTTATTTTTTTTCTTTTTTGTCTTATTATATAGTAAATGGTGATTGGTAGATATGTAATATATTATATGGTATGGATCAAAACTGAGTCCCTATATTTAGGAATTTACTTTAGTTGCTATATAGCTCATCCATATAATAGGGAATGGATTGAAGAGGTGATTTTGATGGTTTTCTTAAAATTTACCATAAATAATATGGGATTGACAACTTTAGAAAATGGGTTGAGAATTCTATTATTAGACAAAGTATTAGGCACCAAAGGACCACGTGATAAGGAGATCTTTATGCATTTAGACAATGAATGGTCACGTGCACAGTTGTTGGATCTTATAACAAAACATTAAGCAGCCCCCCTTAACTTCTACCTTTTAACTGTCTACCCCTTAAAAAGTAACCACTTTCAAGACAGTGACAAAGAAGACGTGTATAACGACGTATAACAAAACATTAAGCAGCCCCCCTTAACTTCTACCTTTTAACTGTCTACCCCTTAAAAAGTAACCACTTTCAAGACAGTGACAAAGAAGACGTGTATAACGTATAAGGTTGTTAACGAACCGAACGTTCAGCGAACAGTTCATGAATCGTTTGACGGAAAGTTCGTTACGTTCGTTTATTTAATAAATGAATGGACACAAATCTATACAAAATTACAAATAGTATTGTACCTAACAATGAGACCAATAATATATGCGCTACATTTCTAATTAGCCATCATAAACATTTAACTTAAGATAACTTTGCTATCTTGATATATAAACCATTGCTTTTGGTTCTTTTTGAAACGTTTAAAACTACGAATCCCGATTTAGTTAAATGAAAAAGGCAACGTGACCAATTGAATTGACCATTAATTTTAGTTCTTTTAATTTGAACGGATAAAATCTTTCAATAACCGACATCCATTGTCTGGGTTAGAACTCTTAACCTTTCACTGATAAGCAAGAGCCTCTACCAAGCGAGCAGTCTCACATTGAAGAACCCATGCTTCTTACCACTACACCACATTGGATAAAATAACCGTGAATATAAATTATTGGGCAAAAACTTGCGAAATTAGTTTTATAGGGACAAAAGAAGGGAGTAGCACAAGTTAAGGTACTAAAAGTGTATTGAAATATTAATAGTGAGTTAGTAACATAATTGGAATCCTGACAAAACAGTAGATCGGCATAAAAAGCCAATAGCAGAATAGCCATCGCATATTCTGCTGATGCTGGCTGCTAATCGCTACATCGTTTTCACCTTTTCTTGGTTTTATTATTGCCACCCAAATTCATGATTTAATTATTAAGACATATGTTTAATTCTCACTTGGACTAGTTCGATGGATATCTAGGTGACGGGACGAATCAGGGCTATAATCCCATGTTCGAGTCCGACAAGGGGCGAGGGGCTATTTATTCCATCCAGTTTCGAGCATCAAGAGTCGGCCTTGAACATTACACGTGAGATTATTTGCCATTCAAAAAAAAAATTAAGTCGTATTGGAGTCCGTACTATGTCGACAAGTATGTGGTTGTTACTTGGTACTAAGGTTGTTCTCAAGAATTGTTAAAACTTTAGATTGACGGCGAGAGAAAGTTTGGTCGTTAAGTAAACGAGTTTTTTTTGTTGGGTTTAGATAATTAAAATTTTAAAATATGTTGTAAGGGTTAGAGTATGTGTTGTGCAATATTTTTTGAGGTAAATTCCCGAAATACACATTTTCATAAAGGCGTTTCGAGTTTTACGCACACTTTGCATGATATTCCCAAACTCTTATATCATTATCTGAAACATAACAATTTAAATAAAAAAATATATATTAAAGTAATACGAAAAACTAACTCACATTACTTACAAAAAAGAAGAAAAAATATTTCCAATACTCCGTTATATAATATCCAAAATTTTTAAAATGGTTATAAAAATTATAAATCTAAAAATACATAAGCACACATAATTTAAAATGTTTCTTGAAGAATGGTGCTCTATTTTATCCACAAAATAGAAGTGCTATAGGTTTGGGGCTAACTATGCAATGGACTTGTTGTATGTGACACAAAGCCCTGAGGCCTGAGCAAGGCCTTTTTTGCAGGCACCATTGGCCCATTGGCATTAAGTTATTTTTCTATTGGGCTGTAAAATAATGAGCCCAGATTTACATGGTCTAAGAAAAAGATGAGATGAAATGAAAAGGAAAGAGGTTGCAGGTTTTGTGCTCGGGACCGCATGCGCAATCTACTGTTGTTACCAAGAACTGTTGCTCCAAATAGCTTTAAGAGCACAGGTATCGGGCTAAGAGGACCCGAGGAGGACCCATAAGGTTAACACTGGAGAGAAAGTTGTGTTCGATCAAAGGTGAGGGTTTGGCTATCCGGAGCTAGGATCCTCTTTTATCAACTTAATTACTTGCCATATTTTCAATCACTTCAAAAATTAACTTTCAAGCTTACTAAGCAACATTTATCTTTTAAACATACAAACCATTCTTATACTCGTTAGAGGGCCGAAGGTTTTAAATGTGTGGGCACTCGAACTCTCAAGTCAGCCGGGTCCACATTTGTATCATTAATCATACATGTATCATATTAGTTGTATATAAGTACAACCCACATTTGAGATCATTAATAATTAATTATATGTATCAAATCATTTGAGATCATTAATCGTATAGGAGAGGGCTAGAACGTTGATAGGAAAAAGAATATTGTGGAAGGAGAGAGCCTTTCAAAGATATTTGGGCCTTAACTATAATGGGCCAACCCAAGTTTGGGTTTACCAATATTAGGCACGCTTAGGTTGAGCTGACGTGCGGGCCTTTGACCCGTTTATATTGTAACTCATATTGATCTCAAAATTCTTTATAAGTTCCCAAGGCCAGCTATGAGGCTGACATCTCGATATGCCCGAATTTTTGTTTTTAGGTTATATATAAATTTTTGGAAAAAAAAAATATATCTTTAATGTTTAAACTTTAAACTCAATTACTCAACTAATTTATGGGCCAATTTTTTTCACCTTCGGCCTAAAATCTTTTAGCAAAAAAGGGGGAAATAACCTGAGCCGAGCCTGACTGGGCTCAAACTCGGCTCATTTATTATTTATTAATTAATTTACACACAACTATATTTATACTTTATATATTTTTTTAATTATACATTTTATTTATCAAATAGTATATTTTATAAAAATGCTATGCATGATAACAATTATAAATATATATATATATATATATATATATATATATATATATATATAATACGTTAAATAAAAAGTTATATAAATTAATAGGCTCGTTTAAGCTCACGAGCCAGCTCGAAGAGTGAATCTTAGGCTCATATTGTTAAACAAACTTATTTTTAAACTGACTCATTTACACCCTAGCTCTATAAAATGTGATCATAACGAACCTGTGTTGAACGACTGAAGCCACAAAGGGATGAAGTTCGAGGCGAATATATCTTGATTCTGGTGCGATTCTCCAAGATGACCCTGCAAGCAGTTATTTATTTACATGGAATTCATATACCAATAATTCAAAAGTTTAAAAAGTAGGGATGGGATAACATATTGCCTTTCGAAATGTGATTAAGCTTTCGGATCAAATAATATTAAAAGTAATATATCTTAATAGTATATTAATAAGGTGACAGTATAAAAAGAGATGCGTACATACATAATTGCATAGCCCACATCTACTTTGTGAGAAAATGGTGGGTGCAAACAACCCACGACGAATGATTCTAAAATGGGCAAAATGCATATTTTCTTCTGTTCAACTTTTTCAATCAGACCCCTTTTTGATGGGCCAGCCCATTATGGAAGTTCGATAATGATAATGTATTTGTCTATAGATGCCCCCAATCAGGTTTTGGTTCCGCATATGGAGAGATCGGTATTGACCATAACCGGGTCTGGAACGGAACCAGATACCATTACCGGGTAAATCCTATTTTTTGGTATAGAAAAAGCACCCTATTTTAAGGTATTTTTTCGGATATTTTTTTTGATAAAGATAGTGCACTCTCTTTTGGTAGTTTTCGGGTATTGGAGAAGCCCAGTTTCAGGGAACAGAAAAATCCCGTTTCGGGTGTGAAATCGGTTCTGGTTTTCAGGTATTATCGGGTATGGGTCGGTATTGGTATTGAAATGCATACCATATGCGTACTCTATGGGTAAATTCGGGTACTAAAAACCGGTTCAAAAAGAACCCGATTTTGGGTATTTTGACCGGATATAGTTCTAGGTTCGGGTTTTTTGTTCACCTCTTATCAGCTTATACCCTACGCATTAAAAGTTGTACATTGAATTTTTTGGACCTTCTGCTTATACACTGCAAAAGGGGTTAGGCTTTGGGTTGAGTCAATGTAAAGTGGTTGGGTGGTAAGATGGTCCTTCTCCATGCCTAAACATCAAACATTGGACCCATTTCTTTTACCTTTTGGTAGGTGTGGTTGTAATATCTTTAAAGAAGATGTGGATGAGGTTTTCACTAGAAAAATAAAATAACTACATATACATATGTATTCTAGGTATTTACTTGGATTAATTAATCATACTACTGTAGTTGTAGCGGCTTTACTAGCGTCAATTTGGGGTTAAACTAAACGATTTTAGATCTCTCTTTATATAGAAAATTTAGCTAGACGAATGGTTAGCATACACCCGACCCCTCTCTAGTTTTATTAGTTAGTTATGGACCAAACTGACATTTGTTGTGACGCATAAAAGGCTAGTAGCCTTAGCAAGATTTTAATAGAAAGCCACGAAAGTAGCCATCCTTTTATGTTTGTTACATCTGTGTGGTAATATCAAAATAATTTTATGTATATAGTCATGACATATTCAAATCTCTGGTTGTGTACCTAGTATATTTACCCACTAATTTACTCGCCTAACCCTAAAATATTTTTATTCTACGAATAAAGATGCATAAGTGAATACATGATATGGTGTGACGTATCACATTAGTGTAAGTCATCATTTTTTTATGGGAAGAAGCATGATATGCTTGTAAGAGTAGACATACAACTCATGTCTAAATATGTTACGTGTTTCTGAGGGGGTGTGTAGTGGACGACTACTAGGGGGTGATTTTCACTTGGAACCCCCCCCCCTCCCGAACGACAAATGGGGCAATAGGGCGGTGGGGGAGATGAGTTTTGTTGTTGCTTTGTGTGTTTGTTGTTGTTATTATTATTATTATTATTATATTGTGAGTGTGATATATATATATATATATAGGACCACAACACCACTACACCCATAAAACAAAAACCCACAATTTGCTGACTGGACGTCACATGCCGTAAAACGACCCATTTTGTACTTTCTCCACTACACATAGCCTGATATGTCTGATTCTGATATGACTATATACATATAACTAAGACATATAAAATGATAAATTTCATGATTTATATTAAGACCAGTGTGTTAAATATCTTAAGACAGCATGTATCATACGACTTGATATATATATATATATATATATATATATATATATATATATAATATCAAAAGTTAAAACATTAATGGAAATGATGATTGAGCAAGTAAAGACGAAACTAAAGATTTATAAAAGATGGATTCATAATAATCTGATCTACCAATCAGCATCAAATATCAACGTTACTAAGTGCCAAATCTTGTACCATAACATTGAAAGAATCTGCCTAACATTGCACCCACAATATTAAATTCATAAAAACCTAACCTTGCATATGCACTTTTGACTTGTATACCTTTATATAATAATGTTTACATTAGAAAACAAAGAACAACATGTCTTAACAAGTATATATATAATATTTTCATATAGGTATCTAACTATTTTTCTAACTTAATTAATTTTAAATGAGTAAATTGTTGTTTTCGTCTCTGTGGTTTATTTAAATATGTGGTTTAATCTAATAGTTTTAAATTTGTGATTTTCGTCCTTGTGGTTTCATTTCATCTGAAACTAAATTCATTAACTCCGTTAAATTTGGTCGTTAAACCCATCAGCGTACCCTTCACGTGAAGAGCAGTTTTGTCCTTTTTTCCCCAAAATACACCCCAACCCCTCATGTGAGGGGGCCTGCGAATTACAACTACGGTTTATTTAGAGAGAAAAAGGACAAAAATGCCCTCACATGAGGGGCACCCTGATGGGTTTAACGACCAGAGTTAATGCATTTGGGTTTAATTGCAAGTGAAATGAATCCACGGGGACGAAAATCACAAATTTGAAACTATTTGACTAAAACCGCATATTTGGACAAACCACAGGGACGAAAACCGTAGTTCACTCATCTTAAATTATTATTGTTGTATTGTGTGTATGCTTAATCTAATTCATAGGAGGAGGAGCAAAAATAGATTTGATATAAGTTGAAACCATGATTTCTGAGAATGACCATAATCGCGCGGCTTCTTTAACATTGCATCCAATTTCGGAGTTTGAAGCTTCATTGCAATCTTCAAAGTATTTTCCACTCACATTTTTTAGATTTGGATGAGTTGCAACGTAGCATGTTGTAGCAGCAGCCTGCACATGCAAAGTTATGATATATTAATTAGTACTGAATTAATATCTTAAAATGTAGATATGTTAACTATTAGTGAGACATGTTAGTATATTACCTGAGGAATTGTTTTCAAGAACTTTGATGTTAGAAGGAACACCAAGTCTGCAAGATTTATAATTTCAAAACTTAGAAACAACAATTTTGATGTACTACTACTACTACTAATAATAATAATAATAATAATAATAATAATATCACAGAGAAAAAATGTTAAGTTCTATAGATGCATTTAAGTACCACGAAGAAAGTAAAATTTTTGCAAGGTTTAGGTTTAGTATAAACAGGAGGACCTGCCACTATGAGCGGATCAGTCAAGAGGAATCTTGATGAGACTTTTGAATTTTGGTAATAGGACAACACACTAACTATAGTAGTTAGTCCTCGGTCGACTAAATCGATGTTGACAAAATTGAGGGTATACCGTCAACCATTTTGTCACATCAATATCTCACTAAAGTCTATCAACTCTGGATAACTTTCTAAATCGTATAATTAGTTATTATATCAAAATAGTTCAAAGGTACGAAGTCTTAATCGGATATGACAAAAGAGTTACACAAGAATGAGAATGTCGGTGAAGTTCTAATTTGGTTATATAAGTTGAAAATCACTAAGAAGAAACTTTATAAGTGGTAACTTAATTTGTTATCCGAATTTACCACCGTAAGTCTAGTATGCCATTCCAAATACGTCATAGGCGAGGGTTAGATCTCTTAGAGACATGATAATCAGAAGATCAATTCATAATAAGAAGATACACCATGCCCGCGCTCCAAACTAACTTTTGTTATCTAGAAAAACCCTAGCTTCCCAACATCGTTCAGATTCCCACAAACCAAAAGTTTACGAGAAAGAAAGCAATATTGTATGTTTGACGAGTTTGTACTACAAATTATTATGATATATATGCACTCCTTATAATGCATACATTACTGGAAAACAATTCATTTTCCCAGGATGTAGACGTTTTATTTTATTTATATAAACAGAACCCGTAAAACTACCTGTAACGAAACCTTCACGATCTCTTGTGAGTCGAGTTCTCACAATCCCAGGATGTACACAGTTCACTGTCACGTTAGCCTCCATCATCTAAACATAAAACAAAATGTTACTTTCTTTTAATAATTAGCAACAATAATATATTCTCTTTAACTCTTTATTTATAGTATATATACAGAATCATATGGCATGGTATTCATGATGACCAACTTAATAATAATAATAATAATAATAATAATAATAATAATAATAATACCTGGAGTCTGGAAGCAAGTTCCTTGGTGTGCAAAACATTAGCCAGCTTCGAGATCGCATATGCACGTGTTGCATCGTAATGACTGTTGTTAGCACAAGACAAATATACAGAGGATAAAGTCAAACACATTCATTTAATTTTAATTTAATATATCATGCATCACTGCTTTCTATGTGAATTAACACAGTCAAACCTCAGTTGTAATCAAATGGAATAAGTTACTAGCTAGTTCACTATATTTGGTACATTAAATTATATAACTTTTGTATGAGAAAATGATAAAAATTCTATTATTAGTATTTTTTGTTGTTAAAAACTTAAAATAAATAAAATATTCATTTTACCAGCTTTTTTGTATATGTCTATCCGAAATTTAATTAACCCGCCTACTTAATAATCATCATCCAACGAGATTATCAACCAGTAAAAAAAATCTCGACAAAGCAAAAAAATCTCGATGGAAACAAAAAATCTCAGCCAAGTAAATAAAATTTCATCGGAAGACATAAAATCTCGTCAGAGGCAAAAGAAATTTTGTCGGAAGCCAAAAAAAATCTTGTCAAAAGCAAAAAGAATCTCTTCAGAACGCCTAAAAAATCCCGTCGGTATGCCTAAAAAATCTCATGGGTACGACAAAAAAATAAAAAAAATCCAGGTGTCTTGACGAGATATCTTCATATCGACATTGGCGTAACCTGGTTGCTTGAAAAATTTAGTCTGGTAATAATTATTAAGTAAACGGGTTTACTGGATTTACGGTCAACATTTTAAAAAATTTCAAATAACCATATTTGAAATGAATAAAATGTTTATTTTAACTGGTTAAATGAACATTGTGATAATTCACCTATTTTCTGTTCATGATGTAACAATCAGATGGAACTTACCGTAGAATATTCTAAACTGATCAACTAGCAAACAAAGGTGATTCAAAACCAAACTCATGCACAAACAAATTCTTGTCCATTTTCAATTATTGTACCATACCTTTTATCTCGAGTTATTTGTCCTAGAGACCGAATTAAGTCGCCGGAAAACCACGAATGGATACCCGACGTTACGTTCACTATCCGTCCTTGTATTCCAGTCGTTTTCGCAGTCGTTATCATCTTCTTCAACAATAGTTTTGTTAAAAGAAAATGACCTAGATAATTCGTCGCAAACGTCGTCTCTATTCCATCTTCAGTTACCCCATGATCATATGCGAATTTTCCAGCGTTGTTGCTAATATATTTAGATCACTTATTAGTTTAAACAATTAGGGAAAAGATCATGAAAAAACCATAAATTAATTACAAGAAAACCGAGAAAACTACTAACAAACAGTAACTTTTAGTTTTAATATATATTTTATTTTTACATTGTTTGTATATCTTATTAATATTTGAGAAAAAAAGGAAAAAAAAAACTATGCGTAACTAGCAAGTTATATATGTGTAACACGTAATTTACGAATATGTACATAGTATGTGTTACATGTATGTAACTTCGTGAACAACATTTTTATTTAAAATTTATTTTATAATATTAATCTTAAAACAAAAAGAAAATTTTAAACAAAAACTTTATCCGATGGTAATAGTTTTCTCGGTTTTTTATAGCTAGTTTTCTACAGAGAAAAATAATATATGTGTAACACGTAACTTAAGTATATGTGCACCGTATGTGTTACTATGTAACTTTGTGAACAATATTTTTATTTAAAATTTATTTTATAGTACTAAACTTAAAACTAAATATAAAATTTTAAACAAAATCTTTTATAGTTGGTAGTAGTTTTCTCGGTTTTCCATAAATGGTTTTTCTACGGAGAAAAACAGTGAATGAATTAAAGTTGATTTACATGAGGATATTCAAAGGCAAATTAAGAGCTTCAAATTCTTTAACAAAACGCCTGACTGATTTCAAAGAACTAAGATCAAGATACATGACAATAACCCGAGTATCACGAAACTCCAATTCGATACGGCTCTTCATCTCCTCAGCCGCTTTGAGGTTCCGAGCGGGTATGATAACCCGCACGCCGCGCTTAACCAGTACCCAAGCCGTCTCAGCGCCAATGCCGGAAGTTGCACCTAATTATAATAAATAATAAAAATTAATATAAACTATATATATATAAGTAATTATAACTTATTATTTATTAATCAATGAACAGAAGAAAATAGAGGATTCTCTTTCTTTAAAATAATAATGATAGGAAAATGATGAGAGTGCATGTGCATGAACATGATTAATATGGCTACACCACCACATCTGATGTCACACCAATAAACGACCGTAAGTAAAACATTCAAATGATCGTTTAGAAAAAAAACGGTCATACTCTGAAAATTATTGGTCATCTTGTAATTACACCACCCTTTTAGATACCATGCTGTCAAACGGTCGTCCATTAAACACTTAGATTGTCGTGTTTCTTTTATTTTAAAAAACCGTCAAACTTCGAAAATTATTAGTCAGAACAGTTATTTGAACAATATTCGGACGACAGTCATAAAACACTCAGACTGTCGTTTTAAAAAAAAAGTCAAACTTCAAAATTAATTTTTTTCAAACAGCCGTCCATAAAACACTCAGACCGTCATTTTCTTTTTTTAACCCGTCAAAACTTAGAAAATTATTGGTCATAACTCAGAACAGTTATTTGAACAATATTCAAACGACAGTCAAACTTTGAAATTTGTGCAAAACGGTTGTCTGAACTCTACCAAGACAGTCGTTTGGAAAAGTCTAGTATTTGATATCAGACAGTGTGTGTATAAACGACCCCTTACAAAAAATGATAAATTACCAGTGATGAGAGCGGTGCAAGAGCGTAAACCGTCGCAGTTATCCGTGACTTGTTCGGCCGTGGATTTTGAGCCGTAGCCACTCGGTCCGGCCGAGCCAAGCAAGTACTTGACAGTTTTAAGCATGTCTAGACTATGTTTATAAATAATAAGTTCATTGAATGTGTTGGTAAGAAAAAAAGCTGTATATATATATATATAAATAGACCGAGTACAAATGAAGCTTTTAGTGAAAGGAAGAGTGGGCCGGTGGCTAATAGAGGGATGGGTTAGAGGGGTAGGGATGGTGATAGGAATAGATAGGGTGTAGAGAAGATGGTCCTTCCTGTATGTGAAATTATTATTATTGCAAGCTACACATATATAAGTTTATATATAACTTGTTTGTATTTTGATTAATATAGAGATGTAGATGGAGAAGGTTGCTTTGGATTCTTTTGTGGAGTCCATCTTAATATCTTATATATACTTGTAGGTTAATGAAAGTTGTTATATGTTTTTTTATTTGGAAATGAATATATAATGGTGGGTTATATAATATGAATACAAGTTTGGCATAATAATAAGTAGAGATAAAATTCGAGAGAAATTAAAAAGAAAAAAAGAACTTTTAACTTTTATATATTACTGCTATAAGAGTTTTCTTTTTTGAAGTTATGGTTTATTTAAAGAAAAACTATGTATACTTTTATATTTTGTATGAAAAATAACTCAATTTAGTTTTTTAAAGTTTTTGAAATAAAAGTTTTTTAGACCTATTATAAATAAAATAAAAGTACTTTTGATTTTAAAATTTGATGAGGGCACAAATTATTAAAAAACATGAATAGAATAAAATGATATAAATGTAATGTTATTGTTTTCTCCTAATTAAAAAAATTAATTAATTGTTAGTTTGTATATATAACTGAAGTGTAAGCTAGTAATATTACTATGTAAAGATAGGTTAATTAATGGTGTAAAATTAAAACATGTACGAAGAAATTAATTTGATGCTTTTTATATACATAATTTACGTACATGCATGTAGGAAGCTCAATGATTTTCACTGATCTCCTACCTTAACCTTTTGAAAACCACGTTCTAATTAGAAGTTGTGAAGTATCTAATTCCATTGATTAACCGGCACGGTTATTTGGTTAAAACATTACTTGTTTTCTTTCTTGTTGAAACTAGGTTTCTCATTTACATAATTAGCTAACACATACACGACTAATATGAGTTATCACTTATCAGCCCATACGTAAATGTTGATGATTTCTCACATGAAATGCATCAAATAAAATGATTTGTTAGTTGTTACATACAAGTTAATGTTTGTCAAGATCAAGTCACATGTTTAAATGGAATTATGGAATTATATAGCAGTAATATATAAAAGTTAAAAGTTCTGTTTTTCTTTCTACTAATACAAGTAGAAATATGGAATTATGAATGAGATAGATAACATAGATGATACCTTGGTAGACAACATTTGATTGAGAGATCGATTATATATGTTTTACCAACTAATTTCAACTGTTGTACTGAACAACAGTACAGGACAAAATAACAAGGCAGACACAAGTGTCGAGGATGAACACGATTGCACGTGAGACTTTCCAAAGCTTTAAGGACAACGACTTGTCAATTTTAATGTCAAGCCCCCCCAACCCTCTTTTAAGTTTTAACACTTTGGGACAAAACAAATTAATGTTATTTTATTTTAGGTATTCTGTTTTGATCTTAATTTCTTAACGGGATGTTATATTCGGACACCAATCTCACTTCTCATATATCAGTATGTCACTGTCTATACGACTCCTATAAACCTGTGGATAGCGTATACGAGTCGTATAACTACAAAGGAACAATTCTATATGAGACGTATATGTCGTGATGTCTCGTATAAAGCCTCAAGAATAGTATAGACGCCTAGTATTCCAAAAGATGTAGCCCGATATTCATATGAAAAATAACAATAATTTGTCTATGCTTTTTGTTTTTGAAAGATAATTAGTTTATGCTTTTGAAGAATTTATTATGTAATCCTATTAATGGTTGTAATTTTTTTAACTATGAAACATAAAAATAATAGATATATAACCTGTATAGGACTATATGACTTACATGTATAACTATATGGATCGTATATTAATTTATTCGATCAACATAGCCCTATACAAGTTGCATAGACGGGTTTTATAACCTAAGCGATGGTGATGCCTTTTTTTTGTAAATAAATTAAAATCTTGTCAGCTCGTCAGTGACATCATTGACAGGCACACTGTGGGAAACGACGGCGGCAGAGATCCCGTCAATGAGATAATATAAATATTTTAATAGTTTTTAAAGTGTTCGTAAATAGAGGAAAGAGAAAAAAGTTATTATAAATATATAATAAATTATTATTTAATTTAACCGATAGATAAAATATATTTATTTTAGTATAATTATGGTTTTGTAAAATGAAACCATATTCCAAAATCGGAGAAAAATGGCAGTTTTAGTTCCCAACTAACAAAAAATGCTACTACAGTATATACTCCACAAAGATTACTATAATTAATAAACATTTAAACAACCAATAACTAAATATAAATTTTATCAAGAATCTTGTCATGACTTCCCACTAACCCATAATTCCTAATCTTTATTTTCTTTTAGAAATTAAATGTGAAAAGTTAGTGCTCAAATGTGGTCATTCAAATCAAATGATTGCCATGCTTTTCCCATGGATGGATCCATAATCTTTCTGGATACCCCTCTACCAAAAGTATTTAGGAGTTTTGTGCTTTTTTTAAAACAATATATACATATCATGTTTATGTTAATATATTATTTCATACGTAATCTTATCCTGAAATGAGGAATTGCAATATGAGTAGTAAAATAGTTTTAAAAATATTTTACTATTTATTGATTGTAAAAGCTTACACCACTTTTATTAACTTGGCATATAAAAATATATTTTGTATAAATTGATTTTCTTATAAAAGTATTTTCGTATCGTTGTATCTTTAAATTATACGCGCTGCAATAATTCAGACGAAATTATTTTTAACTTTATTATTTATTAAAGGAGGAAGAGTATTAAGGGATGCTTAAGTTAGCAAATGATTTAATGAGACTAATCATCTCATTTCTTATGATGTAAGGTTGTCAAACTATATGTATGAAAATAATCATTATAAACTTAGAAAGTTTCCAATCACAATATCATCACACCTAAACAAACTTGGATTTCTTTTTTCTTTTCTTTTCTTTTCTTATTTTTAATATTTAATTTTAAAGTGGTGGTATAACATTATTTATTCTAGTATCAATAATAAATAATCATAAAATCAAGCACAACTTTAATGAGAATTTGATTACCAATGTTGTCCTATTCATCAACTCTACATTCATAAACCAAGCAAATTTGATTGCTAATCTCCCACACATTAGGCTTTTTGGATTCTAAACTATATTAATTATTAAATAAAAGGGATAGTGCCCTTACCACCATCACCACTACCCTTCTTAATGTTGAAAAAGATTAATTATATTTACAACTTTTTGTTAATTTTGACAGATGTGAAGCAAACCCATGTTTATGAAAAGAACTACAAGAACTTATAAGAATTATAAAGACATTTATATCTATTATACGTTTTAAATGAGTTTTTAATTATTTGATCTTTCTCTCTCACTATATGTGGTTATCTTAACCACTTGGGCTAGCTCAAGTGGCCAACTAAATGATGGATAATAGCTTGATGCCGGTTGGTCTCTCAAGTTCGAATCTTGATGGCGACACGAGTTTTCTATTAGAGTGTCCCTTCTCAGAGAGCTTGCTCTTGTGGGCGGACAACTCCTGTCAAGTGGCAGGGGCTCGAAATTTTCTCGTGGAACGCCTAGCCAAACTCGGATGCCAAGCGTGGGCCCGGTTAAGACAACATAGTCTTGGCCGAGTGGGGCGGTTGGGGCTCTCTCCGAGAGCTGTAGCTGATTATTCAACCACTATGAAAGTCACCGTTCAAAAAAAAAATAATATGTGATTATCTTTCGTGTATTATATACAGATACAAATGTTTATGTGATTCACATAAGTCGATCTATTTGTTGGTTTTGTATTGCACATACAACCGAATATATGTATTAAAAAATGTTACTTATTTAAGTAGTATAATATATCTAATGTTTCAAACAATTTGTATCCATGGTTTCACATTCCAACCAAAAAAGTGATTGATCAAGTGTTGAGGGTTCCCACAGGATGCGTTTACTTTTGCAGTTTTAATCCTAAAATTGTACTTTTCTTTTCTGGTATGTTTAAAATAGTTAATGCATGAATTTATAAGCTTTAAAGCATAACATGCACCCTTAAATATATTTGTAACCATCAAGGATGCATTAAACATGATGATGCTAATAGCTAAATCCAACATTTGTTTAAAAGTGCACCACAAAATTGAATTATATAATTTTCATGTTTCACTCATAAGTTGTAGTGGCTAGGCAATGGCGGATCCGGATGTTTTCGTCAATGAGGCAAAAAGTAGGTCACATTACAACGAGCCAAGTCAAACAGTCCAGTGTCAACAAACTACATTAAATTATAGCAAAAATTACAACTCTGATAATTATGCTAAGAGTTTTAAGTAATGATGCACACAATCAAACTACAACAAAAATAAATAAATCAAATGTCATTTTAGTGGCCATATTTACCAACTTTAATATAAACAATTTATAAATATGATATTTTGTAACAATTTAGTTCCATAATTTGTTAGTTCATGATAAAACATTACATGTGTTTTGAGTTCTTACAATAAGAAACATGTATCATATATGTGTGAGATCTAATTAAAAAAATTGATCTTTGCCTATCATTTATTTTGGTAATATAATCATATATCATCGACTAAGCAATTACTCACTACCTCTTGTTCGAAATCAACACAAGAACACAAATACGAAATTTGATTTCAACCAAGATCGAGTACTATTTTTCTTTATTATAATTATTGAAACTAATTACATAGGCCCTAACCATCTACTTATATTAAATAACTTCCTAAACATATTAGGATTCTAACTTCTAATATCTATAAATTCAAACTACTTGATAAATATGCAAACAATTCGAATTATTAAACCAATAAAAATTGCACTAATACGCGAACGCACACACACAAAAAAGATATATGACGAAAATTTATAAACAAACCATTAAAAGTAGTATGTATTATGTTATGTAAAGATAAATGGTAACACATCTATGCATTCTTCTAAATGATTCCAACTAGAAGTTACAATGGATAAAATAAATATAAATGACCAGTGCTTTTCACTGGGCTCAGTAAATTACAACCTTCGGATAAATTTAAGGAATGATCCCAGGCCACCAGCAGGCCTAGGCCCAGGATCAAGCCCAATAGCTTCAAATAATCACTGGCAATATGGACTGAGATCTTCAGCCCATCCAAACTCCTTCAGGAAGGCCAGCACAACTCCATTAGACCACCCGAAACCAGTCTGTATTACATAACAACATTTAATAATAATAATAATAATAATAATAATAATAATAATGTGTCCCTAAGGTCTAAGGGTAGAGATGCACAAAAAACCCGGTTCTTGACACAACCTGGCATACCCGAACCAGATCCAGAACAACATGAACCCCATGCCAGGAACCGAACCCCGGTTCCACCTCTACCCAGTCAAAATCCTAACAGGCCAAAAACTGATAAAAAAAACAGCCAAAGTGGTCACACCCATCAAAAATCTAAAATTTTCAGAAACCAGACCCGACCTTACCCGGTTCTTGACATTGTTGACCAAAGCGGTCCCAGTTTTAAAAACACCCTGTACCTAAGGCGACATCTTGGTGGTTAAATGGTGTGTCTTACAGCCCAAAAGTTGGAGGTTCATTTCTTGCAGAGTGCACGGTGTAGGTTGTGGTGTATTTATCATATAAAATCTTGGAATTGTTTAATAATAATAATAATAAGCCTAGGCCTGGGCACATAGCCCATACTGAAAACAGCCCTAAAGTAGCAAAGCCCATTAACTTATGACAAATAATAAGACATTGCGAAAGTATACTTACTTGTGGCACATATTCACCCCCTCCACCAAACTCTCCACACTTGCTTACATCATATTTCTCATGCATTGCTTTTGATTTCTTATATGCAACATAATTAGTTCTAATCCACCTTATAGCAATATCTTTAGCTAATGATCTTGCTTCCTTTGATCCTTACTTAACAAGACCTATCATGTGTTGTATAGGGGCCCACCCATTTGGAAAATCCCTATTTTCGACATAATAACGTTGTTATTAAACGTTAAAACCTACAAATTATAAGTTTTGATCACGTAGATTACCATTGCTCGCTCGAATTTCTCAAAGAAGTTGCTATGCCCGCCGCATGTACCAGTCCCGAGCTTTCAAGGCTTTGTGCAACTTTGTTTACTAAAGTTTTATCTACACGTATCATATCAAGTTACCTTAATTCTTTTAGCAAAAGAGAAAGGGAAATAACCCGAGCCCATCCTGACTAGGCTCAAGCTCAGCTCGTTTATTACTTATTAATTAATTTATACACAACTATATTTATACTTTATATATTTCTTTAATTATAAATTTTATTTATCACATAGTATATTTTATAAAAAATTCAATGCATGATAACAATTATTCTATATATATATTTAATACGTTAAATAAAAAGTTATATAAATTAATAGGCTCATTTAAGCTAGCAAGTCAACTTGAAGAGTGAATCTTAGGCTCGTATTATTAAACAAACTTATTTTTATGCTTGACTCATTTACACCCTAGCCCTATAAAAAGAGATCATAACGAACCTGTGTTGAACGATTGAAGCCACAAAGGGATGAAGTTCAAGGCGAATATATCTTGATTCTGGTGCGAAGCATCCCATTTGTAAACATCCTGAAAAAAATTCCCAGCCCATTATACATTAAAACGTATGGCTCGAACACACGGGCTCATGGTCTGAACCATCAATGCATAGTTACCTTGTGGTTAGAGCTAGCCTTGAGCCAGTAATCGAACCATTGTCCCTTGTTTTCGTCCCAAAAAACAACGTCCATGGCTTTCTTTCTTAATTCCGAAGCTTTAGCAAACTCTAAAGCATGATTATTGTCTCCAACAACATTTGCCAAAAAAGATATGTCAAGTTCCATCTGTCAAAACATTAAAAAAAATTTAACATTTTATAAAACATGATACGCGCACATACTATCTGGTACACACCTTTAATATGTATGCATTCAAATCGACAGGTAGAATCGTCGTTGTAGACAACGTCGTGAGATCAGAAGTATTCCTAAAACACAAATCATCAATTCTTACAAAAAAATATAAGTAAATGTTTATAAAATAAGTTAACTTTACTTCATCCATCTAGTACTAAAATCCCAACCGGTCTCTGCAGTCGAAGCTAGCTCGCGAGACAAATGCTCTCTATCACAATCATTCTTAAGTTTACTAGCAGTCTCGGTATCCTATGAAACAAAAAAAAATGTATATGTTTAAAAAATATTTATCAAAAGCGCGATAGTTAAACTAGTTATGGTGTGACATCTTACGATTGTGAATGATTCGGGCCTAGGTTGATTCCACATAGCATAGTAGCGGCTTAAATTGTGTATTGCACCATGACAATCCTCAATTGTCACATTATGTATTCCTATATATAACACATAAGTCTAAGTAACGAAACGAAATAATATATATTATAGCGATTAAAAGTTACCCGAATTCCAAAATTTGTGTTCTTTGATCAGGGCCGGGAGTGCCTTCTTGACCAAGTCAACGTCGTTAGTTCGTTTATATACTTCAATCACCATAGAACTCAACAACGGAGGTTGACTGAAAATAATTCCACATGTGTTTATTTTTCCGTACTTATTTTAAAGAACATATAGAAAATAAAATGTATTTACCTTCTATTCGTGTGGTATGCCCGGGCCCCATTTAAAACGTACCCGTACGTGTCAATCAAGTCGATCAAATTCAAAACTATCCCTTTTGCTGTCTCGTACATTTTACTCGTCAATAGTCCTCTGCATAACGTAAAATAATATAATATAATACAACATAGCATAATTTAATATTATATGATATAATAATGTACAACCCAATAAGAATCCCAATAATAAACCTCTTGAAACCTTGACCCGGGTATAATCACCGGGTATTTCAAAGGCAACAAAGTATGCAACTCCGGGTTTTCCAAAACCCGACCCGACACTTTGCGGCTCAAATTCTTCCAAAGAGAATGAACTTCCAATGCCCAACTTCTCACACCCGGGTGGACCACATTCGGCAAAAACCCCTCCGGGTCAACCACAAAGTCAACGGGTTCGACATACCCCAAGTCAACATTCGCACCATTCAAAAACTTGTTCAAAAACCCGTTCAAATCTGAAACCGAAACCGACCCATTTTTCGTCCTCGGGAGACCATTAAACGCGCTTTCGACGTTTGGAAGATCATACTTCAACGACAAGTCAACGTAAAATTTCGGGTCGAATTTGAACTTACCAAATGTTTGAAGAGCTGTTTGTTGAAGAGTTTGAAGAAATATGACAAGTGGTGTTGTGGGGACCACTGGACCATGATCACAGGCTGACGTAAGCACCATGGCGGCTGTTAATGTTAACAACATGAAGATGGTTTTTAAGGATTGGAAAGAAGCCATTTAAGGATAACAAAGAACATAGGAAGAACATGTTTTATTGTTGTTGTGTATATAATATATATATATATATATATATGAATATAAGATAAATATATTACCTGACAAAACAAGGGCCGGCTACTAATAATATTTGAATTGAACGATGAGACTGAATCCTTAAACTTGGTTGTTAGTGAAACTCAAATCAATATGATTATGTTTGAAACCTCTCTTAGGCTTATTTATGTTTGGTATAAAGTACTACACGTCATCCAAACAATATTTATGTTATTTTCTTCTCCTAATGATATTCTATTTTGAATGGTTATTTGTGGATCATTAATGTGTACTGACCCACCTAATTATTTTTAGTGTGTTTGGAATTACTTATTTTAGCCTATTTGACTTATAACTTATTAAAAAGTTAAGAGGCAATTTCATATAATACTAACCAAATTTCAAAAGTGTTTCAATTAAGTCACTTATTTTATAAAACGTTCTAATTAAGTTATTCAATTTTTATATTTTATTAAATTAAATGTTTTAACATGTTTTTTTAGTTTTTTTTTTTGTTTCACATAGAAAATATTTTTATCTTTTTTTTATGTTAATGTTGAGTGACGACGTGGATTTTATTTTTTATTTTTGAATTTTAATATAATTAACGTTTTTTTATTTTTTTTAAGTATAACTACATATATTACAAATTCTGAACCCCACATCTTATCCTTTATTTCTTTCTTGAAGCACAAAAAAATCGATGAGACTTGATTTGTAGATTTAGTGACCCGATTTGAGAAAAATATGCATAAGTGACCTAATTGAAACAATTTTGAAAGTTCATTACTATTCTATGAGATATTTATCTCCCAAAAGTTAATAAAGATGTTTGGGATTACTTATTATTTGAAAGAGTAAATTGATAACTTACAAACTTACAACTTTTTGCTATAAGTCGTAAGTAGGTAAAAATAATTAATCTCAAACACCCTCAAATAATAAGTTTTGCTAATTTGGTAATGATATAATTGCACCATAAGTCGTATTTTTCAAATTTTTTAAAACGTCTTTGAAATATCAAAAAATACTTGATATGTTATTTGCAATAAATATTTTTAGAAACATTTATTTAACATGTGTAATACATAGGTTTCTAAACTAGTGTGGATATATATCTTATAAATATTACTCGACTGTAATCTAGATTATAAGACATAAATTGCTAAGTAATATCTTAAGATTAATAATATAGGATAAGGTTAATGTATACCTTGTAATGTAACAATAACACTTTTAACGTTAACGAAAGGTGCATAAGCCGTTTTCTTTTCTTTTTTTTAATTGGGCTGGTTTCGGTTTCAACTTCCCAATAGGTTTCGATTTGAGTCAACAATAGTAAAAACCAGCTTTTGTCCAAACCGGTTTCTGAGTGGAAAATGCTCAGTTTTGTTTCAACCCGGTTTCATTTTTCACTGGTTTGTTTTCATTTTAACCAATTTAAACGTGTGGGCTCCTGACCCTTCTACAAACGGTTCGGTTTCAGTTTGGTTTCTAACAAATTTTTGCCAAAATTGTTTCTGTACTCCGGGTTAAAAACTAGTTCCCGTGAAAACCATTTATGATAGTCAAAATTAAAGATAAGGATAACCTTATATTGTCAACAACGTAACGTTAGCATTAAAATCTGGTTGATTGTAAAGTAGTCAATAAACACCACTGCCCACCTACTTACGAGATATGAAAGCACAAATAAATGTAGGATATGTAAAAGTGAACTTTTATTTTGTAATTTCGAGTTTTCGTAGGATTTATTCATTATTTGGTTTGAAACCAATTACACTAAATAACAAACTTCGAACAAGGACCTAAACGGATCATCGAATCGGTTTTTTTTTTTTTTATTCAGTTGACAACTGATGAAAACCCGAACCAATGAAAACCTCTAGTTACCCGCTAAGAGGCATAAGACCGAAATTGTTAATAGTTAGTACTAGATTATTATACTATAAATATAGAAGGTATTTGTTCTTATGTCATCAACGAATATTTACAAGATAGTGGTAGAATTATATAAGAATTTGAATACTTTCTTTTGGATTATTTAAATGTAAATTTATTTTTATTCTTATTCTTCGAATAATCAACCAAAGCATTACCCTTTGTATTTAAAATTTTCTCATTTATATTTTACCTATTGATATTTCATCGTGTTAAAGATACCCCCAACGACTTGACAGTCTACACTACACCACTTCATTCACCGAAAGATCTTTTCAGGAAAAAGTAACAAAGTTTCTGTATTTCCAAACACACACCTTATATGTTTGAAAGGTGAAACTCTTTAGTCGTATTTATGTTTAGTATGTGTTGTACACGTCAAGGCGTTTCCTACCTTTAGCCAAGTCATCTAGAACAACTATTTATAAATATCAATTAACCACATACTTCATATATTTTTTTAAATCATTTCATTTTATAGAACAAAACCTCACACATGCATCTAAACTACTTTCAGTTCTTATTCCACATTTAAAACAAGATTCAAACCCTCAGCATTTAGGATATTGAACACCATTTAACATACAAAGACACCATTGGGATAAATGTCTTTGATTAATATTTTGTATAGCTATAGGTCTTTAGTCTTCTCAAATGTAAACCCCGTCTAGGTGGAGCGGATTGATTGCCCGCTTGAGAGGGATGGGAGAACCCATTACGATTAATCATGTCCATAAGAGAGGAATGACACCATGTGATAGAAGTTAAGAGAGTTATATTTACAAAACTAACATAGAGGGGAGAAGCTAGAACAATCGACGTAATGGACATTGAAGATGGTCTTAGTTAACTTTACTTAAATATACTTTTTAACGATAGATTATGATAATTTATTTAAATTACTTCATTAGAAAGTAATTTTGAAAAGTAGAAAATTAAGATATGATTTATTTATTTATTTTTTTTGCCGGCAATAGCAATTAGAATATTTCATGTCAAATTAACAATGGTTATCTATTCAAATCTTGTCTATAATCTAAAGTTTTTTAATTTACACGTGACATTTGAGGGCATTGAATGAAACCCTAAAATCATTTTTCTTCATATCTTGTATTATTTGGTTTAGTCATTTAGTTATGAGATTCGATCAAACACTAAAAAGTAAAGACATCAGCATTATTACTAAATTAATAAGAGAGAAAATGTTAGCCACAATCGTGATTCATGACAACGTAGTGGTAGAATTATATATTGTTACAATTCCTTACCTTTTTATTAGAAAATAAATATACTCGTACTCTTATTCTCCACTCATATTATTAGTGTTTACTAAAAACATGTTTTCTTCTTTTACTTCTCTTTTTTTAAGGCTATCCTTTTTTCTTTTTTTTTTAATGTAAATCAGGGTCGTCTCTCTCTCTGAGAATCATTAAATTTTTTTTGGAAAACAAAAAAAAATTTAGGCATTTAATAAAAAAAATTATTTGACTTAAGCAATTATATGTTTAAATGAGCTTATTTTTTATGATTTAAGTTGCGCAAACAATTTTTTTAGTACAAATGAGCTTGAATAAGTTGAGTGATTAGATTTAAACATAAAAAAATACATTTTTTTTAAATAAATATATATTTAAAAAAAAAAAAATTCGGTCCTACCGAGGTGATCGGGTCAGGGGGCTTCGACCACCCACCCCTCCTTCAAAGCTGGCCTTGCTATCGCTTTATTATTTGTTATTAGAGAAAAGTCATGAAAACATTTTTTAGTGTCATGTGAGAACAATTTCATACCTACAATTATGATCAACGACACACCACTTTAAAGTTACATGTGCATCTATGAAAAAATAATGCATCTATTCTTAAGTTGTATAATTACTTTTACTCGTGTTGAAAGTATATATAATACACTCACAAAACTGACTACATACGTAGTACCATAACTCCAACAAGACGTGACCAAGTCTACAAAGACATCATCTACTTTTAAGACGTGTATAATTTATGTACGTCTTTTATCTCCCTAATATATTGTGTACAATGGATGCATTATTGGTTATTTAGATGTGTTATTGTTTGAAACCCCTTTGGCTTTCACATGCAGATAAAACATTCATGGGGACTTTTTTGAAATCCTAATATGATGATTATATTAGAGAAAACGACCATAATGTCCATTTTTACAAATCCAAGGACTAAAATGTCCGTTAAAATCTTAACTTCTACATTTTGTCCATTTAAAAACCTTTTGGGTCGCCTTTTTTTTAACCTATTTATTCTTCTAACAAATTTTTTGTTCCAATTTTAAACAAGGAGGCTATCAGTTTTGTTTTGAAATTCGTTCGGCTACCAGATTTTGCCAACGACTACAGTATTTTATTGGCAGCTACTGTATTTTTTTGAACTATGATCGATTACCAGATTTTATCGATAGCTACCAGATCTTTTCAAGAAAATCTTGTAGTCAATCAAATATCAAGAAAATCTGGTAGTTGACCGGATTTTAAAAAAATGGTAGTCATCAATAAAATCTGGTAGCCTCATGGTTTAAAGATTGGATCAAAGTTTGTCAGAAGAATAACACTTGGGGGTTTGTGATTGACTTAAAAATGGGCGGTCCGAAAGGTTTTTTAGATGGAAAAAATATGAAAGTTAAGATTTTAATAAACATTTTGATAATTGAATTGGTAAAACGTGACACTATGGTCATTTTCTCATTATATTATGTTTTGACCTTTTACACACATGTCTCTAATAAACAGTTATAATTATGTAATAATTGTACCTTGCTAGTTGCTACTGCAATTATTTGGATATGTGACATTGATAATTTCATAATTTGTAATACCATTCCCGAGTTCTACCCTTTGTGGTTCCACATGTATGTCATAGACCCATAGTGACATCAATGGGGTGACACCATCGTGAAGGTGAGATCAAAGCAATGCAACGTAGTTACATGCAAATCAAAATGAAGATTACAATAATGTTTAAGGATTTAGGTAAGTTGCTGTCACAAACATCGAATCATATCTTATTAAATCCAAATTACAATTGTTTAACCCAAGAACAATACAAGAGTTCGAATACACACAAGCTGAATCAAACAAACAACAAATTCAGACTTAAAACAACGATCTGGTCAAACATATATACGAATACCATCAGAACCACAACAGAATTAGACAAGAAATATCAACATGAATAAACCCTAAATAAGATAAAGATAAAAAACTAAGGGCGATTATAAGAGATAAAACCCGATAGTTAATGATTGATGATAGCTGTGATATAAGAGATAAACCCGATAGTTAATGATTGATGATAGCTGTGATTTACAATATTCTTGAAGACTTTGACATAACACGGGCTGATCGAAATCTACTAGTGATTGATACGCTGGCAATTGAGACACTGATGAATAAGATGATAAACCATACTGAATGAAAACTTGTTTCTCAAGATCTCAAAGACGTCGATTGATCTCTTCTCTTTAATACATCCATGAAGAACTTGAGCCCAGTCCACGAGAGCAGCACCAACATCCAACCCATCACCGACTTATGTTTAGCCCAAACTGATCTCGGCCCAATACAACATACAAAACAAACACAATTGTGTTAGAATTAATGGTATTAACAACTAAACAATAAAAATAGAACTACAAACCTCAGCAATATTTTTTTCCAATATTATTTGCTATTGAACTGAAATATGTCCATATATTTCAACAGTTACAAATCTCTCACAATTTTATATGTTCATAAGACTCGCCTGATTCTAAGGCAACAACTTCTCGAATATCCGCTTTGTGTTACAAACTATATAACTTATGTTAGGGATTTTGCCAGAGAGGGTTCATCATATCACTTTTACTTTATCGAGTTTATTATAGATTATGTAATCGAACCTAAAGTTCTAGTAACTCCTAGAGTATGTATTCACTAAACCTTGGATACATCAGGAACTTGTTCTTGCAGTGACGAGTTGTGCATGTTTGTGATTAATTTGTTGTTCGAATATTTGGTTTGGGAAATCCAGATATGGAGACTTATTTGGCTACTATCTGCTTTACTTGATTACTTTGATATAACTCGTAACTGCTATAAGATTGAAATGGACCAAACCCTTATAAAATCCATGTTGATTGTTAAATCTACGGGTTGCTCTCCTAACTGGTGGCATGATCCGACCCAGTAAAGCGAAATGGACCGTGACACATGGACTTATGATTCGGTAAAAAGTTACTTAATGAAGTTGAAACAAATTTGACATGATTTAATATTCTTATGTCACGGACACAAACATGAAATTCAGATATTAATGAGACATAGTTGCATCACCAACCTCAATTACAATAATATTATAGTGGTTGCTTGCTTTTGTTGAGCTGAATATAAGGAACAATGTGCATCCTTTATGAAACAACATTGTGAAAGAACAAGCAAAACATTAATGTTTCACCATTCAAAAGGAAATTATAATCATGCTAACTTCAATCAACATAGATACTAACAAGAAGAATTGAAGCGGATACGAAAATCATGAAAACCCCTGATTCTTATGCACAGAAGCAAACAACAAGAAAGCATTTTGAGGAGAAGAGAGCGAGGTTGTATATCATACAAAGATGCTAATTTGCTGGAGAGAACAAGGGGATTAATTAGTATATAAAATATTAGTTTTAGGGAATAATCATGTTAAAACTATTTGTTAATTACTCTATACTAGCCTAATAACAAAAAATTTTATCTATCATAATTCTTCGTAACATTGTTAATGTCTTAATGTTAGTTATTATTACCATTCACTTGGCCTAAGGGTATTAGTGGTGTCTCGGTTTGTGTTCGGGTTCATTTGAGTAGCTCGGCTACACCAACGCCATCACCATGGCTTGGAAATTTGGGTTAGCAAAGCAGAAGATTTTAAGTTTAAGGTGACACTCACTCATTGATCATTTTCTCCATAGTTTTCCATAAACGTGTGATAACCTTAAATACGGAAAGCTTTGTATAAAACTATGTGGCTTTGAAAAATGATACATGCCCCTAAGGCTATACGTCATGGGGCGATAAGTGGGGGTTTTTTGGGCAATTTTCGGCGCCAACACCCTCCACGGGTGTGATTTTTTTGGCGATAGTGGGGAGGGGGGGGGGGGCATACCTTTGTCGTCGGTGTATGATTGAAAATAATAATAAAAGATTAAAAAGAGGGCGACAATGGACTTGATCATCACTACACACATAAAATAAAATAAAAATCGTTAATATGCTAACGCAACGTCAGATCTCTTTGTAGCCCTATACTTAACTCCTATAGATTCTGACAAATCACTAGATTCGTTATTGAAGGTAGCGAACTCCTCTCTGAGCTCTCTCTCTCTCTCTATATATATATATCATCTTTCTTTTTCTCTTTTCAATATTTTATTAAATGTATATTTTGATATTCCTTCCTAATTTGTAATATTTTTAACAAATTCAAATACATACTTTTGTTTAAATACTTCTAATTAGGGATGGCAATTTAGACATCATACACGAACATGACATAAACCTACACGACTTTAACATGTATTGGGTATGACCTTAACAACTTTCGTGTACTAAACATATAGACATGAATTAACATGTTAATTTTCATGTCTAAACATGTAAAATATCTGTTTACCTATTAAGTGCTTGACTATATTTTTTATAAACAAAAATACATAACAATATAATATATTATAGACCCTAAATAGTTAACCATAACTTTTTATACCAAACAATTGAACACAACGCACATCATTCCAATCCAATATCAAACCCTTCTCCGATTCTCCCTCTCTGGATCTCCGGTAGTCGCAACCTTTCGATTCTCTGGTCTACCTCTCCACATCCCCAACACTCCGACCTCCTCGGAGTTGCAGCGGCGCCCCCAGCCACCGAATAGCCGAACCGTTCTCCGATTCTTCAGTAAATTCATGTCTTATTGTCTATACATGGTACACACTTTTCCGATTCTTCAGTGAACCGGTTTGTAACCGATTGAAACCGTAGGTTTGGAACCACTTTGTAATTTTCTCCACCAAAACCTGTTCGAAACCGACCAAAACCCAAACCAAAACCAATCGTAACCTATTCAAAAAACTGGTTTCAACCCGAACCCAAAACCGGTCATAAGCCTGTTTTGACTTTTGTTAACCAAACCGAACCATTTTTTAAATTTACACGTATAACTTCTCAGTTTGTGGTATTGAAGCCACGTTTTACCCACCTTCCATGTCTTCCAATGATTATCCTTCGTTAAGTTTGTGCATGCTTTCTTGTCGACTCAGACTTGTGCATGTTGATTTTAATTTTTTATTCAAACCCCATATATATATATATATATATATATATATATGTATGCATCTAAACCATCTTTGATCATTTGTTCAATTAGATAATTAAAAACCCAACTCGAATATGAGGCTGCTAAAGGTTGCCACATGCAACTTAAACCAATGGGCAATGGAATTCGACTGCAATTTGAAAAACATTAAAGAATCAATAGTTAAGGCTAAACAAGCCGGCGCGGTTATTCGGCTCGGCCCGGAGCTTGAGATCACTGGCTACGGGTGTGAAGATCATTTTCTGGAACTTGATACTGTTAATCAGGCGTAAGATTGTTTATTGTCCACTTAATTAATATACGCCATGCATGTTTTAATCTAAAAGACGGTAAAAAATAAGCAAGCTACCTGGTTATTTAAACATCTTTAGAGTTAAAAGTTAGCTTTAATTATAATAATTAAATGAAAAAAAAAGAGTTAAATATATGTTTTAATAATAAAATTAAAGAAAAAATATATGTTACAAGAAGAAAAGAGTTTTACTAAAATGATAACTATAATAAAGTTCAGGGGTAGAAACGTAAATTCTTTAAATAAAAAGAATTATTAAAGATTACAAATTCTTTAAATACAAAGTATTATTTATATTGTGTGAGGGGTTACTGTACAATAATTGCTTAATTTACGATAGGTACGCGAGACGCTCAAAGGTAAAAACAAAAACGAGGAAAAAAATTCTAAAACGCTCAGCCAAAAACCTAAAACGCTTAAAAACGGTTTTCGTGAAAAAAGTAAAAAATCGATCGATTCGATCCAAAACGGTTTTTTTTCGGTGAACCAATGATTAATTGGATATGCATCGATGATTCCGAGATGTTGGGATGTGATTTCATGGATCGATTTCTTGAATATAGGGTATTCACGTACCTATTGTACGTTAATGTATTATTGTATTCCATCTTTTTTCTATTTATATAATATATATAATACAATTACAAACTTTAGTGCCGCTAAGTGCTGATCGAGCCACTTGACAGCACCGTATTGGTCTTTGAATTTTGTTTTTATTTTGTTCTTGTTTTAGTACCGGTACCGTGACAAATATAACGGAAACCAAACAAATTCGTGTAGACACACTGCATTTTGTTTTTAATTTCGGTACCGTAACAAATGTGATGGAAATCATCCGAATTTGCGTAGACTCATCGCCTCAACTTTCGGGATCGGCAATGCTTGGATCTTCCCGACGCCCGAGTGTTTCCGACTGACGCCACTCAATTGATCCACCTCAAATTTTATATATATTTTATTTTATTTTTGGTTTTTAGTTCCGATATCATAACGCACTTAACCGAAACCAACTGAATTTGCGTCGACTTACCGCCTCAACGCTCAGGACTGACACCGTTTGGGTTTAACATTGTTTGGGTTTTACCAGTGCCGGGTATAACACTAGTTGGTTATAATTATAATTACCCATAATGCTAAAATATCCTGCAGATGGGAGTGCTTAAAGGAACTACTGCTTGGTGACTGGACAGATGACATATTATGTAGTTTTGGTATGCCTGTTCTCAAAGGATCCGAGCGGTATAACTGTCAAGTGTTGTGTCTTGACCGAAAGATAATAATGATACGCGCGAAAATATGGCTCGTGAATGACGGAAATTACACAGAACATAGGTGGTTTACAACATGGAAACAAAGTGACCAACTTGAAGAGTTTCATCTTCCAACTGACATTTCTGAAGCTTTGCAACAAAAAACCGTTCCTTTCGGCTATGGTTTCATGCAGTTTATTGACACGTAAGTTCACAAGAAAATGAACTTGTTCGTGAATAGTTTACGGACGCAAATGAACACATACAATGTTTTATATGATTTGGTCAAATGTTCAGTCCGGCTACCAAGTTTGTATTGGTATTTTTTTAAACATATGAAAATTATGGATTAGGTCCTTTAAAAAGTATATTTTCAGACGAAGTCCTTTACATGGCATGTTTGTTTGATTTTCGTCCTTTTGACTAACTGGTATCCAAAACCCCGTTAAGTCTTGGCATGCGAGGGCATTTAAGTCTTTTTACGCATACTATGTAAGTATTTATAATTAGAAAACAAATTAAATATATTATTAGATAAAGAAACTAAATAAAATATGTTAAGCAGAAACCCCGTTAAGTCTTGGCATGTTTGGATTTAACTGAGTTTTTGGATGACAGTTAGTGTGAAGGACAAAAAGCGAATGTATTTTGTCATATAAAGGACACCGCCCGCAAATAAACTTTTTAAAGATCCTGATCCATAAATCGCATATATTTAAAGGACAAAATTTGTAATTCTGTTTATTCATATTTACATAATACTCATATATTTTTGTTCTATAGTTAGTAATTTTGCTTAAATCTATATGATTAGAAAAGTCATTTAAAAGTATCGAAAACCTTTAATGAACAAATATTAATGAACATATACGGACATTATTGAACGTAAACAAACACATTATCCAACGTTCACGAACATAGTTGTTTCTTGTGAATTGTTATTCATTAGGGCGGTTGCAGCAGAAGTTTGCGAAGAACTATTTACTCCAATTCCACCTCACACCGAGCTTGCATTAAACGGTGTTGAAGTGCTTATGAATGCAAGTGGAAGTCACCACCATTTAAGAAAACTAGACCTTCGTATGCGTGCATTTATAGGCGCTACGCATACGCGTGGTGGAGTCTATATGTATAGTAATCATCAAGGATGTGATGGAGGCCGTCTTTATTACGGTTAGTAGTCTCGTTTATATGAATACCTTTCATTTAAACTTTATTTTTAACAATGTCTTTTGCAGATGGTTGTGCGTGTATTGTTGTTAATGGAGATGTGGTCGCGCAAGGTTCACAGTTCTCGTTAAAGGATGTTGAAGTGGTTGTCGCACACATAGATCTTGATGCAGTAAGTTTTATACTTTTATCATTTATGTCATATTTTTATCAATGTTGTAAAAGTAGGTTTACAAGGCCGAGTACTCGCTACAAGCCTACAAGGTATATCACTGATGGGAGTTTCTTTAACTCCGCCTAGTTACTAAAAATCAATCAAAGATGGTCAATCTCAGCCAGAATAACATTTATCTGGTGGATTTGAGCTGACTTTGACTTAAAAAATAAAACATAATTCATATTTCTATACTATTAGAGAACAAATATAATTGTTTTTAATTAATGATTAGCATTCTTAGAATAATTTATTATTTAAAAATGCATTTCTCTTATTTATATTGATATTCACATATTTTGTTATAAATATTAGTAAACTAATGATATTCTACATATATATAATATCCAAAAAATAATCTGTATATTTACCATGTCCGAGTACACCCAACTCCCCCAGTTTGCAACCTTGATTTTTATAAAAAAAATATTGCTAAATTTTTATATGTGGAAGGTTGCTAGTTTAAGGGGATCAATAAGCAATTTTCAAGAACAAGCAAGTTGTAAAAAACATGTTGCATCTGTAAATGTGGATTACAAGCTTTGTAAGCCTTTTAACCTCCAAATGCCACTTTCAAGTCCATTAAAGGTAAGTTTTCTACAGTAAATAATATTATTTGTTGTAATTTTTAACCGTGTTACATTAACATGACAGATTAATTATCATACTCCTGAGGAAGAAATAGCATTCGGGCCCGGCTGCTGGCTCTGGGATTACTTAAGAAGAAGTGGTGCTTCGGGTTTTTTACTTCCGCTTTCGGGTGGGGCCGATAGCTCTTCGGTAGCTGGTATTGTCGGATGCATGTGTCAACTTGTCGTAAAAGGTTTTTTTTTTTACATAAAAATATTTTTGTGGCACCGAAATTATGATGTCGTAATTCTTATTCAGAGATTAATAATGGAGATGAACAAGTTTAGTCGGATGCTATAAGAATCGGAAACTATACCGACGCGCAGTTCCCCATCGACAGCAAAGAATTTGCAAAACGCATTTTCTACACGGTTTTTATGGGAACTGAAAACAAGTAAGTTCTTGAAAAGTTTGATAAGTTATACAAAGTTAAGTTTTTTTTACTAATATAATAAAAGTTCGGATGCCACGCGTGCACGAGCAAAAACGCTTGCAGATGAGATTGGATCATGGCATCTTGATGTTTCTATAGACACGGTCGTTTCCGCCTTTTTATCTCTCTTTCAAACACTTACCGGAAAATGGCCCCGCTACAAGGTAAAAGTTAAAACGCAAAATGTTCAATTGTGAGATCTTATATTTGTTTAACAAGATTATTTTATACACACACACACACATACAGGATGAGTTTCATTACAGAACTCTAAAGTTATTTAAGAACCTTAAGGAACTCTTAATAACTAATTTTTTTATCATTTTATTGTATGTTAATATTATTTTAGTGTAGTTTTATCACTTTTTAGATCTATATTTACGATTACAATTATGAAAATTATTTTTTACACGTATCTATGTTTTTTTTACACATATGTAAATTTGTTATTACATGAATTTTAAACATGTGTAAACTTGTGATTTATGTATGTAATCAATTTTTTTTTAAACATGATAAAACTAGTCTCAAATAGTGCTAATATATAAAAAAAATTAAAAAATGTTTGGTTGTTATGAGTTGCGAGTTCTGAAAAGATACCAACCCCACAGGTTGACGGAGGATCAGACATTGAAAATTTAGAGCTGCAAAACATCCAAGCGCGAATACGGATGGTTTTGGCGTTTATGTTAGCATCGTTTTTGCCATGGGTTCATAACAAACCAGGTTTTTATTTAGTGCTCGGTAGCACGAATGTCGATGAAGAGTTGCGTGGTTACCTAACAAAGGTACGGTTAAGCCTTATTAAAGCTCCTTATAATTTTTCAATAAGTTAATAAGTTACAATAAGTTAAACTTTGTTTTGGTTTAATAGTATGACTGCAGCTCGGCGGATATTAATCCTATAGGAAGTATTAACAAACAAGATATTAGAATGTTTTTGAAATGGGCTGCTATACATCTCGGTTTCTCATCTTTAGCCGAGATTGAAGCCGCTCCCCCGACTGCTGAGCTGGAGCCCATCCGGGCAGATTACGTTCAACTGGATGAGGTGGACATGGGAATGACATATGATGAACTTTCAGTTTATGGAAGGTTGAGAAAGATCTTCCGATGTGGCCCCGTGTCTATGTTCAAGGTTCGTCTTAGTTATGCATGTAAACTAACTGAAGAACACGCGCATACCATGTTTGTGTTCGTTTTTTTTTAACTTTAACCGTACAAATTATCAAACATGAACAGTTTTTCGCTTAACTGTTCATGTTTGATAATTTGTACGGTTAAAGTTAAAAATAAATAAATTTCTTGTTTGGGTTTGTTTGTTAAGGAAATGAAAGTGTTCACTAATGAACGTTTGTTAACAATATAAAAGATTGGTTCATGAACGTGAACAAACGAATATGTCAACGCTGAGACCATTTAAAAGTAAATGTAACCAACAATATGTTGGGCTAAAAGTTATTTTTTATTTTTTTATTTTATTTATTATTTTTTTTAGAAGTAATTTTTTTTAAACATTTTTTTTAAGTTATTAAAACTAGACTAATTTGTAACGGGCTTAAAAATTAAATGAGTATACTAACGAGCGTAAACGAACGGGCCTAAACAAACGTAAACTAACATAGTTGAATGTAAACCAAAGAACATAAATGCACGTATGAGACATTTGTTCAAGTTTGATCGTTTATTAAATACATGAACATAAACGAACTTCCTGCCAAACAGTTCATGAACGCTTCACTTAACAAATATTTGTTATTTACAAAATCTTTGTTGTTTCTGTTTGCGATTCACGGGTGCAAATGTTGTTTACAGAATCTTTGTTTTGGATGGGGGTCAAAACTAAGTCCTGCAGAGGTGGCTGAAAAGGTGAAACACTTTTTTAAACATTATTCGATTAATCGACACGATATGACAGTAATAACGCCCTCGTATCACGCTGAGGTATTTTAAGTTTTTAACTTATTTTTCATTAACCATATGTTTCTTTATCGAGCACGTGTTATTGTGTTAACCAATGTTGCAGAGTTATTCACCAGAAGACAACAGGTTTGATTTGAGACAGTTTCTGTATAACTCAAGATGGCCGTATCAGTTTCGCAAAATAGATGAACTAGTGAACGAGCTTCATGTTGGTAAAGACATGTCCATGTCAGCAAACGGTGTGGGAGTTGTAGCAGCTGGTTCTGCTGATCCTAAAGCTGGTCTTTAGATTACTTTTCTGTTATCGACAGTTATATACTCGTCGTTGACAGACTGTACTTTTGTTTAGATAGTAAACTTCATATATTATTACGATTTACAAAACCGAAGATAAGAAGTAAACGCCACTACAGTCGCAAACTCGCAATAAATTTATGAGATAATTTAGTGACATGTACTAGTAACAAAATCTTTTATGATGATTCTTTGTAACATTCATGTGTGGATGTTATCACTGCTTTAATGAGGTGGTCATGGAGGTTTTCCCAAACGATTATTTTGTTTTTCATAATTTCATTTAATCTGTATTTTGGTTTTCTCTAATTTTTATTAATATTAAACTTTTTAAGAAATAAATACAAAGTTTACTTTAAATTCTTATATGCAAATTCTAATATAAACTTTTAAAAACCAGGTTCTATTTAAAACAAAATAAAATATAAGTTATGATTCTATGATATAGAATATAACAAAAAGAAAAAAAAATCTATTCATAAAATACTCAAATATTCTATTACTCTTGTGGACTTGTGGTCTTGAACCCACTATAGATTTGGTCCATTTGGAAGTGATTCTAAATATCCACAAAAATTAATAGAATATACAATTTCTGTTTAATTTTTGTAAAATATGTAATTTTATTAACCATTAACGAATAAAGCTTGAATATCCGGAGTAATCCAATGACAAAAGAAAATTCGTACATTCATGATCACAGACAATGTTCGGTACCCTAAGCCCATTGTCTCTTGTTCAGGGAAAAACCCGCTACCTAAAGCCCCACGGTGGTAGATGTGGGCAAAAAAAACCGGTTAGCCAAACCGACCAAAAAATCAAACCGAAACTCAACTGGTCTGAATCCGATTATGTATAAACTTGTTTGGAACCGACTGAAACCCCATGTTCAAAATCGGTTTGTAAATCTCTATATGGAAACCGAAAACCGGTCAAAAACCAATCGTAAAGCAGTCAAGAAACCAGTTTAAACCGGAACCAATCATAAACCGATTTTGACTTTTGTGACCAAACCAAACCGCTATCAACCCAAACCGCTTTAGGGCATGAAACTGGTTTGTATACTTCTACGTTGTGCTAACACCCGATTGGGATCGATTCAAACCCGAAACTTTTTAGCTTTATTGGCATTCTAAATACGTATAAAAAATAAATTCTAAAAACATAAAAACAAGAATAAACATCACCCCAAAACTTTGGTTAAGATTCCACATAATCTTTCCAAGCATCAATTTTGATTCAAACCCAAAACTTAAGGCTAGACTTTGAACACCCAATTGAACCTCTTCATACACACAATCATGATTATTATTTGTTCAATTAGTCAAACCCAACTTGAATACGAAGCATGCATAAAACCGAAAAAAAAAAACAACTCTAAAAAACCAAATAAACTAACCAAAAAAACTGAATCGAATTAGAAACCGACGGTTTGGGTCTAGTTTTTAGTAAAATATTACGGGTCAAATTTTTTGGACCGCAAACTATTAGCCCGATTAACAATACCAAAAAAAACGATTTGAACCCAAAAACCAAAATAAAAAAAAACAAACCAAACAGTTTTCAAAAATCAAAAAACCGAAACCTTGGTTTTCGTTTCAGTTTTAATCCAAACTAGAGGTGGGCAAATAAACCGGTTAACTAAACCGACACCGAACCGGTTTGATACTGATTATGTAGAAACTGGTTTGGAACCGATTGAAACTGTCGGCTTGGAACCGGTTTGTAATTTTCTTCATCAAAACCGGTTCCAAACCGGTTAACCGAATCGAAACCGGGCAAAAACCAGTCAAAACCCGAACCGAAACCGATCATAACATGGTAAGAAACCGGTTTTAACATGAAGCGAAACCGATCATAAACTGGTTTTGATTTTTGTTGAACAAATCGAACCGGTTTTAACCCAAACCGGTTTTGAGTTTTATACCAGTTTGCGCACCTCTAATCCAAACCACACCGAACCGCACCGTACCCACTTAAAAAATAAAAATATCTTTAAAATACATTCTAAAATAAAAACATAAAAACCAAAACAAACATCACTCCAAAACTTTGGTTAAGATTCCATATAATCTTTGAAAGCATCAATCTTTGAACACCCAATTGAACCTATATATATATATATACAATACACACACACACAATCTTAATTATTTGTTCAATTAGATAAAAACCCGTCTCGAATATGAGGCTGCTGAAGGTTGCCACATGCAATTTAAACCAATGGGCAATGGAATTCGACTGCAATTTGAAAAACATTAAAGAATCAATAGTTAAGGCTAAACAAGCCGGCGCGGTTATTCGGCTCGGCCCGGAGCTTGAGATCACCGGCTACGGGTGTGAAGATCATTTTCTGGAGCTTGATACTGTTAATCACGCGTAAGATTAGTTTAATTTTGTTCAATTGTATGTTAATTGGTTCAAGATTTAGTTAGGGTTTTGATTTGGGGATTAGGGTATATGAATTGTCGTAAGCTTAGTCCTCAGGTTTTAAAAATTGCAACTTTAGTCCAACTGTTTGCAGCTAGGGGTGCAAACGAGCGGAACCGAGCCCGAGCTCGGCTCGTTTAACTTATACGGAGCTCGAACTCGGCTCGTTTCATAGTTTTTCAAGCTCGAGCTCGGGCTCGGCTTGTATGATATTTTTTAATTAATTTTATTTATATTTATAATTATATTTGTGTATTTATTTTCATTACAACGTTATGTATAAAATAATATATGTTATTTAGTTTTTTTTTCATAAAATTATATATATCAACTAATAATTATTAAATATATATGTATATATTAATATATATATTTATAAAAAATATATAAATGACAGGCTTGTTTAGGCTCGCGAGCCGGCTCGAGCTCGATAAGTGAAGCTCGGGCTCGTTTATTAAACGAGCTTTATTTTAGGCTCGGGCTCAGGCTCGTTTATGCTCGACTCGATCTCGAGTAGCTCGCGAGCAGCTTGGCTCGTTTGCAGATGTTTGCACGGAATGTTTAAAACCAGTGTGTGATGTTTGGTGCGGTACGGCAAGAAAAAAATTGGGCCTTTTAAGTAAAAGGTTTTTTTTATTGGGTTTAAAAATTAAATTTTTAAATGGGCTTATTGGGTTATTGTTTGGGCTTTGCAATTTTTTTAATAAGCTTAAATGAATTGGGTAAATTGGGTTTAATTATTAATAATATATATTTTTATAAATTCATATTATATATATATAAATTTAAAAGTTTCGGGCCTACGTGGGTGATTGGCGAGGACGACCCTGGTTCGGTATATCTGTTACCTGGTATATCGATGGGTTAATATAGATTATGTATACTTTAACCTAAATGACGGTAATAATAAGCAAAGGTATACTTTTAAGGAAACATGTCTGAAGTTAAAAGTTAGTTTCAATTATAATAAGTTAGATAAAAAAAATAAAAAAAGAAAAAATAGTGGTTAATAAAAGAAACAAATGACTGTATTAAACTTAAAGGGCCGTATGACAACTCTATTAAAGTTCAGGGGTAGAAACGTAAATTGGTTAAAGAACAAAATTATTAAAAGTTCAGGGTCATATCCGTATGATAAGTCTATTAAAGTTCAGGGGTAGAAACGTAAATTGGTTAAAACTTTGACTAAAGAAATTTGGTCCAATCACTGAACGCCACGCGGCGAAACCAACCATTTAGTCATTTACAAATTAGAACTATATACTCTTGTTGAAATTTAGTTAGTTAGTTAGTTAGTTAGTTAGTTATAATATTAAAGTACACTGCAGGTGGGAGTGCTTGAAGGAGTTATTGCTTGGTGACTGGACAGATGACATATTATGTAGTTTTGGTATGCCTGTTCTCAAAGGATCCGAACGGTATAACTGTCAAGTTCTTTGTCTTAACCGAAAGATAATAATGATACGCGCGAAAATGTGGCTTGCAAATGATGGAAATTACCGAGAACTTAGGTGGTTTACAGCATGGAAACAAAGTGACCAACTTGAAGAGTTTCATCTTCCAACCGACATTTCTGAAGCTTTGCAACAGAAAACGGTACCGTTCGGTTACGGTTTCATGCAGTTTCTTGACACGTAAGTTCAAAAGACTTTACTTTTAAGCACTTATAAGTAGCGCTGTAAATGTACTTAACCGAGCAAGGCCTTGTTCATGTTCGTCCATTAAGCTTTTATCGGACAAGCGAATAGTTCACGAACAACTAACCAAACGAATTTTCTTGTTCATGTCCGTTAAGGAAATGAACTTGTTCACGAACACAATGTTTTATTTGATTTGGCTAACCGAAAATGGTCAACGTCAACGGTTTGGACATTCATGTTCACATGTTTTTTTAAATATAAGTTAATCACTTAATACTCGTATATATATTCGTTTTATAGTTAATAGTTTTACTTAAATTTGTATGATAAGATTAGAAAAGTCGTTCTAAAGTATTAAAAACCTTCAATGAACAAACGTAAACAAACAAACAAACATTAGTGAACATAAACAGACTTAAATGAACGTAAACGAACACAATATCTAACGTTCACAAACCTCCATTTACAATCTCTGAATAAATGAATTATGGCATCATAATCTTTATACCAGGAAAAATATTTTTGTGAGAAAAATAGAAAAAAAAAACAGGTTATTTCTTGAAAAGTTTTATAATTTATACAAGGTTAAGTTTTTTTTAGTAATATAATATGCAGTTAAATAATTTGTGAAACGCATTTTCTACACGGTTTTTATGGGAACTGAAAACATGTAATTTCTTGAAAAGTTTGATAATTTATACAAAGTTTAAGTTTTTTTACTAATATAATAAACAGTTAAAGAAAAGACATTTAAAAGTCTTAAAAACCTTTTATGAACAAACATAAATGAACACGCTATCGAATGTTCACGAACACAATTGAATGAACATGGCCTCTGATCTTGTTTGTTCATTTATTTAACCAACGAACATAAACGAACTTCCTGCCAAACCGTTCACAAACAGTTTGTTGAACGTTCGGTTCATTTAGTCCTACGTTTAAGTACTTTTTAGAGTAAACTGCGGTTTTCGTCCCTGTGGTTTGTCTAAATCTACGGTTTTAGTCCAATAGTTTCAAATTTGCGATTTTCGTCCCGGTGGTTTCATTTCACTTGCCATTAAACCCGACCCACTAACCCTGCTAATTTTGGTCGTTAAACACATCATCGTGCCCTTCACGTTATGGGCAGTTTTGTCCCTTTTTTTTCAAATACACCCCAACCCCTCACGTGTGGGGTCATGCAATTTTAGGACTGGGGATAATTCGGGGAGGAAAAGACAAAACTGCCCCTCACGTGAGGCGCACACTGATGGGTTTAACGACAAGACTTAACGGGGTTAGTGTAGTCGGGATTAATTGCAAGTGAAATGAAACCACATGGACGAAAATCGCAAATTTGAAACTATTGAACTAAAACCACAAATTTAGACAAATTATAGGGACGAACACCGCAGTTTACTCTACTTTTTAAGTATTCATGATAGTAATATATATGTTTCTTGTGAATTGTGCTTTGTTAGTGCGGTTGCAGCAGAAGTTTGCGAAGAACTATTTACTCCAATTCCACCACACACCGAGCTTGCATTAAACGGTGTTGAAGTGTTTATGAATGCAAGTGGAAGTCATCACCAATTAAGAAAACTTGACCTTCGTATGCGTGCATTTATAGGCGCTACGCATACGCGTGGTGGAGTGTATATGTACAGTAATCATCAAGGGTGTGATGGAGGCCGTCTTTATTACGGTTAGTAGTTTCGTTATTTGAATTATAATCATTTGAACTTTATTTTCATCATCTTTATATCTATTGTAGATGGTTGTGCGTGTATTGTTGTTAACGGAGATGTGGTCGCGCAAGGGACGCAGTTCTCGTTAAAGGATGTTGAAGTGGTTGTCGCACAAATAGATCTTGATGCAGTAAGTTTTATATCATTTATGTCACATTTTTTTAAGAAGAGTAAACTGCGGTTTTCTTCTCTATAATTTGTCTAAATATGCGGTTTTAGTCCAATAGTTTCAAATTTGCGATTTTCGTCCCTATGGCTTCATTTCACTTGCAATTAAACCCGACTACACTAACCCCGTTAAGTACTACGTTAAACCCATCAGCGTGCGCCTCACGTGAGGGGTAGTTTTGTCTTTTTTCTCCCCAAATTCGCATGCCCCCTCACGTGAGGGGTTGGGGTGTATTTGAAAAAAAAGGGACAAAACTGCCCATAACGTGAGGGGCACGATGATGGGTTTAACGCCCAAACTTAACGGGGTTAGTGGGGTCAGGTTTAACTGCAAGTGAAATGAGACCACCGGGACGAAAATCGCAAATTTGAAACTATTAGACAAAAACCGCAGATTTAGACAAACCACAGGGAGAAAACCGCAGTTTACTCTTTTAAAAAAATGTTAAATTTTTTATATGATTTATTGAAGGTTGCTAGTTTAAGAGGATCAATAAGCAGTTTTCAAGAACAAGCAAGTTGTAAGAAGCATGTTACATCTATAAATGTTCCTTACAAGCTTTGTAAGCCTTTTAACCTCCAAATGTCTCTTTCAAGCCCGTTAAAGGTAAGTTTTGTGCGGTAATTTAATGGAAGTTACTTTTACCTTTTAACCGTGTTACATTAATGTAACAGATTAATTATCATACTCCCGAGGAAGAAATAGCATTCGGGCCCGGTTGCTGGCTCTGGGATTACTTAAGAAGAAGCGGTGCTTCGGGTTTTTTGCTTCCGCTTTCGGGTGGGGCCGATAGCTCCTCAGTAGCCGGTATTGTCGGATGCATGTGTCAGCTGGTAGTTAAAGGTTAGATTTTTATTATTTTCACAAAAATATTTTTCCTGGTATAAAGATTATGATGTAATAATTCATTTATTCAGAGATTGAAAATGGAGACGAACAAGTTAAGTCGGATGCTATAAGAATTGGAAACTATACCGACGGGCAATTTCCTACCGACAGCAAAGAATTTGCAAAACGCATATTCTACACGGTTTTTATGGGATCTGAAAACAGGTGATTTCTAGAAAAGTTTTATAATATATACAAAGTTAAGTTTTTTTTTACTAATATATTATTTTAAAGAATTTGCAAAACGCATTTTCTACACAGTTTTTATGGGATCTGAAAACATGTAATTTCTTGAAAAGTTTGATAATTTATACAAAGTTTAAGTTTTTTTTATTAATATAATAAACAGTTAAAGAATTTGCAAAACACATTTTCTACACGGTTTTTATGGGATCTGAAAACATGTAATTTCTTGAGTAGTTTGACAGTTTATACAAAGTTAAGTATTTTTACTAATATAATATACAGCTAAAGAATTTGGAAAACGCATTTTCTACACGGTTTTTATTGGATCTGAAAACATTTTCTACAAAGTTAAGTATTTTTTACTAATGTGATATACAGTTCCGATGCCACGCGTGCACGAGCAAAAACACTTGCAGATGAGATTGGATCATGGCATCTTGATGTTTCTATTGACACGGTCGTTTCCTCCTTTTTGTCTCTCTTTCAAACACTTACCGGAAAACGACCACGCTACAAGGTAGAAGTTAAAACACGAAATGTTCAATCGTTATATCTTATTTTTCTTTCACGAGATTATATATATATATATATTAATTAATTACAGGTTGATGGAGGATCAAACATTGAAAATTTAGGGCTGCAAAACATTCAAGCGCGAATACGGATGGTTTTGGCGTTTATGTTAGCATCGTTATTGCCATGGGTTCATAACAAATCGGGTTTTTATTTAGTGCTCGGTAGCTCAAATGTCGATGAAGGATTGCGTGGTTACCTAACAAAGGTACGGTTAAGCCTCGGTTGTTTTTTTTTTTGGAAAATTGGATTTTAATAATCCCAACTTAATGCAGTTGGCTGATAATAATCCAAACTTTGAAAGTAGCTGTCACTGGTCCCAACTTTCACACTATTTATTTTCATTGGACCTCCATTAAAAAAAACTTAACGATGTTATGTTTTTTTCCAAATTTCAAACTGATATTTTAGGGCTTTTGATCGGAATGAGAATACGAGTCGATTGATGTAAAACTTAACTCGAAACGACGCTTCAAACAGCTTGATTTTTGTTAATTAAAAGTTTAAACACCGAAATTGAAGCTTCCTTTAGTCGTTTGGACCACCGTTTGGATGTAAGTTTTACATCAATCGACTCGTATTCTCATTCCGATCAAAAGCCCTAAAATATCAGTTTGAAATTTGGAAAAAAACATAACGTCGTTAAGTTTTTTTTAACGGAGGTCTAATGAAAATAAATAGTGTGAAAGTTGGGACCGGTGACAGCTATTTCCAAAGTTGGGATTATTATCAGCCAACTGCATTAAGTTGGGATTATTAAAATCCAATTTTCCTTTTTTTTTAATTATTTTTAGTAATTTTATTATTTTTAAATTTTGCTTTGCTATTTTAGTATGACTGCAGCTCGGCGGATATTAATCCTATCGGAAGTATTAGCAAACAGGATCTTAGAATGTTTTTGAAATGGGCGGCTACACATCTCGGTTTTTCGTCTTTAGCCGAGATTGAAGCGGCTCCCCCAACTGCTGAACTGGAGCCCATCCGGTCAAACTACAGTCAACTGGATGAGGTGGACATGGGGATGACATATGATGAACTCTCGGTATATGGAAGGTTGAGGAAGATCTTCCGATGTGGGCCCGTGTCTATGTTCAAGGTTTGTCTTAAATTTGTTTAGACCTGTAAACGAACTGAACAAACACATGATGTGTTCTTGTTCGTTCGTTAACTTTAACCGAACACACGATCGAAAACGAACGAGGTTTTTATTTGTGTTCATTCTTTAACATTATAAACGAACGGTGCATGAACATAAACGAACAAACATATCAACGCTAAAGCGATTTAAAAGTTGTAAACAACAATGTGTTGCGCCTAAAAAGTTAAGTGAGTATATTAACTATGGTAACTAAACGGGACTCAAAACAAGCATAAACTAGCATAAGTAAACATAGATTAAAGAGCATAAACGATTAGTTCATGTTCTTTTGTTTAACTAAATGAACAAAGTTTTTATTCGTTTAATAAACGAACGTAAACAAACTTCCTGCCAAACAGCTCATGAACAGTTCACTGAACAAATGTTCGTTCATATACAGAATCTTTGTTTTGGATGGGGATCAAAGCTAAGTCCTGCAGAGGTGGCTGAAAAAGTGAAGCGCTTTTTTAAATATTATTCGATTAACCGACACAAGATGACAGTAATAACGCCGTCTTATCATGCTGAGGTATTCCATTTCATATTTTTACAACCGAATGTTTATTTGTCGTGCACGTGCTAACTGATTTCGTGCTGACAGAGTTATTCACCAGAAGACAACAGGTTTGACTTGAGGCAGTTTCTGTATAACTCAAGATGGCCGTATCAGTTTCGGAAAATAGATGAACTCGTGAACGAGCTTAATGTTGGTAAAGACGTGCCCGCATCAGCAAATGGTGTGGGAGTTGTAGCAGCTGGTTCAGTTGATCCTAAAGCTGGTCTTTAACTTACTTTTCCGTTATCGACAGTTATATGCTCGTCGTTGATTTATGAATAAATGATGTTGAACTAATTTACAAAGATGAGATAATAAACTTTCATATGTTATTACATTTTGATACATATTATTATTACGATTTACAAATTTTACGAAACCGAAGATAAGAAGTAAAACGCCGCTGCTGTTACAACCGATGCTAACGTTATCTTCAACGGCATCTTTCCTCAAAAACATACCTTCATATATCGGCCAACTATTAACCACCGCAAATCCAGATAAAAAATTTTGCACAAAGAATTCGTCTAATCTCCCATTCATAACCACACCCGTAACTCCTTTCACAAACGACTATAAGTTAACCATTGATGCTACTGAAATAGGATAAAACAACACCGAATCAACCCCGAATTCAAACACCTCGAAATAGGATGAGCTAACATTGACTGCCAATATTTGATTCATATGTAAAAATTCATTAAAAATGTGACATGAAACATCATGATAATAAATAACTACTTTCCAAGGCTATCAATAGTTATTTTATACTAAAAGTTAATGTTTGGTATGCATGAATGACAGACGAAATGGAATAGACCATTATCATAGAATGAAAAAAAAAATGTTTTTGGTTGGTCAATAGAATGGAACCACCCATTACCATGTTCATTTCATTCCCTCTAAAACACTCCAAATTCATTTCATCCACTACCCTTGTTTTTTTTTCATTTCATCCCTCTTTCACATTATATCATCTCCACCACTCTCCCACCACTACTAACTATTGCCCTCTCACCACCACTGCCTCTGCCAGCCTCCACCACCACCACCCGCCTCTGCCGCCGCCACCGACCACCGACCACCACCTACCATCGCCACCCAACACCGCCACTACCAATCATCGCTCCCAGCCATCACCTGCTTCTTACCGCCTCCACCACCACCTGCCACCACCAACAATCGCTACTGCCGCCCACCGCCCACCACCACCATCCCACCGTCACTCACTACCATTTTTATTGTATAATGACTTTTTCTAGCTTACCAAAAAATAAAAACTAATAATTCATGTCATTCCTCGTCCATTCGATTCCCTCATTCATTCCATTTTATCGCTCATTTCATTACCCTATAACAAACAAACAGATAATAATAATAATAATAATAATAATAATAATAATAATAATAATAATAATAATAATAATAATAATAATATACCAAGGGGTGTTTGCCCTAGCTTTTTTAACAAAGCTTATAGCTTTTTTAGTTTTTTTTTTTACAAAATAAGCTTAATTTGGTGTTTGGTTTAGCCTTTTGAGTTTATGCTTATTAGCTTATATACAACTTATTACTCTAACACATCAAAGAATGATAAATTTAACAGCTTATTAAAACACATAATTATACAAGTATGATATAAGCTTCTTAAAATATAAATAAACATAAGAAAATAATAATAATCTTATCTCTTCTAATAAAAGTCTACCAATTTTGCCACTTGTCAATACCATAGCCCTTCTCATTTTTTTTCAACCAATTTTCATATATGGTCCTTGTCTTTTAAGTCATTTCAATATATGACATTAAAATTATTGGTTTATTTCAACTAAATCAATTACTACATATAATAAGTATTCTCAATATGGATTGACAAGAGACGATTAATGAATTTTATAGTGTTAATTAAAGTGTTTATTAGGGATTATATTCAAAATAATAAACAATAAACATTCGATTCATAATAGGTGGAATGAGAAAAATCGACTTGGACTAAATCCTGATAACGTTAGGGCTAAGGCTTAGCCTTTAATACCTAAAAATACATATGATTATAAAACAAAAAGTTTTCAGGTTGACCTGAAACCTAGAATTCGGACCCAAGAACCAACCGGAATTACTTCGGTTCAGGTTTGGGTTTGTATTTTCTTGGGTTCGAGTTTCTCGGGTCGGGTTAATTTGGGTTGGGTTTCATGTTACGAGTAAAAGTGAAAGCCCCTACTTTCGACGATTATAAATAAGAATCACTACCTTCACTTTATGCAACTTTAAATGTTTTAATATTCTTCTAACTCAGAATAATCACTATTATTTACATTCATATTAAACAAACAAATTATTTTGTTATATTTAACTTTACAGTTTTTATGTTGTTTGATTATACAATTTTTTATTGTAAAATATAAAGTCAATTAAAAATTTTTCATACACAGAATATTAATGATAACAAATTTATCATGATCAATAAATTTCAAATTATAAAGATTCCAAGGATGATTATAGGTATATGGTTTTTGGGATAATCATGTTTTTTTAAAGAAAATTGGTTTTAAATAATCCCAACTATGGCCTATTGGTAAATATCCATCCCAACTTTACACTTGTCTGCTGGCGGTACCAACTATTAATGTGTTTGTTTTTAACGGGCCGCGCCTAACGGATATTAACTCCGTTTGTCTTTATCTGACGTGGCCATCCCAGCTGTCAAAAATCATCCTACGTGGAACGACACGTGGCAGCTGACTGTGTATTATTATTATTATTATTATTATTATTATTATTATTATTATTATTATTATTATTATACCCCCTCCCCTTTTTGTTAGTTCAGTACCACCACCACCACCACCCCTCGTTTCCCAGCGAGCCACCACCACCCCCCTCGTTTCCCTGGCGAGCCACCAACACCTTCTCCAAACCTGCAACATCTTTATCAAAATAATCTTCCATGGCCTTCTAGTTCTAATATCCACACTAAACTCTTCCCCAAAAACAAGCACACAAGAATCATACCTAAAACGAGCCATGTGCTTCCGATCAACCCTAAATACTCCGGCAATAAAGTTTCAGATCCAGATCCGTAGCTGATTTTTAAATCCAGATCCAGATCTGATTTTCCAATTCATGCCATAATTTTTGATCGGGTATTGCACAATGAAGTGGGTAAATAAAAGTTAGGGTTAGGGTTTGCAAGGTTCCAGCCATCACCGCCGGGTCGGATAGAGATTAGGGTGGTGGCTGTTGGACAGTCGGCGCCCGGTGGTGTCGCCGCCGATTATTATGTAGTCATAGTAGTCATAGGTGTCTAGAAGATTGGGGACTAGGGTTTGGTAATATACTAATATGTAAATTAGTTGAAATGGTGATTATTAATAATAATAATAATAATAATAATAATACACAGTCAGCCGCCACGTCGCGTTCCACGTAATCAAGTTTTTGCCAGTTGGGATGGCTACGTCAGACAAAGACTAACGGAGTTAACATCCGTTAGTCGCGGCCCGTTAAAAACAAATGCACAGGTAGTTGGTACTGCCAGCAGGCAAGTGTAAAGTTGGGATGGATATTTACCAATAGGCCATAGTTGGGATTATTTAAAACCAATTTTTCTTTTTTTAATAAACATGAACATAAATTTTCAAATGATATCATATTAATTGATTAAAAACTATGATATTTTATGTGTATGCATATTTTTTTTATTAGTATCATGGATATATATTATCATTTATTTAAAGTTGGTATGTACTTAAAGAACTTTTTTTTGTCACACGAACAATTATATATGGCTATATCAAGAGTTATGAGGAGACCTATATGTTACTTTATTAAGATGTTACTTTATTAAGAGTTAAAAGCAAATATGAACTAAAGATTTTGATTTTTGATAAACAATGTATACATGCTAATACAATCACAAATGTAATGTAAAAAGAAGTTTTTACCTATTTGTAACATATTTGTGGAATCTTAGTTATGCAATTTCTGTAATTTTAATTTAATTATAATTATATTAACAATATATGATCAATTTGTTGACTGTATTTCACTTAATGATCAAAGTTTAAAATTTTCAACAATTAACCATGTAATATACGGGCCTGAAACTAGTAATAATAATAAAAGCTAGACAAAACACACCCTAGAAGGATAAGCGTTAGTCAGACCCATTAATACAACAGGTACCCTTTTCCAACTTCCAACCCAATTCACTCTCACCACACACCACAACCTTACCTTTTGCATTATTAACCTTACCAAAAACAAACCACCACCACCACCACCCAATCAAACACACCACCACCACCAACCGCAACCGACTTCACATCCCACCTACCAGACGACTGCCTGGCTTTAATCTTCCACTACCTCCCCACCGCCGACCGCAACCGCTGCTCCTTAGTCTCCACCCGCTGGCTCCACATCGAAGGCCAAAGCCGCCACCGCCTCTCCTTAAACGCCAACCACGACCTCTCCACCTTCATCCCAACCCTCTTCATCCGCTTCGACTCCATCACCAATCTCACTCTACGCTCCCACCGCAGATCCCTTAGCATATCCGACCATTCCCTGCTTTTATTATCCTTACACATCCCATATCTCACCCGCCTCAAACTGCGAGGCTGTCGAGGAGAAGTTACCCACATTGGTATTGCAAATTTAGCCGCTAACTGCAAACATCTTAACAAGTTCTCCTCTGGATCTTGTATGTTTGGCGTCAAGGGCGTGTATGCGCTCGCCCAGAGCTTAAGGAGCTCTCGGTCAAGCGCTTACGCGACGGAGGAGAAGGAGATGCATCATCAGCTGATGTAACATTTAGCGGTGCCTCTACCTCGCCGTCGTTGCTGAAATCCGTGTGTTTGAAAGAGCTTTACAACGGACAGTTGTTTAAACCGTTGATTACCGGTGCGAAGAACCTAACAACTTTAAAGTTGTTACGGTGTTTAGGCGATTGGGATCACGTATTAAAGGAGGCTGCGAGTTCGGATAACTTTTTAGTTGAAGTTCATTTGGATAGGGTTCAGGTTTCGGATGCCGGTCTCTCGTGTCTCTCGAATTGCACGAAATTGGAGGTTTTGCATATTGTGAAGACGCCGGAATGTACTGATTTGGGAGTGGTTACCGTGGCGGAGAACCGTAGGTATTTACGGAAGCTTCATATTGACGGTTGGAGAACAAATAGGATCAGAGACGAGGGGTTGCTTGCGATTGCGAAGCACAGCGTGAACCTTCAGGAACTCGTGTTAATTGGAGTGAACCCTGGGTTAATTAGCGTAGAAGCGATTGCTACAAATTGTAGGAAGCTTGAAAGATTAGCTTTATGTGGAAGTGAGACAATAGGTGATAGTGAGATATCGTGTATTGCGGAAAAATGTGTAGCGTTAAAGAAGCTTTGTATCAAGGGGTGTTTTGTTTCGGACCATGGGATTGAAGCGTTCGCTTTGGGGTGTCCGAATTTGGTCAAGATTAAGGTGAAGAAATGCAAGAATGTGGGTTTTGAAGTCGGTGATTGGTTGCGTGCGCTTAGGGGTTCGTTGGTGGTTAGTTTGGATCCGTGTGAGGTTGAAACTGAAGCGGTGGATGGTGGTGATGGTGATGGTGTTGTGCAAGAAGATGCGGTTGAATTTCCTCTGATTGTTACGGTTACTCAACCTAACCCTGGTTCCGTTAGATCTAACTCGACCGGGAGCCGAAGAGGATCGATATTCAAAACAAGATTTGGGTTTCTTGGAGGTAGGAGTTTTGTGCCTTGCACTTTCAGGAGATGGTCAAGTGGTAATAACTCATGAACCATCTTTCACATATGAAGTTAAATTGATCACAAGTTTGCATTTTGGTGTTAATATATGACTTTTTTTTTACTTTGAATTTGATCTCAAGTTTAGTTCAATTTGATCTCAACTTTCATCGACAACAATCGAATAACTGCTACTGCCGACGGATCACACGAGAAGAGGTGAAGGACGCACTTAGGAGGATGGGAAGGTCTAAGGCGGTTGGCCCAGACAACATACCCATCGAGGTGTGGAAGTGTCTGGGGGAGGAAGGAGTCATGTGGTTAACTACTCTGTTCAATAGTATTCTCAAATCAGGTAAGATGCCAGACCAGTGGAGGAGCAGTGTTGTAGTTCCTATTTATAAGAACAAAGGAGACGCCCAATGTTGTGGTAACTACCGAGGAATCAAACTACTAAGTCATACTATGAAGCTATGGGAAAGAGTGATTGAGGTTAGACTTAGACGAGAAACTCAGGTTACGGTCAACCAATTTGGCTTCATGCCGGGGCGTTCCACCACAGAGGCAATACACCTTATAAGAAGATTAATGGAAAAGTATAGGGAGAAGAAGCGTGATCTACATATGGTGTTTATTGACCTAGAAAAGGCCTACGACAGTGTGCCACGACAGGTGCTCTGGGAGTGCTTGGAGGGTAGAAGAGTGCCCAGGAAATACATAGAGATAATTATGGATATGTATACCAGGAGTGAAACAAGTGTCCGTGCGCCAGTGGGGGATACTGATTTATTTCCTATAGAGGTAGGTCTTCACCAGGGGTCAGCGTTGAGCCCGTTTCTTTTTGCAGTAGTCTTGGATGAGTTGTCAAAGTCGATTCAGGGGACTCTCCCGTGGTGCATGATGTTCGCAGACGATATTGTGTTACTTGCTGAGAAAAAACAAGATCTAAACATGAGGCTTGAGGAGTGGCGAACAACCTTAGAGACAAAAGGTTTAAAGATTAGCCGATCTAAGACGGAGTACCTACACTGTGATTTTGGTGAGATAAACGACAGTGAAGACGCACACATCACAATTGAAGGGCAGGTGGTCCCGCAGGTAACGAAGTTCAAGTATTTAGGATCATTTGTACAGAGCGATAGGGAATTAGACAGTGATGTGACCCACCGAGTTCAGGTAGGATGGTGTAGATGGAAAGCAGCCACAGGTATATTATGCGACAAGAGTTTCCCGACTAATCTGAAGGGAAAATTCTATAGGGTGGCAGTTAGACCTGCAATGCTATATGGAACAGATTGTTGGGCCATCAAGAAGGCACAAGTGCGGAAGATGGAGGTAGCAGAAATGAGAATGCTACGTTGGATGTGTGGGCACACAAGGCTAGACAGAATAAGAAACGTTGTGCTTCGCGAGAGATTAGGGGTGGCGAACATAGCAGACAAGATAAGAGAGTGGAGATTGAGATGGTTTGGACATGTAAAGAGAAGACAGACGACGAATCCTGTTAGATCCGTAGAAAACATTACTATAGAGGGGAGGAGGGGTAGAGGACGACCGAAATTGACTTGGGATGAGAGGATTAGGCATGATTTGATAGACCTAAACCTCTCCGAGGACATGGTTGAGGATAGGAATTCGTGGAGAAGTAGAATTAAAGTTAAGGATTTTTAGAGAGAATTGAATACCTTAGGGCTTAGACTTAACTTATTTAGGTCACATACCATAATGGTATTTCCCTTAAATATTTTATTATTATTATTATTAGCTTTTATATTGCGGTTAAACTGTGACCTTTTTATTAATATTATTATAATTAGTAGTAGTTTTTTATATAACTGTTAAACTTTGATTTCCTTTTTTGCTTCATACACATGTTCTTAGAGCCGAGGGTCTCTCTGGAAGCCACCTCTTTATTCCTTTGGATAGAGGTACGGTGTGCCTACATCCCACCCTCCCCAGACCCTACCTATAGCTCTGCTGTCGGTGGGATTTTACTGGGTATGATTGATTGATTGATTGATTGATTTAGTTCATTTTGTTGGTTTTGATTGTGTGTGGCCTGTCTCTTGATACTTTTTTGTTGTTTTAAACTTGTCTTTCAATTCTTTTTCACATGAAAACAGTTGTAGAAACATGTTTGTATCGCATGATCGCACCTAAAAACGTATCTTGGTTGTTTCTGCAGGGTGCAAAGTGTTGTGTTTGTTAGTCAAATCAGAGTTATGTTGATCTATCTTTTGCTTGTGTCTGTGATTGAATACTATTCAGTTTTGCTCCGTAACTTTGTCTAATCACAAATATTAACATCTTATATAATATTAAGACAAACCAAGCTACATTTGGATAATGGGTAAGCGATTTGAATCGCAAAACCTATTCTACTAAATATCACAAAACGGTGGGTTGGGTAACAAATAAGATCAGGTGGAAACTAGGCCCGGCAAAGTGGGCAGAATTCAGGTTACGGGTCGTTTTAAGCAAAATTACCTCGGGTCTAAACGGGTCGTTTTAAGCAAAATTAGCTCGGGTAAAGTGGGCAGAATTCAGGTTACGGGTCCTTTTAAGCAAAATTACCTCGTGTCTAAACGGGTCGTTTTAAGCAAAATTAGCTCGGGCCAAAACGGATTCTAAGCGAAATGGAATCTGGGCTGTTTTTAAAAAGTATCAGTTTGGTTGGAGTCAAAATGAAATCGGGTTAATATGAATCGTTAGGGCACAGTCCACCCTCATCCCTACCTCTGGGTTAAAATGATCCAGTATAGAAAAGTACCCACCCACCCCACCCTGGGTTAATATGAGTCGTTTTAGAAGATAAAGTACCTGCCCAAGCCATCTCACCCTTCCTTCCGTTAAAATGAGTCATTTAGAAAAGAAATTTGGTGCTTATCCATGGTGGTCGTGGCAGTTGGTGATGGTGGCGGCAGTGACAAGTGAAGGAAGACAAATAATGGTCATGGGTGGTGTTCAATTTTGGCCTCTTTTAAGTTAAAAGAAGTTTTATGATAGTTACCTGTTTTAACCTGTTGAACCTGGGGGTGGCGGTGACAAACGTAGCCCTAAAATTTGCACGTTTAAATGTTAACTGTTGGATTAAAAGTAATTTTGGAAAAATATGGGCCACAAATATCAAAAATTTCTCGTACTTAAAACCGGTTTGCCGGTAAAAACTGATATTTTAGAAAAAAAATCGTCGGTATGATGGTCTAGCAAACTGGCCAAAAATACCGGGCTGTTGTGTGAAATCCGGTTTAACCGGCTGGTTTGAACCGGTTCTTAAAACACTAGCATAGTCCTAAAGTTTTCTCGTTTGAATGTTAACTGTTAGGTTAAAAGTAATTTTGGAAAAATATAGGCCACAAATATCAAAAATTTCTCGTACTCAAAACCGGTTTGTCAGTAAAAACCGATATTTTAGAAAAACGCCGACAGCATGATGGTCTAGCAAACCGGCAAAAAATACCGGGCTATTGTGTGAAATCCGGTTTAACCGGCTGATTTCAACCGGTTCTTAAAACACTGCTTGCATCGATGGTTTTTCTAATCCAAGTCGCAATCATGTTTAACATTATAATATTCAAAAGTAGAGTTTGGTGCTAATGATAATACTTTGAAATGACTTGGACCACTTATCTAATTCTACTCTTTATGTTTTATGTTAATGGATCCCACGACTTAGTGAGGGTGACAGAAAATTATTTATTGTTGATAAGTTTTCAATAAAAAATATCAACAAATCTAGAAAACCGTGTCAAGTATTTTAGTTATATTGATGTTTTCTTGACTTTTATTTTGGAAAGATATCAAAAGACAGAGAAATTAGTATTTTGAAAATTCTTCATTTTGTATGTTAATGTACAAATGATAACAAAGTTGATATATGACGAGACAAAAAGAGGATCGGTATAAGTTTAAAGTGTAATTGTTATTGGAGATGTGGTGTTGACTAGTGTCTTGCTAGTCTGAATGTTTTGTACTTGTCGTTTCAATTTTAATAAACTTGTTTTTGTTGGTCATTCAAAAAAATAAAGTAAATTGAGAGTTGATGGATCTAAAGGAAAGAGAGATCGCATTATGCTTTTCAAAGTGTGGTCTAAATAATTAAACTGAATTATTTTGATTTGTTTAGCTAACGCAGTCTAACTAACTGGTTTACTGTTTTCGAAAACCATGGTTATCAACTTACTGTATAACTAAAAAAATTAGCATAAACATAATTAGCATCAATCATTGTTAGAATTGTTAGTGAAAGACCCACGGTGAGGATAAAAGTGTAACACTCGTTATTTTTCGAACTTGAAAATCCAACCCATTTAAGGTCTTTTTTTATTCGGATCCACGTTAGTTAATGAGGACGACAAATTATTATTTCTAACCCCTAAAACATATTACGAACTTATAACCATAATCACAACTTTGATTAATTCATATAGACCATAACTCGATACTATTACTGATGGCATGGGCGAGCCTTCTCAAGGGCCAGGGGTTGCCCTACAAGAGTGAACAATTGATATAACTCACCAACACGAAAACGATGAATTTTGATTGAATAACCACCAATCTTATCTCATAATTAAAAATATAACTCTAAAACATATTACATATGCATAACCATAATCACAACTTTGATTAGAATATATTATCTACTGATCTAATTAGCTATCATAAATTAAATACAACTCATTTAATTTATCTCTAATTTAATTAATTAATCATGTTTCCGTAACTTGGAAATTACGTCCAACAAACCTTGCGTTCGATGGGATTCCAATGAAATTAGCTTTGCGCGGTTAACCATAAGAAGGTGAAGACGAAATCGGGCAGAAATAGAGTGAAGGTGACGGGAGTCGGAGAGTGGAAAGGGTAGCGGCAGTGACTGAGGAGGTGGACGGAGACCGCGGCGGCGTAGACGAGTAAGAATATACGGTTGAAATACGTTTTGGATAATGGTTTATGAGAGTGAAGTAGTAGGGTATGCATGGTTTACTACAATGAGTTAATAAATTAAGAAGAGGTTTGGAATGGTTTATCTTTTTATTGTAATACAAGACATATACTTCATTTTCAATATTATTACAAGTTGATAAATACTTGAATTTAATATAAACTAGTATTTGCGACCCTCGCGTTGCAAAAGAATCCTGAAAACATATACACTTTTACGTGTTAAGCATCTGAAAAGTTTAACGTCTTCAAAAGTTATATAGAAAAAGTTAAAAACTAAATCTTTTATGTAAACCCACACGCTATATAGAGACGTCTTTTACCCGAAGCAAGATACCGGCCTCGACGACCTATTGTACCGGGTTGGACCGCAGCCCGTACTCTTCAACTCTTCACTTAAGCCGAATTAGTACTCCGGCCATAAGCCCACATTAGATCCAGGAGAAGAAGCCCATCCAAAATTTCTCATAAAACAGTTAATACACAAAATAACAATTAACAACATATAAAACTGTATTAAAAATAAATGTAAGAAGTTTACGCTATCATTTAATTTATGTCTTGTGACGGTAAAGGATGTAAAGGTGGTTGGCTCGAGCTCGGCTTATTTAATTTGCATGAACTTGAGCACGAATTTGACTCGTTTTAAACTCTAGGAATTACTTTCTTTAATTGATTTTCCAGTAATAGTTTGTACTCGTTAACATTGGCGAAGGATAGATGGGGCCAGGGGTGGCCCTGACACTTCCGTTTTTTTGTGCAGTAGTGCAAATTTATCTGTTTTCGTTCGACAAATATTTATACGGAGTGTAATTTTACCCGTTTTTAACCGAAAATTTGATCCCGGCCCCCTTTGTTTACGGTTTTGTTAATGTGTATTTTCATCCGGCCCCCTTTGTATACGGTTTTTTTAATGTGTATTTTCATCCGGCCCCCTCGATATCTTCGTCCAAGCTTCGCCACTGCTCGTTAACTTTTTAAAATAATCTAATTATACGATTTTTTTTCTTTTCTTTTTAGTGAACTTCGATATAAATTTTAATAGAAACCGAGTTGGTATCTAAATAGTCTTTTGGTCTCGTAAGCAACTTTAGCATGTACGACTTTAAATGTTTATTTAAGTTACATATATTTATTTTATTTTTTAACAACTCCGCAACTTTTTTGATCTCGTATACAACTTTAAACGGTTCATAAATTTGTAGTTTTTTTAATCTGAATTTCACAAATGTTAAAAGATAAAAGTATTATTTTTGGTCTCATATATAGCTTTAAACGCCCTTGATTTGTTGCTTCATGTAGAAGTGGTGTGAAAATGACGTGTTGCCTACGTAATAGTTTACGAAACCATCACACCCAGTCACACTTACAATAATATTAGTTTACTCGTTCTTAAAAAATCTTCGTAATGAATCGATATCCTAATTAAAAAAAGTCTAAACTATGTGTTGTTTGATAATGTTACTGAAGAGGTAGGTCCCAGCAGAGCCCAGTTGGTCCCGCAAGACTCACCTTAAACAGGGACGTCTGCGCAAAGGCCATCTGCTCCCGCAGGACCCACCATGCTCAGAGAACCTTACGCGCAGTACGCAAGCTGTACACGCAGGGAAAGCCTCCCAATGGTGAAGTACCCCGCCTGTTCCCGCAGTTGCGGATACAAGCCATCAGGGAAGGCTACCCGCAGACAGCAGGGCTACACGCACAAGACAATAGCTACTTCAGTAGTCACATGAAGGAATGAGCAAGGCGGGAACAATCCCGCCAAAATGAGCCAGTCCGTATGATTCTGAAAGATCTTTTGTACTATACCTACCAAGGTATGGATAGGACAGACAATCTGACCAGAACAGCCCATGAGCCAATCACAGGGTGACAGCTCACCGACAACAGTACGAGGAGGAGCACCCTCTAGTACTGTTTGTCACTATTAGCCGCTGCCTACTCACCAACTCTTACTGAGGGGCGTGCGCAGCCTACAGTTGGTAGAATAGTGTTACTGTTGGCCGTAACCTATTCACCAACCAGCATGGCCTGCGTATAATCCACAGTAGGTGGGACGTGCATAATCTACAGTTGGTGGAATAGTGCAGCCGACTTTGTTACTGTTGGCCGTAACCTATCCACCAACCAGTATGGCCTATGCATAGTCCACTGTTGGTAGAACAGGAATACTATTCAGCCGGCTGTACCTTCTAGGAAACCTACCTTCGGCTATAAATACTCCAACATCTTGGAATGGTAAGATCATCTGCTATCCTGTTATCTAGCAATCTCTTAATATACACTTATATTCAAAGCAATCTAGTCTGATTCTCATGCCGGAGGGTGGTCACAAGGAGGAACCCCCCCCCTTCTCAGTGACGAGCTTACGGTGTTTGTTTTGCAGGTCCCCTGAAGAACAACCGTCTCTGTTGGACCTCATTCTCGTGGGAAACATTACTTAACCCCCAGATTATCTATAATCTGCACCGGGTCACTTAGTGTTTCTTCAGTTACTTATGTATTTTATTTTTTTTTAATATTCAAGTATGAAGAACAAGTGTAAAATTAATTGGTTAGATTGGTTAAACTACTCTCTTTTTTCATATAATTTTCTTATTCTTTTTTCCATCTAGCATCTTCCAAGTCGAATGATATCATAACTATCTTAAATATTATAAAATCAAATTTATAGTATTGGTCAAGTCTAATACAAATGACCATTAGGCTATGTGTAATGGAAGAGCTACAAATGGGGGCGAATTGTGACATGTGGCGCCCAATCAGCAAAGAGGGCGAATTTGTTTTTGGAGTGTAATGGTGTAGGGGCTACAAGTTGGGCCCACAGTATCTTTTTTTATTATTTTCTTTTTATAATTAAACTAATCAAATAAAAACCAATTTCTTCAAATAATTAAATAAAAATGCATTAAAATTAAAAAGAAATACAAAAAAATACATAACTAAAAATATAAAAAAACATATAGCTCGGTTGGCGTACATGTTTAGGTTCGGGTCGGTAAATTGAAACGGATAGCTCGGTTGGTTTAGGTTCATCGGGTTCCATTGTAAGTTCACGTTCGGTTGGTTTTGCGAACCATGGTGTTGACCGAAAGGAGGGAATGGGTGGTTCGGTTGGTTCGGGTTGTTTCTAGGATTCATTTTGCATATACATATATACACACACAACATATATACATATACATATATATATACACACACAACATATATACATATACATATATATACACACACAACATATAATATAATAATAATATTATTTTCTTCTTTCAGACGATGAAAACACCTCGCCCCCGCCCCAAATCACCCACATATCGCCGGGGGGAGGCGGTGTTCGCGCCCAATGTACCCCAAATCAGCGCCTACTACGCATAGCCTTATATTGTTAGAATAGTAATTAATAAAAATCAATAATATAGATGTGGCTCACACTGTTTTGTTTTTTTGGCTTTTGGCTTTTTTACTATTTACAATATATTAGTAGAGCACTACAAATGAACGGTTGAAGTTAGATTGCTTTTTTTTTGCAAGACATTAAGTAGTGACTTTATTAGATTTAGATTATATCTATCAATAGTCAATATTAAGGTTTTGGTCTTATAGTACACTGATTAGGCTCACGTTAGATCATACTGACTTTCTTGGTACATGTCTTTCGAACTTTTTTTTATTTGTTTAAAGTTACTCAACTTTCATTATTATTATTATTATCATTATTATTATTATTATTATTATTACTATTATTCTTTAAGAATTACATATCGTCTATTCGTCTGAGACGAATTGTCATGTTGATTAAGAACTGAGCTCATTTCTATCGTGAGTTCATGATATGATCATAAGCGAGATGATGAAGACGGTGCTAGGGATTTGTGTACACCGCACAATGCTTAGAGAAGGTCTTGCCATTAGCTCATAACAAACTAATAATAATTACTAGCCATATATAAGCGTCCCTTATCGGGTATTTTAATGTAGCAAGATGTCGAATAAGACATTTCATCAACATAACATAGTGTAAAAAGTTGTAAACGCAATAATACCTTGTTAACAAAAACATAGTATTAGTCAACTCAAAATCAGGTTGAAAGGAAAATACATGTTAGGAATGATGAATCAACATGATTTTATGAGTGTCGTTGTTCTGTATCGGTTAGATTCATGACGATACTTGAACTAAATCCAACCAACGCTAAACTAAATAAAAAATAAAACCGAATAATTTTTTTTTAAAAAACTTATCAAAAACTAACTTAGTTGCTAAAAACCAACAAAATCTTTGTGCCCCCAAAATCCAGTTTTTTATATAACTAGTATTTTTCTCCGCGCGTCGCGCCCGGTAGGTCGGTAAAACTCGGGCGGTGGTAAAACCCAAGTGTTGATACGGTAAGTCGACGTAAATTTGGTCGGTTTCGGTTACGTGTGTTATAGTATCGAAACTAAGACAAAAATAAAACAAAAATATTATAAAAATTGGGGCGGACCAATGGTGTCATTTCGGTTGGCAAAACTCGATCGTTGGTAAAATCGGACCGTATCGATCCCGGGTGTTGACGCGGTTGTGTCTACGCGAATTTTGTCGGTTTTCATCATGTTCGTTACGGTATCGGAATTAAAACAAACAAAAATTAGCATTCGGTTGGTTTTCATTACGTATGGGAACTAAAACAAAAAGCGGTGAGCCTATGCGAATTCGGTCAGTTGTCGTCGCGTTCGACACGATACCGTAACTAAAACAAGATAATGAAAAAGAGAGCAAAAACAAAATTCACATTCAGTAGGTTTCCATTACGTTCATTGTGTGCCGAAACTAAAACAACAAACAAAAAAATCCAACCAATAGTGTGTCGCAAAATGGCCCAGTCGAGCTTTTGCGGCACCAAACTTGTAAATTGTAATATATAAATATAATAATAATAATAATAATAATAATATAATTCAGTTATAAACTATTTATATAATTCAATATATAAACTAAACATGATAATGAGAATGATATATATATATATACATATAAAGGATCCCAAACCCTTTCTCCTTCATTTATTAAGTGTTTGTAGTAAACCATGCATACCCTACAACTTCACTCTCATAAACCATTGTCCAAAACCTATCTCAACCGTATATTCTTACTCCTCTACACCGCCGCGGTCTCCGTCCACCTCCTCCGCCACTGCCGCCACCTATTCCACTCTCCAACTCTCGTCTCTGCCGCTTTATTTCTAGCCGATTTCATTTTCGCCTTCTTATGGCTAACCGCGCATTGCTTTCATTGGAATCCCGTCGAACGCAAGGTTTGTTGGACGTAATTTCCAACTTATAGAAATTGAGTTAACTAATTAAATAACTAGTTATATTTAATTTATGTAAGCTAATAATACTAGTAGATAATTAAACATGTGAGTTCATTTCTAAAACCGGTTCCTAAACCGAACAGAACTGCCGGTTCTTATAGCGGTTTGGCACTTTCACAATCAAACCGGTTTTTTCTTCCTAAAACTACTTAAAACGTGTTCTAAACCGAACCGGGTTGGATCAGTTTGACTTATTCTACGCTTGAACCAAACCGGTTTTGACCGAACTAGTTTGGGTACCAGTTTTGACCATGCAAAACCCAAACCGGTTCGGTTTGGGGAAATAAACCGGTTTTGTACACCTCTAGTTACGAGGTGTTGCAAAATTCCCGACTAGGCACCGATTAATCGCTAGTCCCCACTTCAATGATTAATTTTGAGTTAGTCGGCTAATTAATCAGTCAACGGTCAAATCCAGTCAAAATCGGCGGTTTCCAGCGAGATTCCGACCAAAATCATTTGTTTCCGGCGAGATTCCGACCAAAATCAACGGTTAATTCGGCGAGATTCCAGTAAAAATCAGCGATTTCCAGTGAGATTCCAGCCAATTTCCGGCCAAAATATGTTTATGTATATAAAACTAAAAATTACATATAAAAATGTGTGCGTGTATATATAAAACTGAAAAATATAGATTAAAATCCAATCCGATTAATCTTGATTAATCGCTAGTCTCCACCTCACTGCTAGACTACCGACCGGTGATTTTACGACACTGGTTACGACTAAGTAATCTGTTTTAGAGTTATATTTTTCTGGTTATAAAATTAAGAATTATTCAACCCCAATTCATCGTTTTCGTTTTGGTGAGTTATATCAGTTCATTCTTGAAGGTTTTTCCAGAGAATCTAAAACAACTTGTGACGGAGAGTGAGTACCCCGCGATAGACGTGTTCATATGCACGGCTGATCCGGTTAAAGAGCCCCCGATCGGGGTGGTGAACACCGCTTTGTCGGTTTTGGCGTATGATTACCCACCCGAGAAGCTATCGGTGTATGTTTCGGACGACGGCGGGTCGGAAATGACGCTTTACGCGTTCATGGAGTGTGCTAAGTTTGCTAAGAGGTGGATACCGTATTGTAAGATGCATGGTGTTGTTGATAGAGCTCCTGAAGTTTATTTTGGGAGTGAGCATGCATGGTATCCTGAGACTAATGAGATTAAGGTAATACATAATTTTAGTTTATAGTTATTAAACATGTAACATAAAGCACTCAGACGACTGTTTTGAATAAAAAAAATTAAACTTTGAAAAATATTGGTCAGTATGTTTGTTTGAACATTGAATTATTGGTCAGAATGGCATGTCTAGTATTCGGACGGCTAATCTGAAATTTGACGGAAAAACTTTGGAAGTTTATGGTCAAAACGACCGCCTAACCTCATGCGGACGACTGTTTATAACGGTGTGGAATCAGATGTCAGACGATGTGTATATAGCAATAGGCGGCTCACTCATTTGATTTCACACCAGGCGTCCACAAAGCACTCAGACGACTGTTTTGAATAAAAGAAGTTTAACTTTGAAAATTACTGATAAAAATATTTGTTTGAATAATATTTGGACGACTGGTCTGACCATGGAGGGTCATTCTTTGAATTATTGGTCAGAATGGCATGTCTAATAATCGAACGGCTGTTCTGAAAATTGACAGAAATTTTTGGTTAAAACGATTGTCTGACCTTATACTATAATGACGTAGTCTTAGTCTGAAATGTTGTGTTTTGTTGAATATGTTTTTGATTTTATTTGAAAGGAACACTTTGTGGAAATATTTGATGAAGTAAAGCAAAGATGAATAATTGAATGAACAAAAGGTTATAATAAGAGTAAAGTGTCAATCTCCAATAAGAAAATTAGGATATATGATATTTTTATTTATAAAAATGAGAGAGAATAAATATGTGATATGTGAATATTTTATTTATATTTTATGTATACGGATTGTAGTTTGAGATGATCGTCTTGGGAGTTTAAAACAAACAGAGTAAGATTGATCGGTCCTTGTCGTTTATTGTTGTGCAAAGTCTTATCTGTTTAACCTTAAAAAAAGTTGCATCTTATAAAACACCATTGATATTATCTAATTAATATTGGCATATAACACAACATGTATGATATATGTGTCGTGTGGATAAGTCATATGACATGTAAAAATGGTCATATAAGTTTGATAGCGCCTTAATGAGATGGTGTTTGGCAAATTATACTACTCGTATGATGTGTTTGACTAATGCATAAGTGATTGATTTGATCAATGAAGAAGTCATATGGCTCGCCGTATGACTATTTATCTGAGTTATACTGTATAAAACAATATTATACATTTACACGTTACTTATAAGAATATATATTAATTATTACTAGCCATGAAAAGTAGTTAATCTGCTTTTGTAATGTTTTACATCATATTTTTAATGAACTTTTACTTATTAGTTATATATTGGCATTTGCAATCAAACACGAAAAGGTATTTCTTGACAATATGTCTGGAGTTGCTTAATCATATCAAACAGGTCATAAACAGTAATGTTAATTATGTTATGACTTCCGGATCTACGAATCTAATTTTTAAACGACATAATTCTGTTATTTAAAAAGGGCTAGCAACACAACTTGTTGTTTGCCTTCTATTTCAATGTAAACGCTACTGTTTAATAGAATGTGGATAAAACTGGCAGTTAATGTATGAAAACATGAAATCAAGGGTGGAAGCGGTGATGCAGAGTGGCGGCCTTAGTTTGGATCAAGTAATAGAACCCGAATTTCGGGATGCATTCACCAAATGGACGTCAAGTTTCACACGGCGAGATCATCCCACCATCATCCAGGTTCCCATTCTTTTATAAATAACTAAACCGTCATTAAAAACTAAATAAATTCGTTCCACATCTTCATCATTACACAAACACAGATTCTATTAGACAACAATGTGGACAAAGATATTAAAGGTGGTGTCATGCCAAATCTCATCTATGTGTCTAGAGAAAAAAACAGCAACAAGCCTCATAATTTTAAAGCCGGTGCCCTTAATGTCATGGTAACTTTCATTTCGTATGTTACATTTCTGACCAATATAAAACCTTTCGGGACAATCAACGGGTTGGACAACTCGGTTTCGGTTGATTTTAGCTAATAACGAACCAAAAACCGAATATTTTTAGAAACCGTTCGGTTTCGGTCTTTTCGGTTTTTAGTTTGGGCCAGTTCAGGATTTTTTATTATTTATTTATTTATTTATTTGGTTTTTTCATTTGAGCTAGAATATTTTGAGCCGAAAAAAAAATCCGCCTAAAATAATGAATTTGGGTTATATTTGAGTTATATATTTACTAAATTCTAATAAGTTGCTAATAATATATAATACGAGTATATAAATTCGTTCAGTTTGACTTTTTCAATTTTTATTAAATGCAATACCAAATCATAAATTTGGTTTTTCCATAAACATAAAACTAAACTGTAGTTTTTGTTTTGTTTTGTTTTGGTTCGGTTTTCTTACATCATATAGCTTCGAGTGTCGGGATTGATGACCAACGGACAAATAGTCCTAGTTCTGGATTGTGACATGTACTCAAACGATCCCGAAACACCACTTCGCGTGTTGTGTTACTTTATGGACCCAAATGCGGACCCTAAGCTGGGATTTGTTCAGTTTCCTCAAAGATTTCATGGCATTAATAAAAGTGACATTTATGCTTCCGATTTCATGCCCGAAACACGAATATTAAGTCTTGGTATGGACGGGTTGTTAGGCGCGCAGTTTATGGGCACCGGAGGATTTTTCAAACGATACGTTATTAGCGACGCTTCGTCGTTTGGTGTCGCTAAAGGGAGTAAATTCGAAAAGTATGAAGAGTGAAGATGTTTTAGCTTTGGCACATGAAGTAGCAACTTGCAACTATGAGGATAATACCAAATGGGGTTCACAGGTTAGTTTTATACTTTTATTCCCAACTTTTTTTTTTACCATTGTGACAAAGGTGTAATTATTTCTTTCACAAAATATATATATATATTTTTTTGATAATAATATTTACTTATTTTTATTAATTAGATTTACATTACAGATATACCTTTCTCTATTAACTATTTATATTACAAAGGAATGTTGTAAAAGTAGATTCCACCTATTTCCTAAAAATCGATCAAAGGTGGTCAACCTTAGCTAGAATCGCATCTAGTCGATGAACTTGGGTCGATTTAAAAAAAAAAACATAATTTCGTATTTCTATAATATTAAAGCACAAATCACATATATATTTTAATTAGTGATTAGAAATTTTGAGAATAATTTATTATCTAAAAATATATTTCTCTTATTTATATTGATATTCACCTATTTTATTATAAATATTAGTAAACTTATAATATTTGAGATATATATATAGTATCAAAAAAATTACTTTTTTTATATGTATCATGTCCGAGTACTCCCCGAGTACTCTGAGTACACCCAACTCCCCAACCGACCGTCTAGGGTCCGCCAAACAGTTTTTGCAACCTTGTTACAAAGTAACATTTTTGTAGTAATTTATATTTGCATTAAAAATGTCATTCTTAATTAGTTATTTTTATATCTATTGTGTCGGGTTGAATTTGTTGTGCGAAAGTGATCATGTATGTTGTGTCACATTAAAATCTTTTGTGTACGTCAAATGACATATGTCTATTCGGTTAAAATGGCTATTTTGATGATTAAAAAGACACAATTAAATAGTAAGTGTCTGTTATCCAAAATTGCATACAAACTACTATTACTAATCAACACTAGACACTAAATTTATTAACAAGTGATTTTGTTATGCAGATTGGTTTTCGATACGGGACCATAACGGAGGACACATACACGAGCTTTCGACTCCATTGCGAAGGTTGGAAGTCGGTTCTTTGCAATCCAAAACGACCCGCATTCCTCGGAGGCTCACCTTCAAGCTTGAATGATGTACTCACCCAAATCAAAAGATGGTACATGGGATTCCTAGAGATATTCTTCAACAAATATTGTCCCTTAATATACGGTGTTCGATCCATGAACCCGCTCCACGCTCTATGTTACACTCACTACACTCTTAGATCTTTTTGGTCGATTCCAATAATCATTTACGCATTCGTACCTCAAATTTCGCTCTTAAATTCGGTACCCATATTCCCAAAGGTATGTATAACAAGTTCGATATTTGATCAAATAACTTTATATATAAGAAAATAAGAAATTAACCAAAATGTCTATTTTACCAGACAAAGTCACTTTTTCAAGAATGTCCATTAAAAATCCCATCAATGAGATTTTCAGCCAACAAGAATTCGCCACTTGTCCATTCCCGCCGTTTCGCCATGTTTTTTTTAATTCCGTCGAGTTGAGGGTATTTTCCGAACAATATACTGGGTTTTCTAAACGAGTCAACAGGATTTTCTATGTGAGTTGACAGGATTTTCTGATGAGCCAACGTAATTCTTTGGACGAGTCGAAGGGATTTATGACGAGCCTGTGGAATTATCTGACAAGTCGACAAAATTTTCTAAAAATAGACAAGTGACGAATTCTTGTTGGTTAAAAAATGTCCTCGATTAATGATTGAAAAGGTGGCGATTCGATGGGATTTTTAGTAGACATTCTTGGAAAATGTGAGTCAAGTTGACTCAAGTGGACATTTTGGTCGTTTTCCCATTAACTTATGCTTAAATGTTATAGGTTTCGGAAGATGGTTTTTCCTTGTACGGGTTCCTCTTTATTGTGGCTTACATAAAAGATTTTCTTGATTTCGTGGTATTCGGAGGGGGGCCCGCAGCACGGTGGTGGAACCACCAGAGAATGTGGTTGATGTGGGGGCTGTCGAGCTACCCATTCGCATTGCTCGAATGGTTTCTTAAATCATTTGGTTTATCAACATTCGGGTTTAATGTTACTAGTAAAGTAGTGGATGAAGAACGGAAAAGGTTGTATGAACAAGGGGTGTTTGAATTCGGGGTTGATTCGGTTTTGTTTTATCCTATTCCAGTAGCGTCAATGGTTAATTTATGGTCATTTGTGAAAGGATTTATGGGTTTGGTTATAAATGGGAGATTCGACGAGTTTTTCGTGCAAATTTTTATATCTGGATTTGCGGTGGTGAATAGTTGGCCGATATATGAAGGTATGTTTTTGAGGAAAGATCAAGGGAAGATGCCGTTGAAGATAACGTTAGCATCGATTGCGACCGCAATGGCGATTTACTTCCTTACCTTCTACAGTTTTTGAAAATGTAATTTAGTACAATAATGTGTATCAAAACTTATTACAATAGTATACTAATCATCAAGAGTTTTACTTATCTTTGTAAATTGGTGTACATTAAATAAATACATTGATCATATAAAAGATTAGTTATAGTTAAAATATATTGGGTCAAACCGATTAGTTATGTTCTTTCATATCAATGGGGTGGTGATTCATTGAAAAGTCAAAGCCTTTAAGCACATGGGTTTGAGATGAAGAAATATTGAATTTAAGTCCAATAGACAATGATTAAAAGAATTTTGTCGTTAAACTTTTTTTTATGTTTTTTCACAGTTTCACAAATCACAAATGGTAAATTTTTAATGACTTTATATACTTACTAATTGGAAAAAATATTTTATTTGGCTTAAAATAGTTGTGTATTAGGTATCATACTATCATATCTCGTAATCCTATATTCCTAATTTCCTATAGATGTTTATAAATTCTAATGGGCCATCATGAATAACAAATAAATTGTAAAACAATGAATATGACTTTCAATTAGAATCAACCCTTGTTGTATTGTAATTTATACTAGTATAATACATCTTAATAACAATAATAATTATTATAGCGATTGTAACTATGAGTTTGTAGAAAACCAACTTTTATTGTATGTTTATTTTTTAAGTTGTTTAATTCATGGCTAACGCTACATCCAAATTTAGGTTGAACTATATTGTCACGTTGAGCTAGCGTGACAATAAATTTATTACCATAATAAGGCACTCATGCACAAAGTCATATAGCCCGACTTAATGGACTTTTGAGAGAAATCGAAAGGGTTTGTCTCGCACCTGTGTTTCTTGATTCGTGATTTATACTAGATTCGCGTAGTCCGTTATTAATAGCATATACTTTATGTCTTTATTCATCATGCTAAAATCTAAGTTTTACAAGGTACTTAGAAATTTCTTTAAAACTTCATTAAAAATTTAAGTTTAGAAGTAATACAGAAAATCAAAATATATAAACTCTTATGTTAGAATAATTAGCTGAAAATTTTAACGCATCATTTCATTACCATTACTACTAGAGGCCTTATAGCCTCGTAAAAATACGTGTTAAACACGTTAACCTACTATCATCGAATAGTTTAGGGTCTTCAGTGTAATATGATTCATTATATAAACATAAACAACCCTCTATTTGTAACCCTAATTACAACACAATCAATTACAATCGCTATATTCCTGGTTTAACTAAAGAACACTTTAATAGTCTCGCATTTCTCTTTAAACAACTTTTATTGATTAAGCCACAACTATAATTTACCTAAACTATAACTTACTTTATGCTAATTATAGATTGCTTTGCGCTAACGACAACTTGCTTTACGCTAGGCCGCTAATTATGGTACTCTTCATTAACTTTCTGACTAACAAGGAATAAAAAATTTAAGCTACTTAACAACAAACAATTTACTATAAACATGCATAAAGAAATTTAACAAACATGGAAACTTTAAAACAATTAATCACATGCATTCTAATCCGAAGGACAACTAATACAAGCCTTGAGTATCACTCTAATATAATAAGAGACACCATTGACATAAATTCTCACACAAAGTCTCTTAAACACTCAAAGATGTTGGGTTCACGTCTTAGAAAATAAATTTGCATAAAAAAAGATACAAATTGTGGGAAATGCCGGCTCTCAACCATGGCAGGGTGACCGACCAACACCGGCCCGACACCCCGCTAAGCCCGAAAATATTTAAATTATTATATATGTATTTATTATTTTTTTTCAAAAGAAAAGTGTAAAATTATAAGTTACCAGCCCGATCTAATTCATAATAAGTCCTTGAGTTCATAACCAGCCGACCTAATTCGAGTCCATCTGAATTAATATATGAACTGTCCATAACTTCATAACCATTAACCAACCCAATAGCCCATCTAAAACTTTTGCAAACTACTAAGACAGGATAAAGATAAGGAGACGATCAGACTTCAGACAAACAGTGAACGCCGAATAGAACACTCTTCAGTCCTCCGCCGGTGCAGGAACCGACCTCCACTAGTACGCCAGTCAGCACTCCATAGTTAGATTTTTGAAATTTTCACTAAAATACTGAATCTTAATGTCATTAAACTAATAGTTATTTGTTATTTATATGCTTAATTTTATAAAATTTAGAGTTAATTGTTTGATTGTTATTTATGTTTAGTTATTTATTTGTTTAGTTTTATAAAATTTAGGGTTATTTATATGTTTAATTTTATAAAATTTAGGGTTAATTGTTTGATTGTTATTTGGTTAATGCCCGAATTTATACTCACCTTCGGCTCTAATTTTTTAAGCGATTCTCGAAGATGGCCTAACTTTATTGCTTAATTGGGAACTCAAGTTCTCAGGGTCTCCAAAACTGAATTTTGAGATTTTCAGCAGCCATCATTGACCTTGTTTGATACAATGACAAAAGACTTGATTTCTTTTTCTTAAGACCAAATAAAGTTGTGATTTTGGAAACTTTCTGTTAAACTACAAAAAGCTCTTAACTTTGATATTATATCAATCAAGTACAAATATAAAACAAAAAGAAGAGTGGCTAACAGCCTAAAATGTCAATCAGTCAATCTAACATAATAATAATATTAATAATAATAATCATATATACAATGCAATCAGCATCATAATCATTACAGCATCCAAACACACCTCTAATATACATATTATATATAAGCTTACTCCTAAATACTCACATACTCCATATAGTCGGGTCGGTTCGGTAATCATCGAACCAACTTAGCCACCATATCAAACTAGGCGAAACCGACACCTTTTAACAACTTCTTAAAAACAAAAGCAAAACAAAAAGAAACTGCTTAAAAACAGCTAAACACCGAATCGTCAATCTCTCTCTTGTTTATCGCTTATCAGCAAATCGGTTGAAGCGTGAAGCATCCTTCCCGCCTTCATTTTCTTCACGTCTTGTATCGAGCATATCATTATGCGTTTCACCATGCTGCAAAACTCCCTGCAGTGACAAATACAAAAAAGTTCGTTAATCGTTAATAAATGGTACGCTTACGCACATGTTTCCTTATTACTGCAAACAAGCTTAAGCAGTTGAACTTACGGCCACGGATCGTCTCCCATGAGCATCATGTCTCCTTCGTCATCAGTAAACACGATTTCGAATTCATTCCGAGGGCGTAACTTTCCTTCAATCTCGAACATCTTTTCCAGTTCGTCAATCAACTCGTCGTAACCTCTCAACACAGTCAGGTCCACCGCTCGACCTACCGCCACCCCTCGCATTTTGACCTTATCAAATCACACCCGAGTTAAGAACGTTAGATCCTCATTTTAACAACGGAAATAGAAAGATGTATGTACCTTTGTTCGGCTTCGGGTGGAACTGGTTTGTTTGCTTTGGATTTCTTTCGGCGAGACTTGCAAGATCGCGTTTTCTTTTGACAGGTCGGACTTAATATCTGAAACGCCAGCCGATAACACGTCTGATGGCGCTACGTTATCGTCACATTTCGGTGGGATATTTATGTCGAATCCAAATATTCTACAGCTTGATCCGCTTACGGGACTTTGGATTGAATCTTTCGTCTGCTTGAGCGATTCACGAGGCGAGTAACTTGTATGACCCGACCAAGATGATAAGCCCGCCTCCATTTGTGTCCTTAAGAGATTATCCACCGTTTGTCTGTCATGGGTACTACTAAACTGAGCGGATACAGTTGAAAACGCTGGTTCTGGAACAAATTTGACAAGGTTAAATGGTTAATAACTTAATATGCATATCGGATATAGAATTATATATATATGCAATAAGGTAATAGGAAAAGATAACTTACCAAGATTAGGGATATCAACCGGAGTTCTGAGTCTTTTACTTTTCGGCGCAACTGGTTGAACCAAGCTTGATGGAACCGGGGCTACAAACGGCTCAATCTCCCACGGTGAAACGCGGTCCGGTCTTGTAATATTAGCCGGTTCATCCCACTGAACCTGGTATGGTCAACAAAAGGTTAGACCTTTATTAATTAGCAAGAACTCACGAATCGAACCAGAATCTAGCATCCAGTAATATTATTACTAACCTTCAACAATCGCCATTTTGAGTTTTCCCACTGAGGCGATATGTCTTCGACTCCAACTATTGTGCCAGTAAACCTATCCAAAAAACGTAAACACAAATTAATAAGCGATTAATTAATTAACTAAGCGTCCAAATAAAGAAACTTTAATACCGAAATAATTTACCTTCTTTCCGGCGAATCCTCACCCTCAAACACCATTTTAAATCGCATACCGATATTAAGCGTGTTTTTCACAGCTTCTAAATACTTGTTCACGCCGATAATGAACTGACTCGTCCTGAAAAAAAAAATCAAAACTTTACCAAATATTACAAGAAAATCAGTCGAAGACTCGCTTTAAACTAATGTGTATATCATACCTTGGTTTGTAGTAAACTGCAAACCGAGTTTGAGTTTGAACCGCGTGTAAAGCGGTTGCAAGCACGCCCAAATGCATACTCTGGCTCGAAATAACCGAAGAAGGCATAGAGCTTTGTTGGCGTGCTTGACGTCTAACTCCAACGCGTAATTCACCATTTTCACCCCTATAAAATATAAAAAGAAGCATTTTAGTAAAACTTGATTAAAAAATTTAACAAAATACAACCGAAAGTACCTTAGGAATACAAACGAGTCCCCCGCCACTAATCTTTTATTAGTAACAAAGGTACTCCATCCTGTTGTGAGCAGATGCCTCCTTGGTTGACCTCTAAAGATATGCTTAAACCGCCACTCGGTTCCGTGTAGATCGTAGGCTGATAACTCTTGTGTAGGCGTAGCTTGAGTCATGTCCTAAACATGAAAACTTAATAAGTTTACAACATTAAAAAGATAACATAATTTAATAACAAGAGTTACGAGTTACGGATTTACCAAAGCAGGTAAGCACTCGTTCGCGTGTTTTCTGAGCACCGAAAACCCTCCATGAGTGCTCGTATCGGAAGCGGTCAACACCTTACAAAAGGAGTGCACGGTTGGACGGGCGGGCTCGGGTGGGCAGTCATCGGGACTTGTCGGGTCACTTTGCTGCACGTTTTACACAAATTAATTGAAAATGAAAACTTTTCATTATTTTATAATTTTATAAAAAAATATCATAAATACTTACATCTGCCTCGGGGAGTAAAGTGATTTGCGCATACACCTCATCTGTGTCTTGTTCAGCCTACAAATCCATAAGAAATATTTATAAATTTCAAAAAGTCGAAACCTTTACAACCACAATTGATCGAAAATAAATGCATACCATTAGTTGAGTATGAACGACCCGGCAAAGAATCTTTGACTTAAGATTAAAGTGCGGGATCCTTTGATTTAATTCCTGATTCATAGATGCTTCCAACTAAACAAAGCCAATAAATTTCATAATTAAATAACATCAAAAACCCTAAAAATAAAAAATAATAATAATAAAATAAAAAACTTAAATATCACAGATCTGAAATTTGCAAGCCAAGAATAATAAACTTTTTCACTCACTTGTTCCATATGACCCTGTGGAAAGTAGAACACCTGCTCTCCGTCTCTCGGAACCTTGACTAGCGGGCCCGCACAAGCCTTCCATAACTCCTTGTAAAGTGGATCTTCACATAATTAACAACATCATTAACATATTAGATAAAGAACAAGTAATTGTACAATTGTTAGGTTAAATTAGCAGATGACAGAAACCCTAGAACAAAAATCAAGTTAATTTGGGGAAAACAATAATTTCAGCATAAATTAACAAATTAACAACTAATTGTAGCATAAATTAACATATAAACAAAAACCCAGATCAATAATCAAATTAATTTGGGGGAAAAGAGTAAATTGAAGCATAAATATAAAATTAACAACCAATTGTATCAAAAATAAACAGCTAATTGTGCAATTATTAAGTTAAATTAACAGATAAACGAAAACCCAGATCAAAAATCAAATTAATTTGGGGAAAACAGTATTTGTAGCTTAAATACTAAAATCAACAACCAATTGTAGCATAAATAAACAAATTAACAAAAACCCAGATCAATAATCAAACTAATTTGGGGAAAACAGTAATTATAGCTTAAATACATAATTAACCAGCTAATTGTACAATTATTAGGTTAAATTAGCATATAAACAAAAACCCAGATAAGTAATCAAATTAATTTGGGGAAAACCGCAATTAAAGCATAAATACAAAATTAACAACACAATGAACAAATTTAAACATATAGAAACTGAAATCAACAGCCAATTGCAGCATAAATTAGCAAATTAACAAAAACCCATATCAATAATCAAATCAATTTGGGGAAAACAGTAATTAAAGCATAAATACAAAATTAACAACACCATGAATAAATTAAAACATACAGAAACTAAAATCAACAGCCAATTGTAGCATAAATTAGCAAATTAACAAAACCCCAAATCAATTATCAAATCAATTTGGGGAAAACAGTAAATCGAAGCAATTAAGCAAAAACCCACAACTAATTTCACCTTCAAGCGGCGGAAAAGATGACCCTCGATTCAACATAGCAGAAACAGTACGAATCTCAAATCGCCGTGAAATTAAACCGCATTATACGGTTAAAGTTGATGAAACCCTAACCCTAGATCGGAGAACTGGAAACACAGTAGGTGTTTGTTGTTGGTGTTGTAATAATATTATATTAATGATGATGATAATAATATTATTAATAATGTGTCTTCTCACTAGAATGAAAATGAATATGAATGAAAGAAATGTGGAAATGGAGTTTTAATATATGCCTTGAAGATATCTTCTCTCTCTAGAAAAAGATATCTTCTCACTCTAGAATGTTTAATGTGAATATATTTTTTACTTTTTTTTATTAATTTAGCTGACGAATATTCGAATGGGCTACTAGCTAAATTCATTGTATCGGGATAGAGGTGGGCAAGCCAGTTTAGAACTCAAAACCGGTTTGGGTTGAAACCGGTTCGGTTTGGTCAACAAAAGTCAAAACCGGTTTATGATCGTTTTGGTTCGGGTTGGAACCGGGTTACGATCAGTTTCGGTTTGGGTTTTGACCGGTTTCGCCTGGTTTCGGTTTGGAACCGGTTTTGGGGAAGAAGATTACAAACCGGTTCCAAACTGACGGTTTCAATCGGTTCCGAACCGGTTTAAACATAATCGTTCAAACCGGTTCGGTTTCACTTCAGTTTCTGGGTCAATTCGGTTAGCCGTTTTATTTGACCACCTCTAATCGGGATACACTTGTCTTTCGATTTGGAAAAAAACCTCAAAAGGCTAACACCCGTGAACACTCGCCCGAATGCGCGATGATGCTATGAGATAAAACATGTTTACTTAAGAATTCAACTAGTGAAAGTCACACACTCGTCTAGTATCTCATCATCAACATAATGTCCCTGGTACTAAATATTAATATTAATTAAGATAAATAATAAGTAATAAATATCAATATTAATTAATTTTAATAATAAGCCTATGTTTGTCTCCTTTGTTGGTGGTGTGTAGTGCGTGAAGCTAACTTCACTTAACTAACCATGGTTAGGTTTGTGAATATTTAAGTGTTTTATGTTGGGTGAAGTTGGTTTATTTATTATTATTTAATATAACTTTTTAGGTGGGTGTGATGTAAGACTTTTGTAATTTTATTGTACGGTAAAAGAAAATTCTTTTTACTAAAAAAAAGTAGAGAAGGTTGTGACGGATCATAGAGGATAGGTAGGATGAAACGAGAACTTCGAGGGACTGGATTTGGGGCGACCCCTATCTTCATTCTCTCGGGATTTGAAGAAGACGATAACTGAGATTAATTAATTGATCATTACAGATTGTGAACTTACCAACTTGGATGGGAACGTCCAACGTAGGCATGTTCAAAACGGTTTGGGACTGAGAACCGGAACCGGTTATTGTGAACTTACCAACTTGGATGGGAACGTCCAACGTAGGCATGTTCAAAACGGTTTGGGACTGAGAACCGGAACCGGTTCCTAACCGGTTCCTATATTCAAAACCCCCTTTTAAACCGGTTCCAGGCTCGAGCCGGTTAGGGAACCGAACCGGTTCTCCCACCCTCGGACCCCTAACCTATCTAACCGGTTCTTACCGGTTCCTAACCCGGTTCCTGTACCGTAACCGGTTCCAACCGGTTACAGTGTAAAAAATTTTTTTTTTTTTCGTTTTTCGTTTGCGATTTGGATTCTAAACTACGATTCGTATTTGTATAACATGAAAAATAAAAAAAACAATTAACATAAAAATAAACAATTAACTGATGAAGAAAAGACAACTACTGAAGATGTTTGCCACTGAAGACAACTACTGAAGGTTGCCACTGAAGACAACTACTGAAGGTTGCCACTGATGAGGAATACTCATCAGTGGGAACATTCATCAGTTGCAGAGTTTGTTGTCACTGATGCAAAATATGAATCAGTGACACATCAGTTGCAGAGTTTCATCAGTTGGAACATCATCAGTTAAATATGTAACCATTGTAGAATGTAAACTTGTTCATTGGATTTGCAATACAAGTGCATTTAGTTTTTTTTTTCGTTTTTCGTTTGCGATTTGGATTCTAAACTACGATTCGTATTTGTATAGCATGAAAAATAAACAAAACAATTAACATAAAATTCATTTTATTTACTTTAAGAAGTTCAAAAAAAAAAAGGTTACATGTTTTAAAATCTTCAAAAACAAACTAACAAAACATTAAACTTATAAATATAAAGTTGTGACATATTATTTATAGAAAAGCCTTCTTGTTCGTCGTAATTATTGAGCGGCGACTTCTTCCTCGGAATTACTTGTAGAAATGCCTTCTTGTTCGTCGTGCACTCGAACATCAAGTGGTGTTTCATCTTCGAGAGTGGTTACGTGTTGAATACGATCGATTGAGTCCAAGTGATCCTTTAAGCAAATGCACATCTCCACCGACTCCGAATTTAGTCTTGTTCTTCTCACCGATATTACCCTGCCACTAAGAGAAAAAGCGGATTCCGAAGCTACCGTAGAAGCTTGGACGGTTAGTAAATCACGGGCCATGGTGGCAAGAATCGGAAACTCGGTTTCCTTTACCTTCCACCAAGCCAAAACATCAAAAGTGCCATATTCCTCTTCAGATAAACCGGTAGAGTAATCATTTGCTCTATACCTTCCTAGTTCGCTTGAAGAGGTGTTACCCCTTTGTTTTTAGCCGTTACGTTGCGAACGGTGTTCATAAGGCTAATCATGGGATCTCGTACTCTAGTAGCACTTGAACTTGATGAAGACCCCCCCGGCATAGGCATGTGTATGTTTGACCCATATTTATATAAATAAAAGTCATACATAAATTTAAAATTCAAGTTAAAATCATTTTTTGCCTCTGTTGAAAAGTTTGGGTCAACTTCATGCATATTTAAAGCTGAAAAAATTTCGTCTATCACACATTCAACCCCCGTAACATTTAACATTGGGTTTAAAGCGGCGGCGCAAGTAAAAACCGGTGGTAATTCAAGAAAGTATTTTTTTAATTTAAACTTCATTGGTAATATGATGTTTGAAAACATTGGACTTTTATTTTCAAATTCTTTAAGATTGTTAACGATTAAAAATAACTCCGAAAGAACCAAGAGACTTGTCGGATAATACGTTCCCGATAGTTTCGTAGTTGATGTTTTAAAAACTTCAAGAAAAGTCGACAAGTCATTGATAATTTCCCATTTCTCATTTGAAAAGGGGATTGCCAAATCATTCTCGGCAAGACTAGAATGAAACATTTGTAAAGTTTCTCTTTGTTTCAAAGCACTTTGAAACATTATGCAAGTGGAATTCCATCGATGAGGTACATCCCAATTAGCTCCCAAAGCTTTTCTTCCCGTATCTTTACAAAATTTTCTATATTCCATTTGTCTTTTTTTACTTTTCTTAAAAACTTCATGTATCATTAGTCTAAAATCGTTTATAACCGATGTAACCTCATCCGAAGCAAGTCCGTCTTGCACGATTAAATTAATGATATGTGCAACACACCTTGAGTGAAAAAATACACCATTGCAAATCGGCGTATATTTTAATTTAAATTTATCAACCGCCGATGTATTATTCGACGCGTTATCAAATGCCATTGAAAATATTTTATTTTCTAGTTTATAAGTTTTTATAACATAATCTAAAATTTCAAACAAATTATCTCCCGTATGTGGATACTTAAAGAGTTCGAAAGCAATGGTGCGTTTCATCATTTCCCACGATGACGGGTCTACCCAATGAGCGGTGACACAAAGATAAGATTCGGGTAGACCATGTGGAGCCGACCAAACATCACTAGTTAAGTTTATTCCCGTATTTATATTTTCAAAATATGCAATTATTACCTTTTTGGCCTTCTTCCACAATTTTAAACAATAACGTTTAAGAGTATGACGACTTACGTGAGTGTATTGTGGTTGAAGCGTATCTCGAATCATGGCGGTTAAGCGAGGGTTGTCGAAGTGGCTAAACGGCAAAGCTTCTTGAATCACAAACTTCGCCATACGATCTTGAACTCGATCAATTTGGTATGTAAATATTCCGCCTTCACTATCCATTTGCGTTTGTTGCGAATCGACGTTCTTTTTCAACGCCTTGCAATACGGTTTTTCGATGTGTTTCTTCAAATTTGAATTCGAAAGTGGGTTTAAATAAATCCCACAAAACTTGCACCGAGCCTTCAATGAATGGTCACTCAATTCAACCAAATCCCAATTGCACCAAATCTCTTGATTACGATTATGAGGTACAATACGAACGAAATTTGGTTCGGCGTTGGAACCTTGACCAACCGATGATTGTGAGGCAGCCGTAACAACAAATATGAATATAGAAAAAGAGAAAACAAGATATTAGAGAACTCAAAACGTTGTAATAGCGTTTTTTTGTATTTTTTTGCGTTCGGGTTTGTGTTTTGAGTGTTGTGATGAACCCATGACACCAAATACAGTGGGGTGCTTGGGGGAGCCAAAAAACGGCTATTTTTGACCCCAACGGTCAAAAAACGGCCAAAAAAATGATTTCCAACGGCTATATTCGATCCAACGGCTAGAACCGGTTAGGAACCGGTTCCGGATGGTTCGGTTCCAGAACCGGTTCCGGTTCGGTTCCGGTCCCTACCCGACCCCACTCAGAAATGCAAGAACCGGTCACGGATCATCGGGTTGAATCAGATAGGGTCCGGTTCCTACAAAAAACGGGTAGGAACCGGTTCGGGTCCGGTTCGGATCCACCGGTTCGGTTCCAGGAACCGGTTTCGTTGAACATCTCTAGTCCAACGTGTCTTTGGAAATAGTTTTGCTCACCATGGTTTTCTTGGAAGATAGAGTTCGCGGAAATAGTTTAGGGTTTTTAAATGTTTTATGGTGGGTGAACTTTCTTTGTTTTGTTTGTTTGTTTTTTTAACAAAATTACAAAATATAACCTGTTAAGTGGGTGTGATGTGAGAATTTTGATGAATTTTATGTGAAAAGATTCCATATATATAGGTAATAGGATGTGTTTCTTTTTTACGGTAAACAAACATTCATTTCATTATAAACTCATGGAGGATAGGTAGGATGAACGTGAATTTCACCCTCAGGTGAATTGGATTCAGGGCGACATGCTCATGCTCTTGGGATTTGAAGACCTTTTTGGTTTCTAAAGGGGACGATCGTTGAGATTACTTCATTGATCCTTACGGATTGTGAACTTATCAGTTTTGCCATGAACGCCTTGCCCATCTTTGGAAATAGTTTTACTCCTCGCAGTTTTCTTGGAAGATAGAGTTTGCGGAACGACCTCGAAACTTTCTAATTAAAGATGACTATCCATTGAATTAACTTAATAATATATACAGGCGGTCAATCTTATTGTCAAAATAAGATACGTGTTTTATGCCCTAATTTTGCTAACCTCAATTTATATAAATAAAAACCTAATATAACGTGTATAAGGTGTACTTTTGTTACATTTCCAGAAATATCATTATAGTTTACTCATAAAGAGATGGAGTCGTGCCCATCAAGACAAATGATTTCTGTTGTGACGCTTAATTTCAATTATTGTTCTATTTGGTGTCTCTCTTAGTTTAATTAGATGTCATTTCATTGTACTAGGATGGATCATGATCCTAGTCCTAACATTAATCAATAATTTAATCCTTTTTTTAAATATGTCGGACTTTAGTAGTTCAACCCATAAGTTACGTAACATGTATCTATGATAATCTAATTCCGTCTAATACGTTTTATGTATTGTATTTCGTTGTCATTGTAAATTTTAATATTTTATCGTCCAAAAAAATAATAACTTTATAAAAATAAATAACATATAGTAAGAACAAAAGTTTTACTTAAATCTTCGGTTATGACCATTATAGCTAAATTGTAATAGATTCTAATCAAGGATGTGAGCTAGGGCGTAAACAAGTCTTTTACTCGACCTAAATAGAGCTAACTTTCACTTATGTTCGACATTAAACGAGCCAACTTAACTTGACTCCGATTGAAATACTCTTATAATCTTATGTGACAATCGTCAATTTCAGGTTAACTCCGTTAACGCAACTCCGTCAATTCAAACTTTAGATTTATTGAATCTAAACGCAAACCTCATTACATTTAAACTAGGGTTTAAATGACGCTTAACACTTACTACATGTGTAGTAGTCTTTCGGGATTTGCACCGAAACGCAAACGATTGAGGAATAAACGAAACACACTAAAACACTAATTATGTGATAATTATGTGTTAGGATTATGTGTTATGTGATAATATTATTGTCATGTTAATTTAATGTGCAAGTTATGATAGAATGTTCTAGAAAAAGTAATACTTAATGTTAACTTAATGTGCAAGTTATGATAGAATGTTCTAGAAAAAGTAATACTTAGGAGTTGAGGGGCCAATGTGTAACATATTAGTCTATAAATACATGATAACCCAAACCCTAACTTCTATTCTTTCTTCCTCACAAAGTTCCGATCGGAACCTAATCTTAACCCTAACCTTGCGATCGGAACCTATACACACACACACTCAAGATTTTTCAAGTTTGATTGAAGATTAAGGTGCTAGGAAGAACGCTAGAGAGTTTTCTACGACGCGCATCACTCGGTGATCTAGATCGGATATTCTTCGCAAACAGTGAGTTCACTTACCCCACTCTTAAACTGTTTTCAAACGTTTTTCACTTGGGGGAGATAACATACTCCGATAAACATATTTTCTGAGATAAACGCATATGAAAGATTTTGTTATAAATTATATATCACTTGTAAAGGCTAAGCGGCATACGTAACATTTGAAGTCCCACACATCGGACCGGTTAATATTTGGAATAGCGAGTCACTTTTGGGTAGTACTACTGGGTTTGACAAACCCCACCCGACGCTAAGCTCAACTGGAGGTTGAGTGGGTGTTAATTTTGGCTAACACTTACCATGGTCTGGAGGACCTGGTGACGGGCGCTTGATAAACAGTCAGCTTCGGTCGCGAACCACTTAGCGATACTTGTTGTATAGATTAGCTACCTATCGATATATAATTTGACATAACACTATCTGGTAATGCAAAACACTTAAACGCTGTAACGTGGTTACACACTCAAACGCTGTAACGTGGTTACACACTCAAACGCTGTAACGTGGTTACACACTCAAACGCTGTAACGTGGTTACACACTCAAACGCTGTAACGTGGTTACACACTCAAACGCTGTAACGTGGTTACACACTCAAACGCTGTAACGTGGTTACACACTCAAACGCTGTAACGTGGTTACACACTCAAACGCTGTAACGTGGTTACACACTCAAACGCTGTAACGTGGTTACACACTCAAACGCTGTAACGTGGTTACACACTCAAACGCTGTAACGTGGTTACACACTCAAACGTCGTAACGGGGTTACGCAACATTTAAACGTCGTAACGAGGTTACGCAAAACGCTAAACGATTTATCTTATTTTACTTGTGAACTCACCAACCTTGTGTTGACACTTTTAGTATGTTATTCTCAGGTAGCCGAGGCGGGCGCGCGGTTTAGGAGCATGCATTAATGAAAACACTTTTATTCTGCAAACTTAATTTTAACAGTTACATTTGGTTTTAAGTCGTCCTGCGTGACGCAACTTTTGAATTAAGGTTTTATGCTTCCGCACTTACTTTCATTTAAACGTTTTTCTTTGGTTTGGTTATAACTAATGATTCCGATCCTGCCAGTTCACACCCTCTGACGGTAAAACTCCGTTAGTGGATTTTGAGGGTGTGACAGATTGGTATCAGATCCATTGGTTATAGCGAACTAGAAGCTGCATGCATACTAGACTATAACCGCGACGACCCATTAGTTATAATGATTCGCATTGCATAGTTTTGTGTACTCTTTGTTATCTTATCTCTCTACCCCTTCTCACTACGCGCGCATACACGGCTTACCTGTAGAGATGTCGACGCCATCCTCATCATCGTTCGATCCGATGACTCATGCTCACGGGAAGGAACCGCAGTTACCTACCGCATCGCCACCCCGAGTAGTCCCGGAACTCGAAGCTCCCGCACCGAAGAGGTATCGCTTATCCGGAGGCATGTACGAAAACGAAGTTAGCTGGGATTGGTACCCTAATATGATCCGACGTATGATCTATCGTGAGCAAGTTCCCCCATTACCACCCCCGAACCATCCTGCCTTCCCCAACACCCTACCACCCATAACCGAACCTGTAGAGCGAGTTCTCGCAGCTGTTGTTACGTGCTTGGAGCGTGACGTGGGTTACATGCGCTATACGAGAGCTAACGTTTCCGGACTGTTGAAGGAAGGAACGGAAACTAAGGAAGAAATTGCTCGCATGGCAGCGACCATGAAGGAGATGCAAGAGGCTAGTGACCAACAGATGAAGATTATGAGGAAGATGCAAGCAGAGATGATAGACTTGCAAGAGCAACTCCAAGTAGCAAGGACCCGAACCGAGATAGCTTTAGAGCGCTGCGATGTCTTGCAAATGCAGATTGCTCAGAACGCAGCCGAACCCGAGGCAGAGCCTGAGGCCGAGCCTGAGGCAGAGCCTGAAGAGGAACCTGAAGAAGATCCCGAAGAGGAACCTGAGGAGGATCCTGAGGAAGATCCCGAGGAGGAACCTGAAGAAGAACCGGAGGATGGAACTGGCTAACGCGATGGACTGGGAGGAGTTCAAGAACATGATGCGAGAAGAGTATTGTCCGAGGGAGGAGATTTCAAAGTTGGAGTCGGAATTTTGGTCATTGAAGATGGTGGGTTCGGAAATCGAAGCTTACACTACCCGTTCTCACGAGTTAGCGGTGATGTGTCCACGGATGGTAGATCCGCCGAGTAAGAGGATTGAAATGTACATTGATGGGTTAGCACCACAGATTCAGGGCATGGTGACGTCTTCCAGACCAGCCACGATACAGCAAGCGATCCGGTTAGCTTACAAACTGACGGATCAGGCAGTGGCCCAAGGTGCGTTACCACCTAGGGGTTCAACCACTAAAGCCCGTGACAACCCGAGTACTGACAGCAACAACAACAGCAACCTGAGCAGCGGAAAGAGAAAGTTCGACAACATCAGATCCTCATTCTCGAACCTCCCACCGCAACACCACTACCGTAAGCCCGAATTTACTCGGAGTTTCAATACTCAGAATCACAACAACAACAACAACAACAACGGTAGCGGGCAGGTTTTGAGCGGATATGCTGGGAAATATCCAAAGTGCAACAGGTGCAACTTTCATCATGTTGGTCAGTGTGACCGTGTCAAGTGTCAAAGATGCGGAAAGATAGGTCACCAAGCGAAGGAATGTAGAGTTGACCTTGCGGCGAAGGGTGTTCCTAAGCCACCGATGACGACTAAGGGATGTTTTGAATGTGGACAGGAAGGTCATTTCCGGAAGGATTGCCCCAAGCTGAAACAGAACGACAATAATGGGGGTAATGGAAGTGGCAGTAATGGTGGAGGAAATGGCAAAGGAAGAGCGTTTGTGATTGGATCGGGTCAAGCCCGCAATGATCCGCATGTGGTGTCTGGTAAGTTCCCTGTAAACGATTGTTTTGCTTCTGTTTTGTTTGACGCTGGAGCTGATAGGAGTTTTGTGTCAAAAGCTTTTAGCCAACTTTTAAACCTTACTCCAACCCCGTTAGACGCTAAGTTTCCTGTTAAATTAGCTAACGGTAAAACTGTAGTAACAACTCATATACTTGCGGGATGTAAGTTGAAACTGTCAGGTCATGTCTTTGACATCGACCTTATTCCTTTTACGCTTAGTAGTTTCAATGTCGTTGTCGGCATGGACTGGTTATCCGAGAACCGAGCGGAGATTATATGCCATGATAAGATAGTCCATATTACCACCCCTTCCGGCGAGATCATTTCGGTCCGAGGCGAGAGAAGCGGCATGACCACCAGCGTTATTACCCTTTTGAAGGCACAGAAGTATTTACGAAAGGGTCATCCGGCAATTTTGGCGCAGATTGTTGAGAAACCCGCGGAGGAGAAACGAATTGAGGACATACCGGTTGTGCGAGACTTTCCGGAAGTTTTCCCGGAGGATTTGCCCGGACTCCCTCCTATTCGTCAAGTCGAATTTCAGATCGAGTTGACACCCGGTGCAGCACCCATAGCACGAGCCCCGTATCGGCTCGCACCGGCGGAACTTCAGGAGTTGTCCACCCAGTTGCAAGATTTGTTGGATAAAGGTTTTATCCGACCTAGCTCATCGCCATGGGGAGCCCCTGTCTTGTTTGTCCGAAAGAAAGAAGGGACTTTCCGAATGTGCATCGACTACCGGGAGTTGAACAAGATGACGGTCAAGAACCGTTATCCTTTACCCCGAATTGATGATTTGTTTGACCAGCTTCAGGGATCGAGTTACTACTCGAAGATCGATCTACGATCCGGTTACCACCAGCTGAGAGTGCGCGAAGAAGATATTTCAAAGACGGCTTTCAGAACACGGTATGGTCACTACGAGTTTTCGGTTATGCCTTTTTGGCCTAACCAACGCACCAGCCGTATTTATGGATCTCATGAATCGAGTATGCAAGGCGTACCTCGACAAGTTTGTGATTGTTTTCATTGATGATATACTCGTCTACTCCAAGAACGAGACTGACCACGAAGAGCACTTAAGGATAATTCTGGAACTACTGAAGAAGGAACAACTGTATGCTAAACTCTCGAAATGTGAATTTTGGCTTCGCGAGGTTCACTTTTTAGGACATGTGATCAACGAGAATGGTATCCATGTCGATCCCGGTAAGGTAGGGGCCATCAAAAACTGGGAAGCACCTAAGACTCCGACTGAGGTGCGACAATTCCTAGGACTGGCCGGCTACTACCGGCGTTTCATCGAGGGATTTTCAAAGATTGCTCAACCCCTCACCGCTTTGACTCACAAGGGCACTAAGTACAACTGGGGTGACGCGCAAGAATCCGCTTTTCAACTGTTGAAAACCAAGCTTTGTAGCGCCCCTATTTTAGCCCTCCCCGAGGGAACGGAAAATTTTGAGGTACACTGTGACGCATCTATACAAGGTCTCGGTTGTGTGCTGATGCAACTCGAGAAGGTTATAGCCTACGCCTCTAGACAACTACGGATTCACGAGAAGAACTACACGACCAACGATTTGGAACTCGGAGCTGTAGTGTTTGCTCTTAAGATATGGAGGCATTACTTGTACGGTACCAAGTTTACCATATACACCGACTACAAGAGTCTCCAGCATATCTTCGATCAAAGGGAGCTGAACATGCGACAGCGTCGTTGGGTCGAGTTGCTTAAGGATTACGATTGTGCTATCAAGTACCACCCTGGCAAGGCCAATGTAGTGGCCGACGCCCTCAGTAGAAAGGAAACCGATAAACCCAGACGAGTGCGAGCATTGCAACTCACAATTCATGCCAGCTTACTCGACCATATTCGCGATGCACAACTTGAAGCTTTGAAAGATGATAATCTCCCATCAGAACTCATGCGGGGCATGGACAAACAACTTGAAACCAAATCGGACGGGGTCCGATATTTTGAGAACCGGATTTGGGTTCCACGATACGGAGAGTTGAGAACTCTAGTGATGGACGAAGCACACAAGTCTCGATATTCTATCCACCCCGGCTCAGATAAAATGTATCATGATTTAAAGGAACTTTACTGGTGGCCGAACATGAAAGCCGACATTGCCACCTACGTGAGCAAATGCTTGACTTGTGCCAGAGTCAAGATAGAATACCAGAAACCATCTGGTCTACTGCAACAACCGGAACTCCCAATGTGGAAATGGGAACACATCTCAATGGACTTTATTACGGGTTTGCCTAAAACACCAACGGGATGCGATACCATCTGGGTGATCGTTGACCGGTTGACTAAATCGGCGCACTTCCTAGCGATTAAGGAAACAGACAAAATGGAAAGACTGACTCGTGTCTACATGAAGGAAGTAGTGTCGAGACACGGAGTGCCTGTCTCGATCATTTCCGATCGAGATTCTCGTTTTACCTCACACTTTTGGAAGTCGCTGCAAAGCGCACTGGGCACACGTCTCGATATGAGTACCGCATACCATCCTCAGACGGATGGGCAAAGTGAACGAACTATTCAGACCTTAGAGGACATGTTGCGTGCATGTGTGTTGGATTTCGGAAAAAGTTGGGAACCCCACTTACCTTTGGTAGAGTTTTCGTATAACAACAGCTACCACGCAAGTATTAACGCAGCACCGTTTGAAGCACTATACGGACGGAAGTGTCGATCACCGCTCTGTTGGGCAGAGGTGGGTGATAGCCAAATCACTGGTCCAGAACTGGTACTCGAAACTTCGGAAAAGATTGTTCAAATCCGAAACCGCATGGCAGCAGCACGTGATCGCCAAAAGAGTTACGCTGACAAGCGCCGAAAACCTCTCGAATTTCAAGTAAACGATCGAGTGTTACTCAAAGTCTCACCTTGGAAAGGTGTGGTTCGCTTTGGAAAGCGAAACAAACTCAACCCACGATATGTTGGTCCTTACCGGATAACGGAACGCGTTGGTCCCGTGGCGTACCGACTGGACTTACCAGCAGAACTCAGCAGTGTACACAACGTTTTTCACGTATCGAATTTAAAGAAATGTCTATCCGATGAAACTCAAGTAGTCCCTTTGGAGGAACTGCAAGTTGATGAACAATTACGCTTCGTTGAAGAACCAGTTGAGGTTTTGGATTGGGAAACCAAAACGCTCAAGCACAGCAAAATTCCAATTGTTAAAGTTCGTTGGAACTCGAGACGTGGACCGGAGTTCACGTGGGAACGCGAGGATCAAATGATGAAAAAGTATCCTCACCTTTTTGAAGGGCTGACCAAACACAGAAAACCGTGAAACCCGGCAAACCGTCAGAAATCACCGAGGGTATGAATTAAATTTCGGGACGAAATTTCTTTCTACTAGGGGATGATATGACAAACTGAAAATTTTTCTTACTTTTTCAGACACTCATCACGACTTGACTCAAATTTTCGGGACGAAAATTCTTTAACATGGGAATGATGTGACAATCGTCAATTTCAGGTTAACTCCGTTAACGCAACTCCGTCAATTCAAACTTTAGATTTATTGAATCTAAACGCAAACCTCATTACATTTAAACTAGGGTTTAAATGACGCTTAACACTTACTACATGTGTAGTAGTCTTTCGGGATTTGCACCGAAACGCAAACGATTGAGGAATAAACGAAACACACTAAAACACTAATTATGTGATAATTATGTGTTAGGATTATGTGTTATGTGATAATATTATTGTCATGTTAATTTAATGTGCAAGTTATGATAGAATGTTCTAGAAAAAGTAATACTTAATGTTAACTTAATGTGCAAGTTATGATAGAATGTTCTAGAAAAAGTAATACTTAGGAGTTGAGGGGCCAATGTGTAACATATTAGTCTATAAATACATGATAACCCAAACCCTAACTTCTATTCTTTCTTCCTCACAAAGTTCCGATCGGAACCTAATCCTAACCCTAACCTTGCGATCGGAACCTATACACACACACACACTCAAGATTTTTCAAGTTTGATTGAAGATTAAGGTGCTAGGAAGAACGCTAGAGAGTTTTCTACGACGCGCATCACTCGGTGATCTAGATCGGATATTCTTCGCAAACAGTGAGTTCACTTACCCCACTCTTAAACTGTTTTCAAACGTTTTTCACTTGGGGGAGATAACATACTCCGATAAACATATTTTCTGAGATAAACGCATATGAAAGATTTTGTTATAAATTATATATCACTTGTAAAGGCTAAGCGGCATACGTAACATTTGAAGTCCCACACATCGGACCGGTTAATATTTGGAATAGCGAGTCACTTTTGGGTAGTACTACTGGGTTTGACAAACCCCACCCGACGCTAAGCTCAACTGGAGGTTGAGTGGGTGTTAATTTTGGCTAACACTTACCATGGTCTGGAGGACCTGGTGACGGGCGCTTGATAAACAGTCAGCTTCGGTCGCGAACCACTTAGCGATACTTGTTGTATAGATTAGCTACCTATCGATATATAATTTGACATAACACTATCTGGTAATGCAAAACACTTAAACGCTGTAACGTGGTTACACACTCAAACGCTGTAACGTGGTTACACACTCAAACGCTGTAACGTGGTTACACACTCAAACGCTGTAACGTGGTTACACACTCAAACGCTGTAACGTGGTTACACACTCAAACGCTGTAACGTGGTTACACACTCAAACGCTGTAACGTGGTTACACACTCAAACGCTGTAACGTGGTTACACACTCAAACGCTGTAACGTGGTTACACACTCAAACGCTGTAACGTGGTTACACACTCAAACGCTGTAACGTGGTTACACACTCAAACGCTGTAACGTGGTTACACACTCAAACGCTGTAACGTGGTTACACACTCAAACGTCGTAACGGGGTTACGCAACATTTAAACGTCGTAACGAGGTTACGCAAAACGCTAAACGATTTATCTTATTTTACTTGTGAACTCACCAACCTTGTGTTGACACTTTTAGTATGTTATTCTCAGGTAGCCGAGGCGGGCGCGCGGTTTAGGAGCATGCATTAATGAAAACACTTTTATTCTGCAAACTTAATTTTAACAGTTACATTTGGTTTTAAGTCGTCCTGCGTGACGCAACTTTTGAATTAAGGTTTTACGCTTCCGCACTTACTTTCATTTAAACGTTTTTCTTTGGTTTGGTTATAACTAATGATTCCGATCCTGCCAGTTCACACCCTCTGACGGTAAAACTCTGTTAGTGGATTTTGAGGGTGTGACATCTTATATGAATTAAATACATCTTATAATCTTATATGAATTAAATACATGCCATTTATAAATCACTTCTCCGTCTTTTAGGGAAATGTAATCATAATCATGTAAATCATTAAAATAAATATTAAACTTTAGAAGAAAAAAGGTTTAACTAGTGACATCATTCTGACGGAAAAAGCAAACTGCTAAAGCCAACTTAACTGATGTTATGACGGATTGTTTTTCGTAATCAATATTAATATTAAAGATCAGAATAATCATGGGACCACATGAGATTGCTTTGAGCAAATTAACTTTTGGGTGTTTTTAAATTGAAGCATTATGATATAATTAAACTACATAAACGTATATGATCTAATCATTTAATTAACCTGCGTACCTAATGTATAAATCAAGTTGTAAAAGTCGCTAGACGGACCCTAGACAGCTAACTAAAGAGTTGGATGTACTTGGAAAATACTCGGACATTGTAAATATAAAGTTTATTAATTTTTGTATATTATATATATGTCAAATATCATAAAGTAGTAAATTTACTAATATTTATAACAAAATAGATGAATACACATATAAATAAGAGAAATACATTTTTAAATATTAAATTATTCTAAAAATTGTTAATCATTAATTAAAACAATTATATTCGTTCTTTAATATTATAGTAACACGAATTATGTTTTGTTTTTTAAGTCAAAATCCATCCAAATTGACCGACTAAGTATGATACTAGCTGAGGTTAGTAACTAGACAGAGTTAAAGAAAGTCGTTTAAGCATCATATCTTGTTGTAATTACTCAGAGAGTACTCAGCTATCTATACCTACTTTTACAACAATGGTATAAACCTGCATGAGGTGTCTAGACACCAAGACATGGTTCGACAAATCAAGACGTCTCTCTAAAATCTCTTAACATTTATCCTTACAGATGTGCAAGTCTATCGGATCGGCTTAACCTTTTGGTCTCGTGTTAGTTTGGGTATGTTGTGTTTCTCCTCACCTTCACTTTCAAGCATCTGATTAACGATTTAAAACAAGCGAAACTGACAATAGTGTGGGGACCGGTAGAACTTTCATGCTCGTTTATTCAACCATCTAATGACCAAAGGCGAGGGGACCATTCTATAAAGAAAAGAGGACTAAATTACATTTCAACATTTGGCTAATTTTTCAACATATGTTAAACCGTTATATCCAAATATTCAATACACATATTCAAAAACGATAATTTAGAAAAGGAAATTAACGAAATATGAGAGTAATCGTGTTTTTTGTTTATTGATTCACTTAAAGTTACATATATCAAATCAACACGATATATTGATATCGTGAGCATTTTCATTTTCTAAATTATCATTTAGAAAGCTATGTTTATTGATTCATCAAATAATTAAATCCAGTTACTCATGGTCCAATGTTAAAAGACAATTCCGTGCGCCTGGAGTCAAACTTAAAACATTGCAACCTTTATTCCAAATTTTCATTTTTCGTTTTAATATCAGTGTAGATAATGCTCATTACCATTTATATGTTTGTTGATAATTCAATTTGATCGTTGTTATTTTTTATAAGTTACATATTTAACCAATTCATTTTAGTTATTTTTCTTTTGTAAATAAATAAAACAAGTGTTGTTTATTAATAGAAAACTTGGATGAATTACTAAAAGAGGATGTCATGGTAACATGGGTGGTGGGTATGGGAGTGTTTCGTGAGCAGGTAACAAGGCTGGCTAGGCTAAACCCGGCACATTATTATTACTCGAGTATTTCCATTTATGATTTATTATTATTATTATTATTATTATTATTATTCATTTTCACCCATAAACAACATTACTCTGCCACCCCCCACCCACCATCACATGCCCCTTTACTCTTTTTGTAATTTATTACCATTAGTTTTTTTATATTTTTATTTGAACGATTTAGTACAAGTGGTTGTTGGGAAACTACGAAAAACTATCACGTGTATACAAGTCATGTTACACGAGTTTAAACCCTATAATAGTATGTTCTCCACTATTAATGACATATACTTGTTGGAATCAAACTGGAACCTCCAAAGAGATTCTTATAATTTTTTTGACACATGTGTGGTTCAAACCATGATATATTTGTTTTGCCTCACACTTAACCCAATAAACATTTGTCACTTGAGTAAGGGATAATCGACTTTCATTAATTGAATTGATATATTTTTTCAGAAGAGTTATCACATATATGTTATTTAAGACCCTAAAAGATGCCTTTAATAATCTAGTTGCTTATTAACTGATTACAATAAATAATGTAAGAGATTAAAAAAGTGTCTCTCATTGAAAGTCGGCCTATGTAGTCCTTGGTTACTTGTGATAAACTCTTATGTATTAACACCGTCATTGTATCAAGCAATTCTTCAAAGTTGTATCTCATTGAAAGTCGGGCATGCAAATATTATTTTCCATACATCTAAATAACGACTTCACGAAAGTATTACGCTCCAATTCAGTCACTGGTCGCAAAAGATCACATTTATTACCAAATTTGAACTTTTCAGTTCTACTGTTTTAGCGATAATAAAAGGAGAATGCTAAAATACATAGGACGATGGAGGAGGCAACTACTATAGCTGTAAACGTTTAAACATGATTTAATAAATCAACACGTCTACTTGTAATAATTATTGTACTTTTGTAGATATGATCTATTCATGAACAAGCCTCCTCCGTACGGATATCACCATATACGATTTCTTTTAACGGCTAATAAACATCCTATACATATTGATATCGCCATCACACATACTATACTCTCTGGCATATCACCACAACACATCAACAACATATTGACTGCTAACACATTTATAGTTTTGTTTTCCAACACCCTCAACGACATTTTTAATAAATTTCATAAATAATATCCTTGCAACTTGCAAGAAAACTCATGGACCAACTTTCTTGTGTCCATTCACAATAAACGTTACTGCTCGTTGTCTTTCATCAACATGTCTGTTGACACTAACTTTTATGAAAGCTCTCTCCACTGCTAACATCCCATTTGCAGGTGAACATCTAAGGGGTGAGAGTTATGAAAGCTCTCTCCAATGCTAACATCCAATTTGCAGGCGAAAGTCTAACGGGTGAGAGGTAAGCACCAATAGGTGTCACACCCCGACCAAAGGCGGCAGAACATGCCGGGGTGCAACGTGATTGGACAAATACACAAGACATTATTAAATATTTAATCAACTCATTAATTTCATTCAATCACCAAAGTAACACATATTGTTCATACAAATAACATCAAAACATAAGAAATAGATATTGTTCATTCTTCTAATAACCTAGCGGTATCAAAATAGAATGACGTCTTCAAACTCCAACTCAAGTAATAATCAAATCTGTAACATGCATAAAATAACATTTGTCAACACGTATGTTGGTGAGCAATTTCATAGTATTGAGTATATATAATACGAGTGAAATCTACAAACGTATATGAGACTATAAATAAAATCATCAATCATGGTATATAAAACATATGTAAATGAGGATCATTTCTAATCGGTAAGAATACCGACATACTTGGATAATGAGGCCCTATTCTACTAGCACAAGGCTAAGTAGTTAGGGGAGCGTATGATCATACTTAATGAGGCTCAACAACAACATAAAAATAAACACTCGCGCACGTCAAGCATATGAGACATATAACACACAATAGAGCAAGTATTCTAGCATCATATACCCTAAAGTTTGTGGTTTGAGAAATGAGTATAATATAAATCAATTTTGTTTGAATAAGTATGCATGTTACCCCCAAAAGATAAAAGTGAAAACGGGGGATGAAATGTACTCACGTTAACTAAGTAACTTGAAAGATTGATTCGTGAATAATCGGAGATCGGGTTTAACGAGCAAGACCTAGATTAAACGGGTCTTAAGTTAGTAGGTAGTCTTAGAAGGGTTTAAAATAAAAAATGACAAGTAAAGTAAATAAATGAAGTTTATGGTTTAAAAATGTAAATACATGGGAAATTAAAGACATGTTCTAAAAGGTAAGTTTACTCGAAACCGGGTCTTGGTATTTCATTCATAATTATTACTCAACCTATGTTAAGTAACTTATGTGGGTTATAATGCACTAATGCAAGACCCTTTGGGTATATGAACACCAAAACAAGGTTTTAATCGAGTGTTCGGATTTGTTAACTTGGGTCTAGATAATTAACTAAACTCAAAGTTAACTTTCCAAAATGTTTTGAGATAATTCAATAAAATCGAAAGACTTAACCAAGTATATAGTTCTATTATGAAGAACCTTAACGTCCGTTAAGTGTGTATTTGGTATCACCGGTCCAAGCTTGTTATAAGATCAAGTTGGATTCCGACACACCAAGTAAGTTGATAAAATACTTAAAATTAGTTTAAGATACATTCTTGAAGAAAAGATGAGTTTCGATGGCCAAAAACACACTTGTGTGTCTTAGGCAAGTGAACTCGGTTTAGTTCGGTTTTGGTTCGGTCCTTGACTCGGAATGATACCGAGGATGGTTGCCACATACCCAAATACCATAGAACTATCAAAATGGTTTTAGAAGTTACAAGGTTCAAATCTTTCATAAACATGTTTATTTAACTATTTTAAACAAAACTAGTAAACAAAACTATTTAAAACAAAAGCTAGTAAACAAGAGTTCGGTCTTGGTTCGGTCTTGATTCGGGTCTAATCTCGGGATGAAACCGAGACTAGTGACTTCACACCCAACACCATGGAACTCTTTAAACATGAATTAAAACTAAACTACTTACAATATAAACAAAAGCATTAAATGGAAATAGTATAAACAAGACTAGTAAACAAGAGTTTGGTCTTGGTTCGGTCTTGATTCGGGTCTAATCTCGGGATAAAACCGAGACTAGTGACTTCATAACCAATACCATGAAACTCTTTAAACATGAATTAAAAGCTAAACTACTTACAATATGAACAAGACTAGGAAAGCATTAAAGGAAAATAGTATAAACAAAAACTACAAAGAGTTCTCCATGTAGCCTTGCCTTGTAGCATATCACCTCCCAAAGAAGATGAAAGCCGAAGGAAACAAGGGGTGCATATTATATATATGTTGTGCCACAAGATATGAATTAATAAGTAACAAACAAGAATTAAAGAAGGTTATTGCTTGATTATTAAGAACCTTAGAGGTTAGAGATATGAACTTTATTTGGGAGAGAAAGAAGATGAATGGGCAAAGAATAATAAAGAGGATGGGGTTGTTTATATAGGGAAGGAGTCAAACTTGTTTTTCTTGTTTTATATCAATACTTGCATGTGTTTTTTTTAAAAAAAAGTTTAAATAATACAATCTAGTAACAAATCCAAAAGGTAAGAGATGATTATGAAACATAAAAATCCAACATTTTATATTAGTGAAAGATTTGGTTTACAAATCGAGTCGGGTTTTGATACAAATACAAATACAAAAAAGATCGAAAATGACGAATGTTACAATAGGGTTGGCTACTCGTTAAAATTAATCCCGTAACCAATTATCATTTATAAATTTTGACAACAATTCAATTCAATTATAGACGAATTTGTTAATTCGTTCAATCATCGGTTAACTTTTGACTTTGAACGTAGATTAAAGCTAATAATTCAATTAAGCTATCCAATCATATCACTACTCAAACAAAATTCTAAACCTCGATAGTTGTCACTAGATTACGTTGGAGTTTCACTAAGGTAGTAAGGCAATACGTAATGTTTAATGTCTTTTAAAGAATATTTCATGTCACATCATCATCACTTTTTTTGTCCAAAACATGTGTACTTAATGTGTCTTCAATCATTGTCACTTCAAGTCACATATACTTTATTGTGGATACACTCATGCCTCCAAAAATGTCCCATATTACTCGGGAAGATGGTGTAGGAAACTGTTTCCTCCCCTGTGAAGACTATAATGTAACTAAGGAGGTGTTTAGGATTCCTTATAAAAACTCTTTATAACTTTTTAATAAGTTAAATAAGAGTAACTTAATAACTTCTCACTCTCACCCCAAAATCAAATCTCAAACACTTTATTATTTTTTTTAAAAGTTAATAAGTTATAAGTTGGTGAGATAAGAAAATCCAAAACACCCCCTAACAACTAGTCTTAAGTTGTATAAAATTGATAAAAAGGGTCTTACTATGGACACTCAGACGCCCCATATACACTCCGTATAACTATATATAGGGCGTATTCCGTATATGACCCGTATAACAATACAAGTTTTTTTTTAGAAAAAAAGTGGGTATCCCAAAAAACCACTTGATAAAATGAAGTAATATGACATAAGTGGAGCCCACAATACCACGGGGAAGTGGTTGGTTGATAAATAATGAGGAAACATTTTTACCTATTTCAAGGTCCCCACTTTAGTACATGACCTATACTATTGCCACGTGATTAAGTTACATGGTCCCACATGACTAGTCAATTATCCATTTCCAGTGGCGGATCCAGGAATTTTTTTTAGATGGTTCCCTTTTAATTTATAAGGTGGTTCCTACGCGTCTTCTATATATCCGTACACTATTATTTCGAAACTCGGGTGGTTCCGGGGAACCACCCGTTTGTATGCTGGATCCGCCAATGTCCATTTCATACTCACTTGCTTTGTCTCTTTCATATGGGTCGACATACACCACACATTTATGCATTCTTCTACGATGTCGTTTCATTCAACAAATTAGCATCCAACATGTTACATATGACCACAACCGGGTACATATGACGACGCATGCCACATTGATCATTGTGTCTCATGTTTTTTCTACCTAGTTTCTATTAATATGTTTTTGATAAATCAAACAATTTCAATTCTAAGAGTGAAACCATATACCGAATGCAATACTTATTTTTCGGCTTGGAATCGAGCGGTAAATCCCAAAAATACCGGAAATTAACTGTACCAATATGAAAAACATGAAAAACGAGTATTAGTGCAGACTATGTTTAGTCGGTACCGATTCACTATCAGTATTAGTATTTGGGCTAAAAGAGTTATGCCTAGCCTTTCATTCTCTCTTCTCGTTTTCATGAGTCTCGATATATCTTTCCTCCCTCGTAAACTCGTTCTTTTGCACCCCTTGAATAAGAGAAGCTCCGACACATTTCTTCATCTCTAGGCAACATCCCTTTCAACGGATCGCCACCTCACTCTATTTAGACCAGCATACTCCAAGGGCATACGATGGAATCATGGAGATGGTCTAATCATTTAATTTATTAGATGCTTATAGAAAAATATTAAAACTTCACTTATACGTGGTATAATCTAACATCATGCTAATGTTGCGTTATATGTCAACATTGATTAGGAAGCTTTATTAAGTTTTAAATGATTCATAGACGTGTTCAACTTGTCATAAGATGAGGACATGTGAACACGAACAATATATTCAACTTCATGTTAACATGATATATACATACAAAGGAAAGGTATGATGGTTGGATTAGACAATGTAAGATTGTAAGTTGTGGCAAAATGTAGTAAAATACAACAGGAATAGAAAGGTTTGTGGTGTTTGTCTATCCCACACTCTCATCCAAGACTAAAACATTTGTTAGGCGGCCACAACGTGTAATATTTACGTTATTAAAAACGTTTGAAACCTATTAAGGAAGATTGTTATATTGGTTTCTAATTGAGGCACTGAAGTTTTTCTCTCTCGTTATTTTAAATGATAACGAAGTATTTTTTTTAACTATAATATATGATTTTTATAGAATGCTAAAACTCGAATTATTTTTATTTATTTATTTTTTTGAACGGAAAACTCAAATACAATATAGTAAGATTGCTTCCTCGGATGAAAATAATAATGATATTATTATATTAAATTAAATATATGATTGAGATTGTTTCCTCGGAAGAATACTCACCTAATACCTTAAATGCCTCAAACTTCGGATTCCACCCCAATTATTGCATCACTTTGCAAAATAATTTATATTTAAGGAATATTTTTATTTCCATAAAATAACTTTTTTTAATGACCAGTTTTATTAAAAATAGACTAACAAGACGTCAGAGGCGAAATATGCCCAACATAGGCTAACCAGTGTCGTTCTGTTATTCATTTAAAAGAAACTAACTCTTTTAATGTCTTCGATGATGTGATTAATAGAAGCTCGTTTAGGATTGTGAATCACCTCATTTTTTTGCTTACCGTAAACACCAAGTCATAAGAATCATCGATTGAATCACCTTCTTCTTAGCACTACCGTCCCTCAAACTGTCATGAAGCTCCAAGACATCATGAGCCTCAAATGCAAATGTCAGAGGGATATGACACCATGCGCTTATAAATTGCCATACATTGATAACAATAGATCAAAAGTTGTTAGACGGTCCCTAGGCGGCCGAACCCATTGGAGAGAGTACTCGGGGAGTACTCGGAGAGTACTCGGACATGATAAATATAAAGAAAACTAACTTTAGGGTAATATATATATTTCAAATATCATAAGTTTACTAATATTTATAACAAAATAAGTGAATATCAATATAAATAAGAGAAATACATTTTTAAATAATAAATTATTCTAAATATTGTTAATCATTAATTAAAAAAATGATATTCTTTCTTGAATACTATAGAAATACGAACCGTGCTGTTTTTTTAAGTCAAAATAGGTCCAAGTTAACTGACTAGATGTATTTGTGGTTGATGCTGACCACATTTGAACAATTTTTAGTAACTAGGCGGAGTTAAAGAAACTCCCCTCGGCACCATACCTGCGAGTACTCGGCCTTGTAGACCTACTTTTATAACATTGCTTCGATGACATGTCCGGTATTGTGGTTATATTAAGGAATCAACTGAGCATCTGTTCCTATATTGTAATATTGCCCAAGCGATGTAGAGCTAGGTGTAAGTAACCAATGTTTTATTCATTTGGTTTTCGAAATGGTTGAGCTGTAAGTACTTCTAGCTTCATAAAGGGAAGACAAATGCTTTTCATGTTATTTATTTGGTCCTCGTGGAAGACTAGAAAAGTGTTGATGTTTAGAGCTGTCCTGATTCAGTTACTTAATTTGGTGACAAAAATTAAAGTGTCCGGCTTTCTTTGATTTAGAAATAGACTGGGGATTGGCACAAATTTCAGTTGGAATAGGGTGGGGGTGACGTTTTCCTTTTTTGTTTTGGTGGTTGTAAGGGTGTGTGTCTAGCCTGCTGCTAAAACGCTTATTTTATTTTGTTGGTCATTCAAAAACATAAATATATAATAATTAAGTCATCTTTCATTCCTTGATTCCCAAATCATTTAAATCGCCACCACCACCACTGCTTGAATTGATTTTTTTTAATTTATTTATTTTGAACCCATTTGTTGTAATTTTAGGAAAGTTATGTTGTCTTTTTATAACGACAAATTTTATTTTGTAAATTGTTTAACATGTGTCATGGGTAAAAATCTAACTTATTTGTTAAATTAAAATGTCCTGGAGTGGAGACTCTTTAGCTTGAAAAACAAACATATATTTAACCGGTTTACGTCAAAATCAACACACTTAATATTATATAAAAAATATTAAAATTGTTTAATTTAAGGCCTCATGACAAAAAGAAAAAGAAAAAAAGTTAAAATCATAAAAAGATGGTGGACAAGAGAAGAGACAAACCAATCACAATTAGGTTGTGTGAAGGTTTGTCTATTAGTGTAACAAATCACAACTACATTATAAAGTGGTGGCTAAAATAATTTTTCTTGCGTTTAAATAAGAAAATATGACTATTATGTTATTTTTCTACAACAAATATTTATAAAACTCACAAAATTGATTACAAAAAATTAACCAAACTATCAAAAAACAAAATTACATGAAAATCAGAGGGTTTTACAAAAGTCTCAAATATGTAACAATATTATATAAAATTAGGATATAAATTTTTTTACTCAAACAATTTAAATTATTAACTTGATTTTAATATACTTTACGACATAGGCGTCACCTATATTCTTGATCACCATGCGTGAATATATATATATATATGGGATTGACTACAAACGTTGTCGTTGTCTATGGCTAGTGAATGAAAAGTCCATATCATGAGAAATCAAAACCATTCAATATGATAACATAAATGGATGTTGTGTATCAAAAGTTTAGATTACATAAATTAGTCTATTACTTTTTAAATTTTAGTTGTATATAGTAACAATAATAGACATTGGATTGTTTTATAATTAAGGTGATGATATACTCTTGAGTTGTTTTAAAGGACAAGTACCTTTGAGTAGGCATGTTCAAAACGGTTTGGGACTATGAACCGGAACCGGTTCCTAACCGGTTCCTATATTCAAAACCCCCTTTTAAACCGGTTCCAGGCTCGAACCGGTTAGGGAACCGAACCGGTTCTCCCACCCTCGGACCCCTAACCTATCTAACCGGTTCTTACCGGTTCCTAACCCGGTTCCTGTTCGATCCAACGGCTATTTTTGACCCCAACGGTCAAAAAACGGCCAAAAAAACGATTTCCAACGGCTATATTCGATCCAACGGCTAGAACCGGTTAGGAACCGGTTCCGGTTCCTACCCGCCCCCACTCAGAAATGCAAGAACCGGTCACGGATCATCGGGTTGAATCAGATAGGGTCCGGTTCCTACAAAAAACGGGTAGGAACCGGTTCGGGTCCGGTTCGGGTCCACCTGTTCAGTTCCAGGAACCGGTTTCGTTGAACATCTATAGCTTTGAGATCCCCTCAATAGCCCCCGCAAGAGACGTGCCATATGTTCCCCACCAATCCCCAAAAAAGGATGCTTTTTTACTCCTTTCTGTCATCTCTCTTCAATTATTATACTGTTTATAGTAATTTAAACACACTTCTAAAAATTTACAGAATGGTTGATAAGTAAATTGATAGATATAATCAAAGATAAATATAAAAGTTGATACAAATTTTTTATATTTTGAGGTTTTAAGTCTCAAAATCAGTTTTGTTACATATAAGTCATTATTAATAAGGATATTATTTTTTAATACTCCTAACTTTCACCAGTTGGATGATAACACTCCCAACTTTCGATTTGTTACCCACCGCTCTCAACTTTCACCCTATTTTCTTGTATCACTCCCCGTCTAACGAAACACTAACCTTGTTAGTGTTTTCGAAAACAAATGTCATTAAAACTAGTTGAAGGGGTGAAAATGAAATTTATTTTGTTTAACATGATCAAAATTTGCCTTCATTCCACACTAAGGCTGAGGGGTGTGGGGCTTCAGCGGGGGCGCGAGAGCCCCTCCGCTCGCGCCCCCAGGCGCGAGCACCACACCACCGGGGCGCGAGAGGGGCGCGAGCGCGGAATTCAAAGCAGGCACAAGGTGGGTCGCGGGAGAAAGGTGGCGTAAAGGAGCATTGGGGTGCGTGACATAGCCGTTGGAGTGTACACAAATGAGCCGTTGGGCTCTTTAATTTAATAAAAAAAAAATTATTCTTCCTATATATAAACCCAATATCACCTAAAACAATTACCACACCCAAAATCACATAAAACAATTACCACAACTTCAAAAAAAAACCCAAAATCAACCCATCTTCCAAACTTTTTTTTAAAAACATGTCTGGAAATTGGTACCCAAACCTAGATTCAGGTTATAGTTACGACGATTTGTGGTCGTCACCAGACCAATCGATGTTTTTTTCGGGGTCGCAAGAAACATCCGGCTTTCAACAATCCAACATACAACCGTCTCCTAACTTTGTTGTTCCGGAGACACAAGAATCACACGGTGATGCTACGGGAGCAAGAAGACGCGTCCACCGAAAAAAACAACTTGCAACGGACGGGCCGGGACCGGCTTCGACTCCGAGGATGAAACGGAAAACCACTCCGTGGTCATCGGATGAGAAGGAAGCCTTGTGTCGGGCTTGGATAGTCATTTCTGAGGATCGGCGTTGCGGTAATTGTTTTAACGTTTTTAATAATGATTTTTAAAAAAAAAGTTAATTAAAAAAGTTAACTGGAAATCTAATTTAATTATTCATTTTGCAGCCGACTACCAAAAAAGCAAGGTTTTTTGGACAAAGGTTAGGGAGACGTTCTATACGCTCGTTGGGAGTATAGAGCGAAACGCCGATATGATTTCGGGTCGGTGGTCCGAAATCAGAAAATTTGTCGGCTTGTTTACTAATCTTTTCAACAGGAACGCCGGTCGTATGAGACCAAGTGGCAGTGATGATTTGGCGGTTTACAATTTCACTGTCGAAGAGTGGAGGCAGGAGTGTTTGCGGAGGTATGGGACGGTGAAGACGTGGTACGATGTAAAGTTGTGGGAGAGGTTGAAAAGGTGTTCCAAGTGGGTTGAGCTGGTGGCGCCGGACACTGATGCGAAAGTAGGGCCGAAACGGTCTAAAACTAGTTCGCCTGGAGCGTATAGCACTACTGCCGGGTCGGATTGCCGCGGTGGATTTGACCTAAACATTGCGGGGGAGGAAACGTCTTCACCGCCGAGGAGGCGGCCATTGGGACGGGACGCCAAGGGGAAAAAACCGGCTGAGGGGGGAGCCGTAAACATCGTCGATCTTGTTGAATCCCTCAATAAATTCAACAAAACCATGGAGGTGGTCTCTAATGACAAAAAGGAAAAAAGTCGAATGAGAGATTTGGACTTCTTTACAAGAGACTTCAGTAACCTAAATCCGGTCGATCAAATGCTGATGGAAAAGCAAAAGGAACGTATCCGAAAGAGGTTGATCGAAGAAGACCAAGCCGAAGAATAAGAATAATGTTTTTTTAGTACTTTATTTTTTTTTTTATTTTTAGATATTAATGTGTTTTTTTTAATGTGTGTTTTTTTAATAATTTATGAGTTTTTTTAATAATACGTTTTTTGAATATATTTATAAAAAAATAAAAAAAAAATCCGCTGGAGCCCCTGCTGGAGCCCCTCCACACCAGGGCCAGGGGCTCCAGCGGGGGCTCCATCACCCATCTCATCCAGTTTCTCTCTCTGCCACACGTCACAATATTATTGGCTGGAGCCCCCACTCGCGCCCCCGTTAGAGCCCCCCACACCCCTCAGCCTAACCAAATCAAGCACCACCACTCCACCACCGGCTTCAAGTATGCTAGCTCAGCTGCTCCTCCAGCAACTCCGACACTTTCTCCTCATCAGAATCAATGTCTCCTTCATCACCCTCCGCCTACCGAAGACGAAACCGAAGAGTCACCACTAGAAGAAACCAAACCAGATCTGGGAACATAAAAAACTCACCGGCGACGTGGGCGGATTCGGATCCGGCAACGGAAACCCTATAGGATCTGAATCAAAACCCGAAAACCCATATGTAGAATTTGAGCTTCAGACCGACGGCGTAAAAGCTCTTGTTCTGCCTTTTATCATTTTTGCTACTGATAATCAAGTGTCTTTTAAAACCTTGTCTTGATTCCTGTGGTGATCTTTGTTCTTGGTCGATGAGTTCTTTCCCTACCAAGCAACCATGTTTAACAACAGCTGAAAAAGAAATGAAAATTGGGATTATCATAACTTGAATAAGAAGAGTAGCCGGAGGATGATGAGGAAGCTGTCTATTCTGGTGTGGGAGACGGCGGAGGAGGTGCGGCTGTCAGAGGCGTACTTGAAGCAGGTGGTGGAGTGGCGGTGCTAGATCTAGTGTGTGGTGGAGGCAAATTTGGTTATATGTTAAACAAAATAAACTTCTTTTTCACCCCCTAAACTAATTTGAATGACATCTGTTGTCCAAAACACTAACGAGGTTAGTGTATCATTAGACGGGAAGTGGTACAAGAAAATATGATGAAAGTTGTGAGTGGTGCGTAACAAATCGAAAGTTGAGAGTGTTATCATCCAATGGGTGAAATTTTGGAGTATTAAAAACTAATATCCCTTATTAATACTAAAAACTATTTATATACAGAAAATAGTTAAATAGATATAGCAGCAAAAAATATTCTAGGTTTGATAATAAACAAATAAACATTCTAGATTGCAATTAGATCCAAATAACTAGGGGAGGCTCGGAGGGTGTGCGAGCCGCACCATTGGTCGTGGCACATAAGGTTCGGGGGCACAAACTTTTTTATGCATGTTACATATATATGTTTTTTGGTGTTAAAAATAAGGTTATTTGCAATGGTTTATGAGATAAGTATATGCTCAGATTGGTTTCTGCTTATAAATCGGCCGATAAAAGTATGTACGCTAGCGAATAAATTTTTTTTTGTCAATGTATACATACATTTTTTATTTTTGCTCGGCTGAGGTATTTAAATACGCGAAGACGACCCTGCAAATAACAAAAACAATAATGCTATTCTACAACCAATACTAACAAAGAGGTGAAGAACTAGACCAAAACAACCTCATTTATGGACTATGGCTTGATTCTAATGTAAGTTAGACTGTGAGTAAAGCCGTTAGTAATGATTGTTAATATCCTTAAAGCAAAATTGAAACAGAACAAAAACAAAATGTACTAAAGGTTTGCCTTTAATTTCACAAGTTGCACTTGCCGGGCTTTTAAATAGTACACAATTATGAATAATCATTTGAACACATTAAGTTGTGTAATATATGAATGACTCGATACGGCTATCTACATTTGGAAAAACTTTCGGTATAATAAACTATCACACAAGTATCTAACTTTGTGTGACAATAATAGACATGGTTATAAAATATTAATTTCATGCTCATGCAAATTATATAAATAGGAGAAAAGCTAATAATAATAATGGTTGAAACTAATAACTATTTTAGAATTCATGCCCCATGTGGAGACCAATTTGTTTGTTGTTCCTAGGCTAGAAAGTAGGTTTAAAGCAAAAATGATTAAAGTAATTAAGGTTATGATGTCATTAGGGAAATTGAATAGAACTTTGATGCTTAGATATCTTTCAAGGATACTTGTAGGCAATTAGGTTTTATTATATGGCTAATGAGATACTATATATTAATTTAATGTATACTCAAATGTGTGAAACTAGAGGAGAGGAGATATTTTGGTGGCAAAAATGGTATATGATTAGTTGTGTAATAATACATAGATTAATCATTGAAAATAATTTACTATACATTGTTGATCTAACAATTGCTTCATGTAAGAAATGATGACTACTATGATGTTGATGAAAATGGCATGTAGAGGTTCACTTTTTATCTTAATTAATTTAATTAATGACAACACATGACTTAGCAAAACAAGAAAAGTTTTCTTAGTTTTTCTTTAAAACGACGACTTAATTTAGGGTAAGGCTACCGTAGTTTCTAATTTGAAGAGCTCCGTTGGTTTCAGAGTTTGGCTTGGACATTTTACCGGAAACCATACCGCTAGCTGCCACTTGACATTCGTTGTGTCGTCACAAGAGCATAATTCTATGGCGTAACACACAGTGAGATGAAAACCAGGGTTGGCTCGGGATCCAAACTGATAACCTCGCAAGGCTTAACTCAAATCATTAATTGCCAATATCCATCCAAAGTACCACAAGTGAGGAACGAGTCTTCACTGGAGAACCCCAAACATTCATACCACTATACCACAACCCACAAGTGAGGGATACATAATCCAGTATCCCTCAAAAGTGATATTTTAAATGAAACTGAACTACAAAGATTCGATTTGCGAAAATCGTGTCAAAAAATAGTAAAAGTAAGGTGCTTTTTTAGGAAATAATATGAGCACAAGCTTGATTTATAATAAATTTGATGCATAATGAGTAACTAGACTGTAACATGAAATTCCAAATCACTAGTTTTCTAAATTGTAAAATGAGGGATTAAGGGGATGTTTTGGATTCCTAATTTTCATCAACTTATAACTTATAAATTTTTTGAAAAGTTAATAAGGTGTATAAGGTGTTTGGCAAACCATAAGGTTTTATGGATTTTAACTCATGGAGAAGGCAAAATAAAGGGGTTTCGAAAAGTTAGGAATCTCTAACTTATTAACTTAATGAGTTTGATTTACCTGTTACACCCCTCTAACCCTCAAAACATATTACACCCATTTTTTAAAAAAGTGTATTTTTTAGTCATTTTCGTTTTCTCCGACACATAAGCTAATCCAATTTTTTTAAATACTTCTTTTAGAAAATTTATAAGTTAATAAGCCCTTTTAACAAAAAGTCATTTTTTTTACTTAAATAAGCAATCCCAAACACATTCTAAATTTGTAAGTGTAACAAAAGAAGAAAAAAAGTAAAAGAGGGGAGTGGTCCAAATCCAATGGTCCCCAATAAACAGTTGAAGCGACTTTTGACCAAGCCCAAGTCTTTTCTGAATAACATAGATAAGGTCTTAGCCCATGACTATGGAGCATGCATAATGGATAATGAATTCATTCACAATCACCACCCTTTCTTTCTAAGTACATAAATGGAAAGAAAACAACTTCAATCATTCTAGGTTTATCAACTCCAACATCTCCCTTTTCCCAACTTAGACACATGTGTATATGTGGAAACAAAGGAAATCTATAGGGTTGAGTTCTCACATACACATATAATTAGTGTGTGACTCTGTGTGCACACACATGACTACTGATCTCTCTCTCTCTCCCCACACACACGAACGTGTATTAGATATGTTATTTTAAGGGGAAAAAAAACCATTAGAATCGCATTATACCTATGTATAGGCGTTTGATAGATATGACGTGAGTTAGGAAAATAGTTGGGGTAGGCGGTTAAATGACAACCTTATTTATCACATAGAAAAGGATACACATGTTTATATGGTTATTTTAGTTGTTTAATGAACATGTCCATATATCCACTCATAGGTAAATACTAAATATTGTACAAGAACTACTATTTTATCACTTGCCTTCTTGATAAAGGTAAGTTTTGCTCTCGTCTCATCCTTTCTAGATTTTACCAAGTATGTTTGTTTGCTGATTTACTCTTTTTTTTATCATTTATCTTGTCATTTTCGGATGAATTCGATGCATCAATTTCACTTTATCTTAAATGAGTGGGTTAAACCTATTTTTATGAATTTTGGGAAAAACAAATTTTACTTAACCTTGTGTACACGCAAATATATAAATTTTATTTTTTAATTCGTATTTTTTCTAAAAATGTTTTGACAACAATTCTTCGGTTTTCCTAAAGCATAATGTATGTTTAGCGATTTTTACAAAGATAATAGTTTGAACCAAAACGTAAAAGACAAATAAAATGATTAAAAATGCAAAAACTTAGCAAAAAGCTAGAATGGGAAATCTAGATTAAGACAAGTCAAAGAGAATATTAATTGAAGAGCACTCGTTAATAATAAAAAAGTCAATGATGCACATTATAAATCTCAATGATTTGCTGACTAAAACCCTATTAGTTATGAGATTAGTGTAGCAGATTAGGTCAATTACGGCATCAATTTAAAGTGCACACCACCTTGTTCTTTTTCCCACCATATAATATCTATTTATTTTGATTTTTAAAAAGTAAGGTGCTTTACAAGTTCATACCAAATATATGAAAGTGATCGCGTAATACATTAATACATAGTACACTAAACATATAAATTACGAGAAACACAACACTGGTTAGGTGTCGTGAAAATAGAAAGCATTAGTACATAAAAAGACCGGTTAATACATTAATACATAGTACATGAAGTATAATAAGAAATAGTAAGAAGATAATGAGATATACTTACAAAAAACCATTGTGTGAATAACTTCAAATAAGAGGGAATTGCATATATCCACCGATAAATTTACAAAAGAGTAATGGCGGTTTTTTTTCCTGTCCAAATATGCGGTTTTAGTTAAATAGTTTCAAATTTACGATTTTCATCAATGTGGATTCATTTCACTTGTAATTAAGCCCGACCACACTAACGTCGTTAAATTTGATCATTAAACCCATCAGTGTGCCCCTCAAGTGAGGGGCAACTTTACTTGAGGGGCAACTTTGTTATTTTTTCACCAAATACACCCCAGCTCCTCACATTAGGATGCTTGTGAATTAAGATTGGGGTTTAATATTTGGGGAGAAAAAGAAAACAAAAATGCCCTTCACTTGAGGGGCACATTGATGGGTTTAACAGGCTTAACATGGTTAGGAGACCGGGTTTAGTTGCAAGTGAAATGAAACCACATGGACGAAAATTACAAATTTGAAACTACTATATTAAAAAATAGATTTGGACAAACACATGGACAAAACCGTAGTTCACTCTATCTGCAAAATTATTTTTTTCTTAAATTGGAAGTTTTTAATGCATATTGGAAAAAAGTCACAAAACTCTTCAAGCAATATATTAATAAATATGCGATTTTGTAAATTTAGAGGGTGATATATGGCATTGCCCCTTCAAATAAAAAACAATTTATTCAGTTGAAAAGAATAAAGCAAATGTTAGTATATATCATAGACCTTTAAAGTGACGATATCAAAGGTGGCTTTTAGTCAAGGATGCAAGACTAAGTTTTATATATCATAAATGCAATGCCCCTTCAAATAAAAAACAATTTATTCAGTTGAAAAGAATAAAGCAAATGTTAGTATATATCATAGACCTTTAAAGTGACGATATCAAAGGTGGCTTTTAGTCAAGGATGCAAGACTAAGTTTTATATATCATAAATGCGTACATAGGAAAAAAAATCTATTATTAAAGTGACATTATTAGACGACTAGAAAGGTCTAAGTCACTAGATGTACTATATATTGACTAAAAAATTATAATCAATAGAAGTGTAGATACTATTATTATATCAATGTAAAACCTTTGAAAAGCTTGAAGATTAATATCCATAACTAAACACTTTCACCAACCAATCCAACAACTAACATGAGAGAGAGAAATCACTATTTCAGTACATATGGGTGGTGTTAGATTTAATCTTGAAATCTCCACATAAACACTTTCGGATTACAATGATCCATTATAGATGGCCATGTGTCGGCCCTTGAATTGGCAAAAGTGAAATTTCACTAATTTCGACGTTATTTTACTAATTTCGTGAAAATAACGTTAAAAGTGGCGGAAGATTAATCAGGCATCATGTGGTGGCGTTGATGGCCGAAAGACAAGGGTGCATGCACTAATCAGCATATGTCCCAATGGTTGAGTGTTATGCGCCTTATGTCCAAGGCTTGATGCAAAACTTATCGAGACGGGGGTCTCATTGGAAGCAGCCTCTCTATTCCTACAGGGTAGAGGTAAAGTTGTCTACATCTTACCCTACTCATATCCTGCCATAGCTTTGCCATTGGTGAAATTTACCGAGTATGATGATGATGAATTTTATCACTTCCCCAAACCCATCAATTTACCTTAGAATTTCATGTTCAAACATTTATACATGAATATACATAGGATTCTATATAGTGCTTGATGAATGATGATACATGTACAATTTTATAATCCCACAAACATCAAGAACCATATAACTATTACCGGTAGTTAGGGTTACTGTCTATTTTTAAGTCGGACCTGAAGCATCACATGTATATTTAGCATTATAAACAAATATTTACCATATATCATAGGTGAATAAATGTTACATAAAATTATTTATTAAGTCATTGAGTTTAATGATGGTTTACCTGCCGACATTAAGCACTGCTAGTGGTTGAACAACGTTCTAGTTGTTAATAATAATAATAATCACCATTAACTTAATTAATGGTGGTGGGTTTTTTTAGTTACTCCGTATTATTATTACATAATTGACCAACTATATAAAAAAGATTAAACAAGTAATTAAAATTTAAATTCAAGATTGATGGCCCCTTCTTAATTGGATCGATTAACATAAGTTTATAACAGTAGAAAGTGAATATGTATGAACAATAATTCACAAGAACGATTTTGTATTACAAATCTTGAAGAACATATATGATCGATTTGTCTAGAACCGACGGTTTACAAATGATGGCCATCGATGGTATTTATTCCCATCGACGGTTTCTAACTAGTTACAATATTTACACAAACTATTTACTAATTACATTTTGCTCCCTAACTTTACTAACTGGACGCTAACTAATATTAACTAACTATTTAACAAAGCTTTGACAAACTAATGAGACCGGGATTAATTCCAGCAAACATCACTAACATTTTAATAAAACTAAAAGTCTGTCCCCGTAAATGAAATTTTCGACGAATATTAGGTAAACCATGACGGATTTTGTAACGGTTGATATATGCAATATATAAAATAGATTTTCGTGGTTAGGATAAAAATGATGAATTCATAGGAAAAACCAAGGAAGGAGCTAGAAAGTTTTATTAGTGACGAAAGTAACCTCGTAATGACACTCCGTCAGTATTTTATTTGATTATCTTTTTAAGACGAGATTAAGACCTTAAAGCTTGATATTACGTTCACTAAAAACATATTGTCTTATGAGTTATGATGAAAGCACAACTTTACTAATTCACTTCCAACTTGGATTTGATGAAATTAATTTAATCTTAATTGTTGTATGTGACGATACTAATGACGTATTAAAACCATGTCTTTTAGTTTAAGAAAACAAAAATTAAGAATGATAACATAGATCTTAAAGTTAATGACTAATAATATGACTTTATGGCTTGCACTTATCATACCAACAACTGGTCACAGTTTCTTGTTAAAGCAAGGTCTTTGTTTTAATAAGTTTGGAATCTCAATATGCTTCAAAACACATTTAACTAATGTTTCAACAAAAAAAGAAAAAGTTGTTTTATATCGATCGAAACCCAAATAAATACAAGTATCGGTTATGATAATATTGATACTGTACCGATGTTGTTTAGCTGTGTTAGTTCCGTTCAACATGATGCGAATATACAATACCGAAAAACGCATTATTTTTAATAAAGTTTGTACTGGAGTGCGTAGAAGAAAAATTAACCGCGGCCTTGTATATAGCTTATTTTAAAAAAAGTTCATGAATGAATGTTACGAGTGAAATCAAATTAGTGGAAATTTATATGGGTTAAAGTCGTATATCATATATAGTATAAGAGGTGAATTAAAGATAACAAAGTATATAAAAAACCAAACCTATACATAAAATATATGAACAAAATAAAATATGTGAGTTGCAGTTGTTCATAAATTGCTTTTTGTTATATAGATAATGACCATCTAATGCCTGCTTAAAAATGTTAACGTTTTTGTTTAACCAATTGGGCCATCATGCTAATTAACCAAGTGGGCTTTAATAATTATAATGATGGTGGGCTCAATTAATAAACGTAAACTTGGGCTAGACAATGAGCTTATGAAGTCGTCATAATAGGAAACTTGGAGGAAAATAACTCTTTGAACCTTTTTATTTGTTTTCTTTTAGTTTTAGCCATAAACTTAATATGATTTTGTTTATGTATTTATTATTACGAGTAGCTAAACACCTTGATTATTCGGGTATTCATGATATTTCGCACGTTTGAGTAATTCGTTTTACTTTATGGTTGACATTTGATGATTTTAGTAAAGTTAGTATCTACTTCTTGTTGAACGATTGTTGATGCATGCTTATAATCAGTTTTTGATATTTATTATCATCACATACAATATAGGTTTGCTTATTTCATTTTCTAATCACTTTCTAAAGTATTTGGTAATTGATTAATCAAAGTTAAAATTTGATTTGTTTGTGTAATCTCCATGCATTATTGATTCTAGTTTATCTTTGTTGCATGCTTGCATGCTAGTAGTAATTCGGTTCATTGTTTGTCGGGCAGATCAGTAGTCTGCTTGTTTATTGAACGTAAATAAGACTTACATATATGGGTCTAATATAAACAAACATATCTTAATATTCACACAGTTAATATTGCTTCATGTTATTGTCAAGCAGAATTGTAGTTTCCGTGTGCTTTTAAGTGCCTTGGGATTTTTTCAAAGAATGATATGAGGAAACTCTCAAACTTATTTCTTAAATGTGTTTAATATTTTGACAAATAATGTCTATGAAACGAATGTCAAACCCCATAACAATATAACATCCTCAATAGTGAGATCTACAGTGTCGTTGGTATCACTTGATTTTATAAAATAAATCCGTTTATAAATACAAATATGTGTTTCTGACTGTATCAACCACGAATAAAACAAAAAATAAGGTTATTCAAAAAACAAGTATGTGTTTCTAACTATACCAACCATGAATAAAACAAGAAATAAGGCTATTCAAAAGACGCTTATGTGTATCCTAAAGTTACTTTATACATTATAAATGTATTTGATAAATATTAATTGAAGTTTTGTAGTAGACTAGCATACTAATATGAAATAAATGGTGTAGCATTTATATCACCTTCCATTTTAAAAAGGACGGTTCATATGCGAGTAGACAAAGATAGTGGAAAAGGATCATTCTAATGCAATGAATTGGAGGCAGACTGTTTTGATCCTAAAACCACTTGTTTAACACCTTCAACCAAGAGTCATTCACCGTACTTTAATCCACGAGCAATGGTCAAAGTTGGGATAAACCCATATCCATACTCGCAACATGCATGTTCTGACCACACACCACCTTCCATAATAGTCACCAAGTAGTCATTCCATTCCGTTAATGTTAGGCAGAGTTTCCATTTAACACTCTAAGTCTGGCTAGATTCCTGTTATAAAATGCAAAACCATTAATTAATTCAAGCGTCTCTATATCCATGGTGAACTTCAGTATACGATGATCACCACCGTGGAGAATCCAGTATGCGTGGTCACCGAGTGGAACACCATTAGTACGTGTTATACTATAATATTCAAATGGAGGGAGTCGAAGTCGCCTCCACTCCTCGCTTCCCATTCCAAATGTGTAAGCATGTATACTTGGAGGAGTGGTCATTGCACCGGTTTTGGTGTGTAACTGTACTAGTTTGTAAACCCATGTAACAGTGGATACCCCTAAACCATGAGAGAATTGTTGTTTCCTAAAGAAACATGAGGATGATTGGGGCCACAAGGGTTTTCAGAATCGATGACAGAGGGAGGCAACATTAATAGTTCAACCGTTATTGGGTTCACTAGAAATTTTATATCATTGGAACATTGAAGATAAACATTGGCATTTACCAAAGCAATAAGGGAAGATGACCTAATACCTTTGAACAGTTCAATGAGACGAAGATCAAGAACCCTAAGCTCCCGCTTAACATCGCCGCAAACCGACCAATTGAGTGTATCTTCTCATGCGCCGTTTTGGCCAAGAACATGCCGAAGAATAATCACTCCGTCTTATTCTGTTTCAGATCTATAATTCTCCATAAAGTTCTTACCCATAACATCGTTCCTCCGTAGCTTGCAAACCAGTCAACTTTAATCGTTGTTTTTACATCAACCCTGGCTATGACGTCACCAACAACAATGTCAAGAGGAAGGCTGGTAATGCTAGTCGTCGAATCTTCAGTTCTGGCCGCCATAGATGGCGTTTGTTAAAGCAAATCCTAACCTGATTATATTATGGTTATGATCAACTTCTAGATTCGTGTTATATTATTAGATATATGGTATTTATGAGAGATACTGAGTGAATATAAGAACACATAGTCAAAAGTGTAAAATTTGATATATTGATATCATATCGCATTATAATAAGAAGAGACATATCACATTTACCTAATCATACTTAATTCCTAGTGGTCCCGGGGGGGGGGGGGGGGGCGCCCAAGTAATGTCGCTATCTAGGTATATTACAGCTGTAACCTCGATGTGGTTCGTCCTTTCCAACTGTTTTGTATGATATTTATCTTGTCTTAGTAGATGTTGTCCTTTTATCTTATCCCCGAAGATGCGGTGGCATTGCTGTAGATAGCTTATTTTGGGTGTTACCCCCACAAGTCCCCCTACTCAGCTGATGCGAGACTTGGGTTTGGGTTGTCTGATTTGTACTTTTGTCTTTTAGTGCCCTTGGTTATGGGTTTGTTTGTTTTGGCCCCCTTTTTTGCCGGCTATTATGACTCTTTGATTTGGCAGGTGTTTCCCACCTGACGGTTGGGAATGTCAGCCCCTACTATAGCGGCACGTCAGTTCATTAGGCTTTTAAATATCTATTTTCTTATAAAACCTTCTCATTTCCTCATTTTTTTCTTTAGCTGTTTTACCTTTATTCTATGATCTCTTTCGATTTCAAGGTAACTTTCAAACGGTTTATCTTTCTTTCCGCTGTTTGTTTTTGAGAAATGTCGTCGTCTAGTAAATATGACATGTTTACTCGGTTTTTTATTATGTATGAGGGCGATATTCATTCGGTAATGAGCGAGTTTCATATACCTTGGGATCTGAATCCTTTGAAGCCAAGACCCAATAAGCCGATTTACTCTTTTCCGAACGAAAGTTTTTCATTTATTCGGCTACAAGATTTTATTGAATTCATAATAATTAGAAGAGATCCTATGAGTAAACCAAGAATGGCATAAAGAATACATAATTGAGAATTCAACACCCTCAACAATAATTCATGAGAAACGACGCAAGTTTGATTTTTAATAAATAGGTATCAATCGGTGTGAACATTAAGCATTCTTTATGCGTGAATGAGAAACACACAAGGTGTGATTGAAAACTCATCTAATAAGTTGTGTGTTTTATGTATACTTTTCGGTCACAAATATTAGAGTTTGATTTGTGTCCATAATTCTACATAAAAAAAGTTGTATAATGAGTTTTGATATATGTTAAACCCCTTTAGTGTTTAATTTTGATTTACATACTAGTGTGAGACTGTGAGATGATATAAAGTTGAATCAGATGGCTTTCATTTTGTCATACATAAAAAAAATAAAAAATGCAAAGAATCTTTAAAAAAAATGTCCCAGCTGAGACTCGAACCCTGATCAACAAAGCCATATCATAGAGTTATTGCCACTAAATTAGAACAAAGCTTTGTTAAAGAAATCAAATTACATCATACTTTATGTTATCGTAGGAGTGTTAGAGCATTCTTATCCAACCCCTTATTTTATATGAGTGATGCTTTTATAATTTAGAGAGTGAATTAGGGTGTTGTGAGTGAAAAATATTTATATTTTAGAGAACTCAATGATTTTTCTGTATATTTAAAAAGTTACTGTTCTCACCCCTCTAACTTTTTAATATATTTTGAAAGTAGTTGTGAGTGAAGGAAAGCAAAATGGTAATTTTTGTTTTAGGTATAATGCTTATACATTTGTTACGGACGAATTCGCGTCGCTTGTCAGTTGTCACCGCATCTCGCTAGTTTTATTAATTTTTTGTTAGTTTGCCATGAATTATATATATAAATGTGTCAGTCTGGTGCCTTAAATTGATGCCCAAATTCACGATGGTTCATCAATGCAACACGCGAGTTATGTTTTTTCTTTTTAAGTGTTAGCAAGTACGACAAATGTACTTGTTTATTCAACTTTGAAATTAGTTGTATCTAATTTAAGGAAACACTTAAACAATGTTTTAATGTCTATGTAACGAATGTCAAAGCCCATGCCATCCTCAATAATGGGATCTATAGTGTCGGTAGTAATACAATTGATATAAACTATTTTAAAAACTTAATATAATGATCATGATATCACTTGATTTAATAAAATAATTTCATTTATAAATAGTTAAATACGAGTATATGTTTCTGACTACACCAAACATGAATAAAAGAAGAAAAAAGATTACTCAAACGACGCTTTTGTATATCCTAAAGTTACTTTATACGTTATAAATATATATTTTATAAATATTTATTGATATGCCGTTGTATTCTAATATGATATAAAACATATATATCACCTATTCATCTTCCACTTTGAAAAGGATGTTCAATTTTTTGTTAAATATTCATTCTTTAACACAATTACAAACTGAATGAAGAGACGGAGTTCAGTTTTTTGTTTGTACAATATGATACTTAAAAGATGTCTATAAAGAGTCTATGCCACGTAAACGTGCCTCAAAAGATTATTTTTGATAACTGGACGTGCCACGTGAGCAACAAACTAATGGAGTTAACCATCTGTTAGTCACTGACCGTGAAAAACAAATACTCCTTTACCAATTTTTTTAAACCTATGATTATATTTACTTTCAACATATTTAATTATTTTAGTTTGTATATAACCTTTTTATTAGATTAAAATACAATATCAGGTTTGGATCAAAGAGATTGGTTAATACAATTAGCAGTGACGGATCTAGAAAAAAATTTCAGGGGTAACCTATCTTTTTTTGTTTTTATCGCGCGTTCATACAAGGCAATTTAAAAACTCCCAGGCCCTGTACGAGTGGAACAACGGGCCCTTATTTTTTTATTTTCTGAATTTTTAATTGGGTTTAACGCTGATGACTCTGGTTGTTTATAATATGATATTTGACCTAACTCGTTTTAAATAAAATTTACGTTGAAACATAGACCAGATTGTTTTAAAAAAAAACTTATATTGAAACGTATATAAAAATATGTACGTCGTAACAATATATAACAAAATATAGATGCCACTATAATTTAAAGTTATAAAAGAATAACAAAACAATGTGTCAATCTATGGCTAAAACAACATTTTTAACAAAAGTAGTATAATATATCTATATCTTTATTTATGTTCGTTACACTGTGAATTTTTTTTACTGAATTAAAAATATAATATAAATGCATAAAAAAAAGAATATAATATCAATAAAACAATAAAGTAAAAGTATTAAAGTAAATAAGGTTTAACTTAAAAATAACAAGTGTATAAATACATAATAGAAATCCAAATTTCTGTCTTATCAATTAAAAATATTTTATATTCTTAATTCAATAAAAAACACAGGAAAAAAGTTATAGTGCTTTCATCTTACCTCGGGAAACTTAAAAAACTCAAGAAAAGTACAAAACCAAACTCATCATACATTTTTTTTACTGAATTAAAAATATAATATAAATGCATAAAAAAAAGAATATAATATCAATAAAACAATAAAGTAAAAGTATTAAAGTAAATAATAACAAGTGTATAAATACATAATAGAAATCCAAATTTCTCTCTTATCAATTAAAAATATTTTATATTCTTAATTCAATAAAAAACACAGGAAAAAAGTTATAGTGCTTTCTACCTGCAACTATACATATAGCCGGAAAAAAATTCCGATGAAGCGTTCTCATTTTCACTCTTTATGCAATGTTTGTTCTAATTTTCTCTTATTCGTTTCATGATACAGAAAATGGTAAAAAGTAAACAAATTTTGCACTACGCAACAAAAGTACCCTGGATATATGGTAAGTCCGCCACCGACAATTAGCCATCTCAAGAAAGTCATTGCTCATTAAAAAAAATGAAATAATTGAAACAAGATCCAAAAGTAAAACTGGAATATTATATATATTCAAATCAACGTGACTAGTGCTCTTTTCAATATTAAAAAAATGGAGTTGACATATTTGACAGATCATGACAAACCTTGATCTAAGTTCATTAGTCATTAACAAGCAATAGTTTTTCAGAAGAAGTTAGAAGAACAAATCAAATCCACAAGATTATTATTATTAACCTCATTGCTACACATCTTTGCATTAACTTGTAATCTTCAGGTACGTATGTGTGTGTATGCGCGCGCGTTTCTTGATATATGATTTATGAAAACTTGATAATTTGATTCCAGTTCAAGAATATTGAATGGTTGATTGAGTTATTTTATTTATTTATGGAAAATTGGTTTTTATTGGTCATAATTATCGTCTTTTGGTCACTGCCGGTCCCAACTAACGAATTGGCTGCTAACGGTCCCAACTTTTAATGTATTTGTTCCTAACAGTCCGCGACTAACAGAATTCTAACGTCGTTAGTTTCAGGTCGCCGGAAAAACATTTTAGGCCGGAAAACACACATTTTTTCCTGAAAACTCAACAATTTTGTCCCAAACATCATGGTAACTTCGTATCGTACCTTTAGGAACCTTTTCTAGTAAAAGCCTCAATTATTGAGGTTGCCGGAACCCTAGAACCATCGTCGGAATCAGTTGATGGTGCTTAAGTGATGGTGGTTGGTTGGCGGTGAGTCAATTGGTGGTGGCGGCGGTGTTCAGGTGGTGTTTTCCTGCAAAACAATTGCCTTTCTCGGCCAAAAGCGTTTTTCCGGCTACCTGAAACTAACGACGTTAGGATTCTGTTAGCCGCGGACCGTTAGGAACAAATACATTGAAAGTTGGGACCATCAGTGACCAATTCGTTAGTTGGGTCCGACAATGACCAAAAAAAAATAATTTGGACCAATAAAAACCAATTTTCCTTTATTTATTTATTCATTTGGGTATTTGCTAAAAATGGGAATGGATGTTTTGATCATAGGTGTATATGCATCACTACTTGACAATGACAAATATGACCATAAAAGAATGTTGTTGTTTCTTGAAGAAACTTAAGAACCCGAGTCGAGCTATACTATACGCACGTCTTGCTTCCGAGACATCATGTTAGTAACAATAACAAAACCATGTTTTGACATAAATTTCGGATGAAAAAATATGATCGTATATATATTTTTTATTTTTTGTTTTACAGTTACTATTAATGAAATAGAGGCGTTATATGATCTTTTCGAGCGATTAAGCTATGCCATTGTTGAAGATGGCCGTATTCACAAGGTGCTAGATCTTATTATTTGGTTATTACAACTTTAAGTAACGTTATTAATCGTTAGATAAAAGATTAAGAAGTTAGTTTTTTTGTGATTTTATTAACAGGAAGAGTTTTTACTTGCGCTTTTTAGCGATAGCAGCATGAAGAATTTTTTTGCTGATAGAGTGAGTAAATATAATAAATATTTTTAGTTAGAAATATTAATTCAATTTTTTTTTTTTGATTTCTTGCTTGCATTTTGTAGCTGTTTGATACATTTGACATGAAAAAAAACGGAGTCATAGAGTTTGACGAATTTGTTCGCTCTCTAAATGTTTTCCATCCCGATGCACCCGAATCAAAAAAAATTGAATGTAAGATACATGAATGTAAGATTGAATGTAAAATTGAATGTAAGATCTATAAGTATATAACCAAAATGAATTGGTTTGACTTTAAAAGTCAAACTTGACTATCCTTGAAGCTTTTGACACATTTTATTATTTGGTTACAGTCAGGTTTAAGTTATATGACTTGAAGCATAACGGTTGCATAGAACGTGAAGAGGTAAATATAAACGAGCCTTCTAAAATTTTTGACATTTAGTCAAAGGTTGACTTTTTATTGACTCTGATATCGGAAATGTTTTATAATTTGAAGCTGAAGGAGATGGTTTTGGCTTTGTTGAGTGAAATGAATGTTGATTTATCAGATGATGCAGTTGAAGGCATAGTGAATAAGGTGAGTTTGAATTTTTAATTTTTTATTTTGAGTCTTCAGTTTTGACTTTTTCTTTGACTCTTTTTTTTTTTCAGTCAATTCAGGATGCAGATCTAAATGGAGATGGAAAGATTGATTTAGAAGAGTGGAAAATATTTGTTTCAAAAAATCCATCCATTTTAAAAAATTATGACACTTCCTCTTTTAAGGCAAGTTCTAATTTCCATTTTCATAATTTAACATTTTATCTTATTCTATAACATTTTATTCTACAAAATCCGAATAAGTAAACCTTCAAGGGGCGGTACAGCCGTACACTAACTGTGATTTACCTGATTCTGTTGATTAAAGAGTAATATGTTTTGTCACAGGGAGATCACTCAAGCGTTTCCAAACTTTGTGATACATACCAAAGTCCGGGATCTAGAAGTGGTAGTATAATCCGAGCCTATACGACGCTTATTTCTCAAGTGTTCACTTTTGTTTATTTATTTTTCTCTTCAACAAGTTTTATATATTCCGGGTTTGTAATCTTTGTTGTGAACTTGGAATGCTACCATGTGAACCACAAAAATCAAAGTTAACACATAAACTACACAATTAATATGACATAAACAATCGTTGCCTGTTTGCCTTCTATTTCGACGTAATGTTTAATTTGATAATATGACATTTGTTCTAACTTTTAGTTACAAGACAAATTGCATAACAATCACATATCCATGATTTATATATCTTATGGTTGCTTGCCGATAAACTTGACTTCAATAAGGCTAGCATTTTTCCCCATTGACCTCGTGGTTTGACCCACACCTTGTCGCCCGGTGTTGACTTTTTCCGGGTACACCCCATCTTCCGGGCCCGTTCGAAAACACTCGGTAGAACCGATACTTAATCTTGTATTTTGACCTTAATCTAGTCTCCAAAACCAAACAAAAATAAATGCCAGACAACAAGGTTCTCAAAATTCTGCACTTTTTATAAAATTTGGCAAATAAATAAAAAAAAATAAAAAAAATTGCAACCCGCGTGTGGGGTCTTTCAATAACCATGCATTGGACGTACCCTTCGAAACACTGCCATATATGCTGCAAAGGAATGGTTAACGGGTACGAATAAAGTGTGTGGTGTGAAGAAACAAGACAGAGGAAGCTAAAAAATTGTCGAACGAAAAAATATATAAAAAAATTTGGAGATGCGGGGAATCGAACCCCGTGCCTCTCGCATGCGAAGCGAGCGCTCTACCATATGAGCTACATCCCCATTTTGATATGACTTACATAATGTAAACTTTAAAAAATATACAGAAAGATGTTTACCAAATGATAAGAGTGTTGCTTGACTAAAATTGATATACGGGTAGATTAAATTTCGGGGCTGGCAAATCATGTCTTATTGTGTTTAACAAGTCAGAGACGACGCGAAGTAACAAACATGAAAACGGCTCGTTTAACACTTGCCTTTGGGCCGAGCGTGGCAGTTTATGTTTCTAGAAAGAGAAACAATTAACTGTAGCCTCCTATTTTAATTATTTTTGAAAAAAGTTAAAATTGTATAGTGTACTTTTTGCTAAACATGTATTATCGTGTCAAAACAGGTTCCCGATAATGGTTGTCATGATCATAATTCATAACTACCAAAAGAGATTTATGGTTAACTGGTGAAATTTTTTTTCTTTTTAAAGGTTAACTGATTAAACAAGAAAAATTAGTTGTCTTCAACAGCAGTAAATGTCCCAATAGATTGAAGTAGAAATTCATTGTTACTTTACTTACTAGAGTGTTTGCGAACGACCCTTTTCATACGATCGAAAGAGAACGTTTGAACGAAAATTGTAGAAATTAATCGCTGGTATAGTGACATAGTCTATGGTTTCAGTTTCGGTATGTTTCAGCTTTAGATCAGGTTTTGATTTCTTCATCAAACAGATTTTTTCTATTTCTTCGTCGATCTAACTCAACGATCGAAAGAGAACGCTAGAATGAAAAAAATTTCATCCTATGATGAACCAAACATAAACTTAAAATCAAACCCGACCCAAGGCTTTTATTCTGCTTAGTTCACGGTTATATGTATTTTAGAAACATGTTCAATTACAAACATCCACAAGATACAAAACATCTTATCTCACTGACTGACCAAACGGCTTAAGCAAATCTCAACTAAAGGTTACACACGACATTAATAAACTTATCTCTTCTTCTTCCCACCCTTGCCGGACTTTGCAGGCGCACCAGCGTTTGAAGCAGACGCGGCAGATTTTGAAGCAGTTTCTTGTTTCTTCAATCTACCCGGGTGTCGAGGAACCAGTTCAGCAATACGAATCATCAGCTGTTTTTCTGACACCATCAAAACAAACCGCAATTATTTACAGAATATCATGTAACGACATCATAGCAAAATGTAATAGATAGGAGAATTATGCTTACTGGAAGTTATAAGGGGATTAGACGGACTCCCATCTGGTCTTTTCAGCAAAACACGAACCCTCCCAACATGCATGAAATCCCGTGGATACGCCTTGTCAATCTTTAAAACCGTTACAAATGTTTACAGATACAAATTACAATTAAGTAAATATGTAAACTTTAAAAGAGAAAAAACCTCGATGGCAAAAGGGATTTTGAGATGGCCACAACAATCGCCAATTTCTAAAGCAGTAGGGTTTTCACATGCTTTTGATGCAGAGATTCTTCTACCTTCAGCAACAGTCTTCTTTGAGTTAATGTAAACAGGGTATATTATATTCCAGGTTTTGAAGTTAGGTGTGCCTCCATCCATCATAATTCCTGTTAATTACCGTTTATATGTTCACATATTCGATCCGAGAGTCAAAAGAGTGAAAAATAATGGAAACGGTGCTAATGTCTCTACCTGAGGTTGTTGGGTGATTACAGCGTAGACTGAGATGGCGGATTGTATTGATTCACCCTCAAGAAGATCAAAGTTGGCTGTATCACGAGGAAATGAAAGTGATCAACATTAGAAGGGTAAAAGAAGCGATAAATAAACACCAAAAACATATTAACCACTGCACTCAATACAACACAATAACAAAGTCAGCTGAGAAAAGTGATCATAGGTTGTAGCAGGCTAACAGCAACTGAGGTGCAGAAAAGATAGACCCGATAATTGGTGGATTAATCTTTAGTCTTTTTATGCAGTTGATTAGTTAAAATACATGGTTAACAGGCTTCAATGATCATGTCTAGTTTATATTCTGCATTCATCCTAAGAAGAAAAGACGTGGAACGACTTATATATGTTCAGTGACCGTTATCCTAATTTCAATATTCTAATAAGCCATATGATATGCATAAAGTCATAGCACCATAAAGATAAATACACACACACACAAACAAACATTCACTTTCACAAGTAACTCTTAACTAGTAGATTTATGAAGCAATTTGTAACCAAAGCATTGCACCGTAGCTCTATTCGTTCCTCAACTTGATGAAATAACATTTGATATAAACACTAATGGTTATCACCTCCGGTTATACATCTCATGTAAAAAACTGGACGCACAAATACCACACTTTCTACTCTTTTCCGTTTCTTATTATTACTACTTTTTTCCTACCCTTAACACTTGGCTGTTTCAGAATAACTAACACCACATTGAAAGATTAATGTCATGACATGATACGCTTTTGTTAAAATTAGTGCTTCATTTCATCATCTTAACTACGGTTTATATATATGATATGATGAATAACTATCAATCAAACAAGACTAGCAACAATAAGATGTATGTATTCATCATTTCATTGTATTGGATAACATCAGATGAGCATAAATAAACATACCAAAACTCATTGTAAATCATTTGAATAGTACGAATTATCCACGAAATCAGTAAAAACACTGCATCTATTGTCTACCTCATGTAGATACATAATTACAGCATTCAAAAAGATTGACATTTCAATCAAACACGGTGTTATGTACGCATAGAACAAGCAATTGCGATCTCATTTACTCTTTTAATCATTAAAACCTTCCAGCTAACAATTTTTTTTTTTAAATAATAACAGCATGAGTGCATGACTTATATAGAAAGTTTGTCAAGCAAACACAACCGACAACGTAGAACTAATTTAAAGCAAGCAAGATATCAACCGATAGCAACTAATATCGGTTTAACAACATCCTGTTACTTCCACATATCAAATAATAAAATGATAGAATAACAATTTACAAGTAAATCAGTATTATCCTTAGCTAGTGGCTCTGCATACATAAATCCAAATGTTACACCTGTTAACATTTTTTTTCAAATAAATAATCATAAACTAGATACCTATATATGTAATTTACGCTATAATTTCGAAATGTATTTACAATTACACTAACACTATAATAAACCCTAGATCTTAATGCACAAATCACAAGCAGGCGAACTTATTAACTAATCGTAAAGTAAACCGTAAAAATGAAATTAAATCGGAAGATAGATCGAGAAATTGAGCAGTGTAATAATAATAATATACCTGGCGGTAACAGACGGCGGAGATGGTGATCGGAAACCAAGCAGAAGAGTGTTGTACAAGTAAGTATACAGAATGAATACTAAGGCCCAAATATTGAGTATTGGGCCTAACTAATAATAATCTCAAACTTACTTTGCTTTTAGAGGTCTACAAAATCGTTTTTTTATTTGTCAAATCGAACCAGTTCGGTTTAAAAACCAGTTTAGAAGCATGAAAGGTCAAACTGGTCCAAATTGATTCGGTTCAGTTTAGAACCGTTTTAACCTGATTTTTCTCAAACCGGTCCGGTTATAACGGATTGGTAGTTCAGAAGGGGACCTGGTGATAGAACCGGCGGTCTGAGTCGGTTTGAGACCCGGTTTGGCTGCAACCAGTTTTTTTGACGAATCGGTTCGGGTCGGTTTGCAGTGAACCGGTTTCAAACTGGTTTTTTTGTACATCTCTATTTGGTTTGACACTGATTTTTTTGGTTAACCATAGATACAAACGGGTTAGTAACCGGTATAGTAGAAACTGTTTGTAACCGGTATTAGGGATGAGCTCGGTATTGAAAATACCGATACCGAAAATTACCAAAATTGGGTATCGGAACGGTACCGGTACCGGTACCAAAGGCAAAAACTAGATAAATTATTGGTTTTGTACCGATCACGAAGCCCCAAAAAGGTTGGTATCGACGGTACATGATTCGGTACTGGTGCCACAAGCTCATCCGTAATCAATATTTAGTGTAGGTTAGAGACAAGCTAGGGATTTTGACAACTGGTTAACCGAAACATATTAATTTCATAAGGATAATAAGGTTTGTGTTAATAAGGTTAATTTCAATAGATCAGTAAGGTTAATTAGGTACAAAGATTGATAACTTTTTTTCACTAAAAAGATAACGGTTATGAATTGTAACTAGTTATTGACAATAAACGATTTTGACCGTTTGACATGTAACCAGGTACGATTAGTAATCGATGTTGTAAAACCAACATTTGCACCTCTAGTTTGACATGCCTATATAAGGCTTATAAGTTGCAACATTTTCCTTCAACTTTTATTAATGATGATTAGTTTTGAAATTACTGTTTTCTTAATTTGATTTTCAAATTGAATTTTATGGTTTAGAAACATTCCCTGGCCTATTTGTAACCTTGTGAGAACAACCATTTGATTCACTAATTTTTTTTAATGTAAAATTCCATAAAAGAAATATAACATAACCGAATTGAGTTATAACTTAGATTAGTTTTGAACGGATGATGCATTGAGAATTTTGACACCATTCTTAGAGAATTATAGATTTCATGCGCTTATATCGACGTTATTATCTAGTAAGCAAGCCTTCTAGTACACCATGAGGCGTAAAGACTAAGATCGAAAAGTGGGAAGGCAATGGATGAGCTAGTGGCGTCAATGGACAACTTCAAATTCGTATTCTCTGATAAGACGCATGTTTTTTTTCTCATGTTTACCAACCTTGGTACGTGGTACATGGTGGCATATTTAGGGCCAAGACAATAACAACTATGCAACTTCGGAGACACCTTTAATGAGACCGAAGTTATCATTAATCACGAAAGATTAGGTGTCCTACCCATGTGACTTATATTAAGTGTAGTTGCAAAGGCAAAAGGTATTCAAGTATTCAATTTTGACGCGGTGATCAAATCGGGTTGGTCAAAGGAACCGGAACCGGTTCAGAACCGGTTCCATTAGTCAACATCACTGTTTAAACCAGTTCCATGGTCGAACCGGTTAGGGAACCGAACCGGTTCCCCAACCCTCGGACCCGGAACCGGTGGAACCGGTTCTGACCGGTTCCTAAACCGGTTCTTACACTGTAACCGGTTCCAACCGGTTACAGTGTAAAATATTTTTTTTTTTTTCGTTTTTCGTTTCCGCTGCTTGTGTAGGTGATGATTTGTGTTCTTCTGATTTCTGAAGAGGCTCATGCTACTTTTGTTGTTCACCCACAGAGCAATGGTAAACAACATATTGAACTTAATGCTATGAGTGTCAGCGTGTTTGAATTGATTAGTCTGTATCGTGTATCGTGTAATGGTGAACTTAAATCTGTATCGTGTTACATTTGTTGAGTTTGCTATGTATTATAGTCTTTTGGCTTACGCAAGTCAAATACTGAATTATAATCAACAGCGGTGTTATACGATTCGTATTTGTATAACTATTTAAATAAAAAAAACAATTAACATAAAATTCATTTTATTTACTTTAAGAAGTTCAAAAAAAAGGTTACATGTTTTAAAATATTCAAAAACAAACTAACAAAACATTAAACTTATAAATATAAAGTTGTGACATATTATTTCTAGAAAAGCCTTCTTGTTCGTCGTAATTATTGAGTGGCGACTTATTCATCAGAATTACTTGTAGAAACGCCTTCTTGTTCGTCGTGCACTCGAACATCAAGTGGTGTTTCGTCTTCCAGAGTGGTTACGTGTTGAACACGATCGATTGAGTCCAAGTGATCCTTCAAGCAAATGCACATCTCCACCGACTCCGAATTCAGTCTTGTTCTTCTCACCGATATTACCCTGCCACTAAGAGAAAAAGCAGATTCCGAAGCTACCGTAGAAGCTTGGGCGGTTAGTAAATCACGGGCCATGGTGGCAAGAATCGGAAACTCGGTTTCCTTTACCTTCCACCAAGCCAAAACATCAAAAGTGCCATATTCCTCTTCGGATAAACCGGTAGAGAAATCATATGCACTATACCTTCCTAGTTCGCTTGAAGGGGTGTTACCCCTTTGTTTTTTAGCCGTTACGTTGCGAACGGTGTTCATAAGGCTAATCATGGGGTCTCGTACTCTAGTAGCACTTGAACTTGATGAAGACCCCCCGGCGTAGGCATGTGTATGTTTGACCCATATTTATTTATATAAAAGTCATACATAAATTTAAAATTCAAGTTAAAATCATTTTGTGCCTCTGTTGAAAAGTTTGGGTCAACTTCATGCATATCTAAGGCTGAAAAAATTTCGTCTATCACACATTCAACCCCCGTAACATATAACATTGGGTTTAAAGCGGCGGCGCAAGTAAAAATCGGTGGCAATTCAAGAAAGTATTTTTTTAATTTAAACTTCATTGGTAATATGATGTTTGAAAACATTGGACTTTTATTTTCAAATTCTTTAAGATTGTTAACTATTAAAAATAACTCCGAAAGAACCAAGGGACTTGTCGGATAATACGATCCCGATAGTTTCGTAGTTGATGTTTTAAAAACTTCAAGAAAAGTCGATAAGTCATTGATAATTTCCCAATTCTCATTTGAAAAGGGGATTGCCAAATCATTCTCGGCAAGACTAGAATGAAACATTTGTAAAGTTTCTCTTTGTTTCAAAGCACTTTGAAACATTATGCAAGTGGAATTCCATCGATGAGGTACATCCCAATTAGCTCCCAAAGCTTTTCTTCCCGTATCTTTACAAAATTTTCTATAATCCATTTGTCTTTTTTTACTTTTCTTAAAAACTTCATGTAGCATTACTCTAAAATCGTTTATAACCGATGTAACCTCATCCGAAGCAAGTCCGTCTTGCACGATTAAATTAATGATATGTGCAACACACCTTGAGTGAAAAAATACACCATTGCAAATCGGCGTATATTTTAATTTTAATTTATCAACCGCCGATGTATTATTCGACGCGTTATCAAATGCAATTGAAAATATTTTATTTTCTAGTTTATAAGTTTTTATAACATAATCTAAAATTTCAAACAAATTATCTCCCGTATGTGGATACTCAAAGAGTTCGAAAGCAATGGTGCGTTTCATCATTTCCCACGATGACGGGTCTACCCAATGAGCGGTGACACAAAGATAAGATTCGGGTAGACCATGTGGAGCCGACCAAACATCACTAGTTAAGTTTATTCCCGTATTTATATTTTCAAAATATGCAATTAGTACATCTTTGGCCTTCTTCCACAATTTTAAACAATAACGTTTAAGAGTATGACGACTTACGTGAGTGTATTGTGGTTGAAGCGTATCTCGAATCATGGCGGTTAAGCGAGGGTTGTCGAAGTGGCTAAACGGCAAAGCTTCTTGAATCACAAACTTCGCCATACGATCTTGAACTCGATCAATTTGGTATGTAAATATTCCGCCTTCACTATCCATTTGCGTTTGTTGCGACTCGACGTTCTGTTTCAACGCCCTGCAATACGGTCTTTCGATGTGTTTCTTCAAATTTGAATTCGAAAGTGGGTTTAAATAAATCCCACAAAACTTGCACCGAGCCTTCAATGAATGGTCACTCAATTCAACCAAATCCCAATTGCACCAAATCTCTTGATTACGATTATGAGGTACAATACGAACGAAACTTGGTCCGGCGGTGGAACCTTGACCAACCGATGATTGTGAGGCAGCCATAACAACAAATATGAATATAGAAGAAGAGAAAACAAGAGATTAGAGAACTCAGAACGTTGTAATAGCGTTTTTTTGTATTTTTTTGCGTTCGGGTTTGCGTTTTGAGTGTTGTGATGAACCCATTACACCAAATACCTATTTATACTAGTAGTGGGGTGTTTGGGGAGCCAAAAAACGGCCATTTTTGACCCCAACGGTCAAAAACGGCCATAAAACCGTTTCCCAACGGCTAGAACTACTCCAACGGCTAGAACCGGTTCCGAACCGGTTCCGGTCGAACCGGTTCCGGTTCGGTTCCGGTTCCTACCCGGTCCACCTCCAAAAATGTCAAACCGGTCCCGGATCGTCGGGTTGAAACGGAACCGAACCGGTTCCTACGAAAAACGGGTAGGAACCGGTTCGGTTCCGGTTCGGTTCCACCGAACCGGTTCCAGGAACCGGTTTTGTTGTCCACCTCCGCCAAGTACTAAAGAACAAGCAAGGCTCAATCACAGAATATACCAAAGGATAATCGTATACATCCATCAAGCATTGAGGCAAGTTGTGAACTGAACAAGATAGGGTAATGATGCTAGAAAGGATTGGAAAGGTGATGTAGCTTAGCGGTATCAAGATGAATATATAAAGATTTGTCATATACAAATAGTTAAGTATAACATAGTATGTATGATATAGAATATAACTTTCATTAGTATGAAGCAAAGCAAAAGTAGGTAAATAGTGGCTTGTATTTTGAAGTCATAGTTAGATTAACAAAATCTCAAAAAATAAGTTTGTATAACTTCGCTAGTATTTGGTATACAACTTTGCTTTTACTTCATTCTTTTGACTTAATAAAATTATATAGCAACTTAGCCATATTTAGTCATTTACCACAACCAAACATTTCTTTTTGAAACCTTAAGTTAAAGGTCATATTAATGTCAAAACTATTATAACCTACAGTCAAAACTTAATATATTGGGTTTTCATAAGAGAAAATATTCAACAAAACTTATTATTTCAAGGGTATACCAAAAATCACTTAGTTTTTTTTATAGCAATTACCTTTGATTAACCAAATTCACACACCCTTTAACCCGTATTCTTCTCTCAAAACCCTTATCTTTTTCACCCGTTAATAATTCTTAAACAAGTAATTAAAAGGCTGTTATAAAGTATCAAATACTTGTCAATAAAAAACAATGAGTGAACTGCGGTTTTTGTCCCTGTAGTTTTTCCAAATTTGCGGTTTTAGTCCAATAGTTGCAACTTTACGATTTTCGTCCATGTGGTTTCAATTCACTTGCAATTAAACCCGAATTCGTTAACCTCGTTAAGTTTGATAGTTAAACACATCAGAGAGTCCCTCACGTGAGGACATTTTTGTCCTTTTTCTCAACAACCCCAGTCGTAACTCGCAAGCTCCTCTCAATTGGGGTGTATTTGGGGGAAAAAGACAAAACTGCCCCTCACGTGAAGGGTACGTACGCTGATGGTATTAACGACCAGACTTAACGGGGCTAATGAATTTGGGTTAAATTGCAAGTGAAATGAAACCACAGAGATGAAAATCACAAATTTGAAACTATTGGACTAAAACCGAAGATTTGGACAAACCACATAAATGAAAATCGCAGTTTACTCGAAAATGATTTTAACTTAAAAGAATGTGTATTATTGGGTTAACAGTCTTGTTTATAACTAAAACAGTTGTAATCATATCTGATTCTAAAACTCACCTGATAAGATACCATTGCTGCGGTGCAAGATTGGTCAAAGACATGGTCAATGCAAGTTGACCAACCACCTGCAAACAACAAGCAACACAACCACACAAGCAAACTATAGAACGAGCAAGAGTTTATTAATCAAGAAGCAACGATAATAAGCTAGAGCCAGGAATAAAATGGCATTTTAAAGGCACAAATATAAAAAAAAATTGTCTCAATGTGTACTTTCAGGAGAATGGTGATGTATCCGATTTAGATTTACTGACCCAAACTCAACTGACTCTGTTGGTGTCACTGCCACGTCAGCAGTAGACACAACACCACCACCACCATTCTTCTCATCACTTCCCGACTTGTCATCATCTTCTTCCTCTTGCTTTACAGCCTCATCCTCTTCCTCTTGCTTTACAGCCTCATCCTCTTCCTCTTGCTTCAGAACATCGTGATCCACCTCCATATTCGTTGGTTCCTCAGGTTTGTTCAGTGGTTCATCATTTTCCTTAGAATCCTCGTGATCCACCTCAGCAGCCACCTCATCTGCTGACTTGTCATCGTCTGAACCACCTTTCTCTTTATCAGTTTCCGTGAGATCAAACTCTTCCTTTTGCTTCTTGTAAAGAAGCATCGCTTTCTAAAACACACAATAACAAATCTCAAAATAAAGTTCATATTTTTATTATAAAAAAAAGACTACTGTTCATAATTAATGCATTTAAGTTTATAGCAAAAGATACAAACCTGAAAAACAGAATCATTCGTGACAGAAAATAGTGAAGCACTATCAATAACATCAACATCTGCACCTTCCTGTAACATATAGAAAGAAAAAACTAAGTATATTTATCTAAGCGGAATAATTAAGTTAAAAGAAACATATCTTTACCTCTAAAAACAAAATCTTGCAGTCGAATTCATCAGATAATGATGCTTCCGGATCCAAATCAATCATGTTTGAGCATTCCTCATACAACTCAGGTTGAGTAAGATCTTTAGATACATCAACCTTAGAAAGATACACTGCTGAAATAATAGCACTGTTGATTTCCTTAACAGCCTCAAAAATTTGAGGGCTTTCGGTTACTTTTTGAGTCGCAGGCTCGTTTTTATCAAGATTCAAAGTCTCGGGCAGATTATCGGGTTGGTTCTGTTCACCTTCATCAGGCTGGCCTGTCGGTCCAGTCCAGTTTTCATCATGTCGGTGACCCGAATGCACATCCGTGCCACTTTGGTCCCACCCTCGGTTGCTCATTTGGGACCTATGGTCCCAATCAAGCCGACCATATAAGTGAGATTCATCACCAAATACAGCGTTGTTAGCATCCCACCCATGCAACGAAGGTGGTCGGGAATGATCAGGAGCATGGTAAGGTAAACCAGGGTTGACATTCATTGGTGGTCTACCAAATATTTGTGGTGGAAATTGAGGCATAAGAGGATGAAACATTGGTGGTGGAACATGCTGGAACGGGATGTAACCGCCAGTCACCATCGGGGAAGGCCAATTTGAAACGTTGTTGTTCCAATTACCTTGGCTTTGACTTTGACCTCTGTTCATGTTCGGGTCAACCATCCTCCGGTGCCTATTGTTTGACTTGCTTCTGTCATCTTCAAACATAGATGGAGATGGAGATGGAGATGGAGGTGGTAGGTGAGACTTTGTATTACCAGAATAATGAGAATTTTTCATGTACGGTGACGAAACCGATAAATTATCGTTATCGACTTCGTTAACCAGTTCCCGGCTTCCTTTACCATCTTTAACATTATCTTTAGATCCACCGGTTCGTGGGCCCGGTTCTTCAAGATCAAGACTTTTTCTAGCATCAGTCTTAATCAAGTTCCTGCGTTCGTTACTCGTTGATGATGGGGATTCGGGCCTTGCTCGTTTTTCCCCTGATAAATCACCACCCACGTAACCGTCATCCTTTAATGTGACTTTCTTGTCTGATTGCCCAGGGGCAGAGTCGTAATCTTTACTTGAGTGAGCATTATGTCGGGATCGATCTTCATAATAATCCTGATACTTGGTTTCTTCTTGCTTTGAAACCCTGATAAATGTTACACGATCTTTATTATTCAGGCATAGAAAATAACAATAATTATAAATAAACAACAAAGATTTACCTATGATGATCTCTTGTTGAACTGGGTGAACTCCTACGACGGCTATGATTGGACGCAATTTCCACGTCAGCATAACGAGAACTGGATCTTCCCCATTCAGAAGCCGATTCAGCTTTAGCACTCAATCTCTTTTCTGATTCAGGCCGTTCTTTAATGCTACTACGGGATCTATAATGACTAGATTCGTTTTTTTCATAACCTCTTTTTCTATCTTTATCATCTTTATATCTAGCTGCACGATCATCATAAACCGGGCTTCCGTCCCGATTATTTGCTTTCCTATCACTATCATCCCTTGAACGTTTGGAATCACGTGCTCTCTTCTCTTCCTTATGCTTATAATCTCTATCATCATCTTGTCTGCGTTTACGATCCCTACTTCTTTCATCTTTATCACTAGTGTCCATATATTTATCCTCTTTATATTTGGTTTCTTTATTTCCATCTTCACTATACTTATCTTCATAATATTTGTCATCCTTGTGTTTGCTGTATCTTCCACTTTCACCCCGGTGTTTAACATCACGACTTTTTCTATCGTGATCACCGTCTTCCCGATGTTTTTCGTCTTTTTTTCGGGATTCTTTAATGTCTCCATACTCTTCATTTTTATGTCTTTCGTCTTTGGAACGGTCATTTCTTGTAGATAAGTATCTATCTTCGGTTTCTTTTGTATCATCTTGATATTTATCTTTTACACTAGAAGCTTCTCCTCTTCTTCTCATCCTTTTCTCAAGCTCCTTTTCTAACTCAGGGTTTCTTAACTCTTCTTCTATTGACCATTCTAGTAGAACATTAAAAAAAACAATTAGAAAGCAAATAACTTTAATAACTTTTGAAATCCAAATAACTTAAATGTCATTATATGATTTGCATATAGAAAAACTAATCAGTGTTGACTTTTATATAACATTCCCAAAAGGTGTTCTTGAAAAAGTAATTCTTGCTGAACAAAAGTTCATGGTAATTGATTAAGCTTTCAGAATGTAATATGTTTAATCTCTATGCACTCTTAGTCTACATCAAATGCTCTGTCTACCATAATATCGTATAGAATTATTAACCACATGAAGAGTATTGAGAAGCACAAGAATAATATGCATGTGATGCATATGATGGGATGCCATGGACTAGAATGTCACGAGAAAAACGTTCTAAAAATGCTTGATTGTGTATAAAAATATGCTGATATGCATGAAGATATAATAATTAATAACAGACCAGAAAACATGTTCCTTTTCTAGCATCAAAGGATTGTTCTTGGTATTTTACTCATAGATGGGCTCACAAAAGATTCATAATACAAGACTACAAGCTAGCTTGCTATAAGCTTTCAGCTAGTGATATCTTGATTTAATGATGAAACGAGGCACTGTGCAAATGTAAAGGCAGAAAAAATAAAAAGCCACAAATTAGGTAAGATTATGCGGACCACATGGGATGTAACTCTAAAGGTGTTAAAAGTGAAAGCCAAGTATATCCAGACAAGCAGTTAGTAACACCTAAAATGTCAACACACTGAGAGATAACTACTAAGGTTAGCATTGCCTCTTTTCCTCATTTTACTACATGTCAAACTCCCAGTACTTAATGCTCATGTTTGCAGGTTTGATAATTCAAATCAAAAGTTCAACAAAAAGCACAAATTAGCAATCTTGCAAGTTGCAACCAAACATATCATATGCACATAAGTTACTACCAAGGTTAGCATTGCCTCTTTTCCTCATTTTACAACAAACCAAATTCCCAGTAACTAAATTCTCATATTTGCAGCTTTCATAATTCGAATCAAACTTCAACAAAAAGCACAAGTTAGCAATCTTGCAAGTTGCAACCAAACATACATATGCACATAAGCCACTACTAAGGTTAGCATTGTCTCTTTTCCTCATTTTACTACCAATCAAACTCCTATTAACTTAATGCTCATGTTTGCACTTTGCAGATTAATTAATGCAAATGAAAACTTCAACAAAATGCACAAATTAGCAATCTTTCAACCAAACATACCATATGCACATAAGTTACTACTACGGTTAGCATTGTCTCTTTTCCTCATTTTACAACAAACCAAATTTTCAATACTTAATGCTCATGTTTGCAGCTTTAACAAAACTTCAACAAAATGCACAAAATTAGCAATCTTGCAAACCAAGCATATCATATGCACATAAGTTACTACTAAGGTTAGCATTGCCTCTTTTCCTCATTTTACTACAAACCATATTCCCACTAACTAAATGCTCAAGTTTGCAGCTTTAATAACTCAAATCAAAAACTTTAACAAAATGCACAAATTCTCAACCTTGCAACTACCAAGCACACCATATGCGCATAAAACACTAACTTTCCTACAATGCACTAGTCCACAAAACATAACAAAATAACCACAGACTGTGATATAACTATCAATATCAACATGTTTGCACCTTTAAAAATTCAAACCAAAACTTCAACAAAATGCACAAATTAACAATCTTAATAATAACAATAATAGTAAGTTACGACATATTATCCATACCAGTAATCTCCTTTCCTTTCTTGCTCGACTGACTCTCCCCCTGCTTCACCGACCCCTCCGCCTCGTACTTATCACCATGCCCTTTCCTCTTCTCCGACCCACGCTCCCTCTCCTTCGACTCCTTATATTCCTTATCCTTCCTCCCAGACTCCTTCTCCGACTTCCTCTTACCATCCTCCGACTTCCTCTTTTCGCCCGTTAACCTCTCGCTCTCACCATCATGCTTCCTACTCTTACTCTTCGACTCACCGCCCGATTTCAACTTCACCACCACCACCTCCTCCTTATTAATATTATTATTATTATCATCCACATTAATAACCAATCCTTTATCATCACTACTCCACCTATCACTACCACCATTGCCATACTTATTATCCTTTGAAACCCTAACTGAAACCCTAGCATCCTCCTTACCACCATTAATACTTCTATCCTTCGGCTTCACATCTTCATCTGAGCCTGAGTAATACTCCTTCGAACTATGCTTGCTTTGCTTGTGCGATTTGCTTCTCGAACTCTTCGGCATAATAATAACAATAATAATAACTTAGTAATAATATTATTATTATTGAAACCCTAACGGAAACGGTAACGGAAGGTGGAATTGAGAAAGGTGTTTGACGGAGTTGACGAGTCAAAGCCCTAAGTGATCGGAATATTGGAATATTCCGTCGGCGGCGAGTTTAATTGAATGGAATTGAATTGAATTGGATGTGTGTGCAGATGGAGGCGTTGTTTTGTGTTTATGTTGAAAGTGAATATGGGTTTGGGTTTGGGGTGTACTTGGTAATTTTAATTTACAAGAAAACGGACGAAAATACCCTTTATGAATGTATTATTATTATTAATTTATTATTATTATTATTATTATTATTATTATTATTATTATTATTATTATTATTATTATTATTATTATTATTATTATTATTAGTTTTGTAGCCTTGTATATTTTGAAATTTGAATTATCTCAAAATTGCAAACATAGTTGTCAAAAGAAAACAAGTAATAAAGTTTGTAATTAATGTTTTAAATACTAGTTTTTATACTGTACTTTTGTACTGGGTTGGGCTTACTGCTTAGTAAGCGTACAACCGGTATTATCGGACTCAGTGTTGTTCACGAGTCGAGCCACGGTGGTTTCGAGTTCGAGTTTGAAATTAAACGAGGCAGCTTAGCTAGGCTCTAGCTCAATTTTGAAGTTAAACGAGCATAAGATTGAGCCTACGAGGCGAGCCATGACTTGAGACGAGCTTAGGTCGATTTTGGTTCGGTTACAAAAATGATCCGACTCAGCTCAGATTGTTTTAAATCAAGTTTCTTTATCTGGTTTTATTCGAGTTTTTATCGAACGAGCCACGGGCCTGAGCTTCAAGCCGCGAACATTTTGAACAGCTTATTATCGATTGGTTTTAAAATAAAACTTCATCTCAAAATATAATCTAAAACTACATGGTGGTGTTTGTGTTTGTGTTTGTGTTTGTGTTTGTGTTTGTGTTTGTGTTTGTGTTTGTGTTTGTGTTTGTGTTTGGGTTTGGGTTTGGGTTTGGGTTTGGGTTAGGGGTGTACATGATAATCATGAGAAAATGGACGAAAATACCCTTTTGTGAATATTTGATGCGTGTTATATTTTGAATTATCTATGGATAGTTTTTATTCCCTTTTTTGTCAAAAAAATTCAAAAGATGGCAAAGTTTGCAATCAAGTTTTATACGGTACAGGGTTGGGCTCAGAAAATGTACAACTAGAAATATAGTACGGTTTAAATCGATTTTTAAAATATAACTTTACCTTAACAAGTAATTCAAAACTACATAATTTTATAATCAAAAGTCATTTAAATAGAAGTGTATAAAAGGTTTAAGATATTTGAGTGTTGAATGTATCAAGTTTACAATTACCAAAGGAAAAGAAATTCACAATCATCGTCATCCTCATTAACGGTTAGATAATTGTATAAAAGATAAAGATAAATAAATTGTTCTTTAAAATCTATATTTTATTATTTTAAATAAAACTTATTAAAAAATATGTATTAAAAAAGTCAAAATTGCTAAGGCTAGTGTGGATGATATTAGGCGCAAACATGACTTTTGAATGATGAAAATTTAAGATCTAGGGTTGGTTAAGATCACATTGCCTACAATTATGTTTTAAGCTTAGGTGAAAGTAAAGGTGGTAACTAACTTAGACCATTGTTTTTGAAAATTAGTTATGTGAAACTAGTTTTATCATGTATAGTATGTATAGTTGGTTCTCTTCTATTTACATGCTTTTTAAATACTTGTTTTTATCAATGAGAGTCAGTATGTTTAAGGGTAACACCGTTAAAATAACAAAGCAATTTAAAAACAAGCAACATCAACATAGAGCAACAATAAAGTGGTCCTAAGAAGAAGTTGTCAATCGCTATCAATGGTGATAGCGACATCAAGTGATCCCATAAAAGGATCACTACCTAACGTCATTGTAGATACGATTGTACATGTAGTTAACAACGCTACACATACAATACATGTGTTGTAACTTGTTAATAATCTCATACACTACTTCAATAGAAATTTCTTAATTGTGTGTTTTACTCTCATTCACTCACTTGCTCACTCTCGTCGCCATTATCATACGCACGCCCCCATTACTATTATCTGATAAGGTACATATCACGGGTATGTTAGTAGAACCCGAACCGAAACTGATCGTAACCTGGTCAAGAAATCGGTTTCAATCCGAACCGAAACCGATCATAAACCGGTTTTGACTTTTGTTGACTAACCCAAACCGGTTTCAACCCAAACAAGTTTGTGAACATCTACTTGTGATAAACCAAAATGAGCAGCCACCCATGGCCGTGTTAGTTCTTGGTTTTATAAATATAAATCTTATGCATTAACTTTTGTTGTCTATACACCTAATGATGCCTTAGTTTCTCTAAGTTTTCATAAATTAAATTTACATAAATTACTAATAATTACTCAAAACCAATAAGAACACAGATTATCACTTTCTTGCTTTAACCACACGACTGCCATCAATGGTTTCTAACAGTTATTAATCATTTTTTTATGTCTATAAAAGATTAGAACCAACTAATTTATTTTGGCCACCAAAGTTTATAATTTACACTTTTAACCCTTATTCAACAAATTTACAGTATCTAGATCCTATATTTAAAAATAACGTTGGATATGTACCAGCGTAAAATTATTATTACAATATGGAATGAAATGTTCCAGGTGTATTACAATAACAATAGGAATGTTACACTCCAAAAATGATCACAACCGCATTATCCATGCATCATTGTTCTTCGATTGCTTGGTTCTTCACACATGTTAAACTATTTACAACATTTTTGCATGCACATTGGAGTATTGGACCACTTATGCATGATACAATCACAAACTGTGATTCTTCTTATATAAGATTCTTTTAACTTTTGATACAATCATAACTTTTGACTACACGCATTTAGGTGTCAGTCGATGTATGGTTCGGTCATAATGTTTTTGTCCAGTATTTATTAATAATTTGATCCGTTGTTGATCATTTAAACATCATGTCTTATGATTGGAGATCTAGGATATGACCATGTGAATAATTATATCTACTATATGTATCACAATTCACAAGTTTAAATTTATTGTCACCAAAAGTAAGAAGTGAATTCCACAATGTGTGACCAAATATGCACAAATACATACAAAAGAAAAGGCCTCATGAAGTGATGTGGGCATCTTCGACATATCCATTGGCCAACAATTGAAATGTGACCACATATCAAGATAATATGGATACAACATAGGTCTTTGACAAGATATGCATATCTAATCACATGTGTGCCAAACAAATATCCTAATACCCTCTCCATTTGAAGTTTCATCTTATAATGAAACAAAATCAAACCATATAACGATCCTATATAACGTGAATCATGTCAAATCACGATTATACTAAGAGCACACACCCTCTTAGAGATACCCTGATCAGACCATGATCATATTACGAGACTTCAATATCCCACCATTTATATGATAGATGTAGATGATGCATCGTCACCCAGACATGGTTTCCAACATGTCCATAAACTCATCTTATATAAAAGAGGCACTGATAAATCTTTTAGGCCTCGTATCTATTGATACGAGGCTCATAAGCGTGACTGACTTAGCGGTACTCGAAGTTTATATTAAGGAATTACGGCCTTAAGTCTAATTCAAAATCATTATCTCTTTCTCTTTCAACATAATTACACCATCACAAAGTGTAACACACCATTAGAAATCACAAGAGTATTTATGTGAACATGTAGTTAACAATAATCATAAGTTAATTGGTTGATAATAAGACTTATATAACCACAAACTAGTTTTCTATTGGTTAATTTATAATTTAATCAACATATTATAAATAAAATTATTTAAATAAAATATAATTCTTGTAAAAGTATTAATCAAAACCGAATCATGTACGTGATGGGCTTTCTTTGAACGACAGTTTTGGTCCAACGACCCTATCGTAAAAGCCAATAGAAGATTAGGCCAATTGGCCAAAATGAATAATAATAATAATAATAATAATAATAATAATAATAATAATAATAAATAAATAAATAAATAAATATTACATTACAACCCATTGACTTGCATCAATTAGTCTTGTTTGGATGCATGTTTTAAAAATGAGTGCATTTTGACCAACCATAATGAAGCAATCTATTACAATAAGGGTATTAGGGGCACCATTCGATATGGAATCGAGTTGGCGCAGGTTGATCGGTTACACCACCACCAACCCTTCGGGTAAGCAAACTGGGTTGTGAATTCAGGTATGCCATGCCGAAGTGTTGAAGAATACAACTGTTAAACAATCATTAACTGGGTTTGTGTATTCAATTACATCGCCACCAATGGTTCGGTTCAATTGGCTACAAGTGATGTGACTTTTCAGTTTTTGATTGGTTGTTCGGTTTGTTGCAATCTGAGTGCTCGAGGAGTGCCCCGAATACGCTAAGTTGAGTTATATAACCGTAATGAGTGTTTAGTGAATCGTTTATTTAATAATCGAATGAACATAAACACATTTTATTATTTAGTTAAATAGACGACTATGAACTCATTACCAATTCGTTGTGTGTTTGTTGTTTACATATTAATCCAAACATACATTTAGCAATTATTAATATCTTAATGAACCATGTGATCACATTTACACTTTATTTAAATATTTCCGTTTACTGTTAAAATACTGGTTATTGTAGTTATTTCTTACCGAAATAATTTAAACTTACATTTAAATATTGCTATATATGTCTGTTTATATTCATTTATGTCTGTTTGTGTTTGTCTATGTTCATTTACATTCATTAAAAGTACACATAAACAAACACAAACATTTTATTCATCACCGCACGTTAAAGACCAAACAAACAAAGTATAAGGGGCAAAAGTGTAATTACCAACAACTCAATATTCTACATGACGTGGCAAAAAGTACGTCGCATGTATTTGTCAAATTATGCTTCATCTTTGAATCCTCTCATTGCTTCTAGTTAGGTTCTCTCTGTATATAAATATATTTATATATGTATATATATATAGAGAGAGAGAGATATCATATGTATAAGTATGGCTTTAATGGCAGATATTATCCTATCTATAATAAATCCTATAGTGTTCATGTTTCTTGATTTATTAGACTTCATAATGTGCATTTTTTACAAATATATTGATGTGTTTTTGGAGGGAAAGTCAACCCCCCCCCCCATGTTACTGTCAAAGTCAAAGACAAAATCCAACATCAAATAATTTTGAAGAAATGAATAATGGGGTTTCAAATACTTCGTTTGGTAGGAAAAATGTTTTTAAGGAAATTATGGGTTTTGTTGGAAAGACACAAAGGAGAGTTGTTAATGTTAAGGATGTTTCGGAGAATACTAGGTGGTCGGATTGTGGGTGTGAGAGTTGTGTTTCTTGGATGAGTAATTGTGGTGACCAGAAGAAGCTTCATGTTGTTGTTAAGGATTCATTAAAAGGTAACACCTATTGTTATTAATTTCATGTTATATTATGTATTTGTACTTTTTGTAGTTATTTTTTTTTATAAAATCATAATCAAAACAAGCTGTGCCGCCACCCGTTTTGAATGTCAAAACCGATCCTACTGAAAACAAAGTTATCGTTTTTCGGCGTCGTTGAGTTACTGTGCACGACGGGCTGAACTCTTTTTAGAAACGTAGCAGCATCGAGAGCAAGAGACCCAAATGTATCGAAAGCAAAAAGAATGAAGACATGTTGATTCTCAACACACACATCGGCGGATTTAAGGGGGGGGGGGTCGACCCTCCGGCCGGCCAAATTAACCATAAACCCGACTACCTGAACACTTAACCGGAAAAAAATAAATTACAGCCGGACCCTCTCCAGTTTATGTTAAACAGAGTATTTTAAGTTATAAAATAAATATTGAGTTACTATATTTAAAGGTTTTCGTGTTGATGACTATGGTCGTATGATCCGGCGAAGTGTTTCTGTGGCCGGTAACGTAAATAAAAATGGAGAAGAAAGACCACCGTACAAAAACCTATTATATATTATTATATGTTTAACTTTGGCTGCATATAGTACTGCTCAATTGGTCAAACACTCAACTTATTAGTTTTATTTTAGTTTTTTATTATTGATTGTTGTATATATTTAATAAATTAATAGCATATCAAGTTCTTTTCTCTATTGAGTTTTCAATAGATTATTATTTATATTACTGTATATATTAACAGTTTAAGATTTATTATTTTAGTTTGTTATAAACTTATATTTTTTTTAATAAAATTCTTATATGTGTAACATTTTTAGAATTTATAATTTAGTAAAACAAATCAAACATTAAAATCCTTTAAATGCTAAGATATGATAAAAAATAAAAAGTTAAGAAAGAAGTTGGTTAATGAAAGGTGAAATTATTGGCGACTCGATCTTTGCATAAACAATTTATTAAATTATTCGATTAAAATTTAAGATGAAGTAAAGAAACGACACGAAAAAACCCTTGTCAACCGAATTGTCAATTTTTTCCCTAAACATAAATATGCAGAAATTTTTAGCGTCGAGACTGAAGCATTTTTACAATAGTTTCAAACTACGGGACGCTGAAGGTTATAGTTTCCAACTTCTAGTTACAATAAGTAGCGTACACTAACAAATTAAGAATCCAAAACAATAATGCCACGACCCCTCAATTAAAAATTTCTGATTCCGCCACTGAACACACACCTTCTCGAGCTTAGCAATTTTTCCTTTTTCCTGCTTCTGTCTTTAGCACGGCCTGCCTAGCTGATATACAGTTTGACTTTTGGATTTCAAACATAGTGGATTCTATAAGCTTAGAAAGAACAGGACAATCTTGGTGTTAAAATTTTTATAAACCCAACAGTTTGTTATAAACAGTATAAGCTATCTTATAGAAAAAGAAAAGAAAAAAGTAAACATGTAGCCACATTAGTTAAATGATTAATCTTTTTTATTTGTGGCATCCAGGATTGCAACTTAATTATAACTTAGTGTAACTGTTTATAATGGATGGAAGGAGTATATGTTTAAATTAAGTTCGGGTCATTTAACTTACGAGAGCTCAAGCTCGGAAAAGGCTCATTTATTATTTATCAATTAGTTTATATACATTATTATTATTATCTTCTTCTTCTTCTTCTTATTATTATTATTATACACTTGAATTATTTTTAATATATTAAATAAATTTATATAAATAATACGCTTGTTTAAGCTTGTAAGCCAGTTTGAGCTCAGGCTCGTTAACTAAACAAGATTATTTTTAGGCTTTAGTACCTCATGAGCAGCTTGTCTCGTTTACACCCCTAGGTACTGTAAGTGTAACAGCAAAAATCTAAAGACCAATCTTTATTAACATCTATTCACTATGAAAGCGATTACTAATATAAAACAATCCGAATCAAACTGATCGTTGGCAATGAACGCGCATCAAAAGCGGTGTTTGGATGTAGATTTGTGAAGAAACACTAAGTGACCCCGGCAGATTACGGATAATCTAGGGGTTAAGTAGATGTTTCCCACGAGGGTTAGGTCCGGCAAAGATTATGATGACCTGCAAAACAGACACCGTGAGCTCCTCACTAAGAAGGGGGGGTACCTCCTTGTGACCACCCTCCGGCGTGAGAATCGGACTAGATTGCTCTTGAATATAAGTGTATATTAAGAGAAATTGCTAGAGCAGATATCAGATAATATATGGGGATATAAGATAGTGATTCCGTTCCAAGGTGTTGGAGTATTTATAGCCGAAGGTAGGTTTTCAAGCAGGTACAGCCAGCTGTATAATATTCCTTTTCTACCAACTGTGGGCTACGCACGTGCCATGCTGGTGGTTGGTGGGTAGGCAGCGGCTGATAGTGACATGGCCGGCTGTGTACTATTCCTTTTCCACCAACTGCAGGCTATGTACGTGCCACGACAGGGGTTGGTGAGTAGGCAGCGGCTGATAGTGACATTAAGTACTGGAGCGTGCTCCTCGTCGTACTGTTGCCAGTGAGCTGTCGCTGCTTTGGTCAGATCTTTTGTCCATACCTTGGCAGGTATAGTACAAAAGATCCTCCAGTAACGTACGGACTGGCTCATTTGGGCGGGAGTATTCCCGGCTTGCTCCTTCAGGCGACATTACTGAATTATTTGAGTTAGTGCCTTGTGCGTGTAGCCTTGCTGTTAGTGCGGGTAGCCTTCCCTGATGGCTAGTATCCGCAGCTGCGGGAACAGGCGGGGTACGTCACCATTGGGAGGCTTTTTTTGCGGGAACAGCTTGCGTACTGCGCGTAAGGACGTCATCTCTGAGCATGGTGGGTCCTGCGGATCCAGTTGGTCTTTGCGCAGACGTCCCTTTTTAAGGTGAGTCTTGCGGGTCCAACTGCGCAGACGTCCCTCTTTAAGGTGAGTCTTGCGGGTCCAATTGGGTTCTGTTGGGACCTACCTCTTCAAGTCTCCCCAGTCCAATGTTCTTCTCATGAATTGTTAATAAGTGAGGTGAACTTTTGGACTTAAGCAAGGGGTTTCGAAAAGGGTTTAGTTTTAAGGTTCTCCGTGGGGATTCTTCCCGCGGGTTTCCTAATGTCACGCAGAATTTCCCACTTTTCTGCTTGATCTTTGGGTATGATGTGGGTAGGTGTGTAACCTCCTCGCAAGTCAGGAGCGTTGAGTTTCAGTTGTATAGGTTCTCCACGAGGTTTTGGTAGTTTTAGACATAGTGATCAATTATGTTTAAACAACCAATTCCATCTTGGAGCATCAAACAATATAGTTCTCAATGTTCCCGCTATGCGGGGATGTTATATCCCTTTCCACAAGCATGGCCCAGAAGATCCTTCTTGGTTTCAATTCCCTGCGAGTGCTAAGTATGTGAAGGGTTTCGCCTTGACACTGTACCCACACTCGTCTTATAGTTACTTTACTTCCAAGGTATTCTTGGCTTCAATTCCATGCGGGTGCTAAGTATGTGAAGGGTTTTGCCTTGACACTGTACCCGCACCCGTCTTATAGTTACTTGGTTGCCAAGGTATTCTTGGCTTCAATTTCCCTGCGGGTACTAAGTATGTGAAGGGTTTTGCCTAAACACTGTACCCGCACCCGTCTTATAGTTACTTGGTTGCCAAGGTAAGGGGATGTATTCCCTCTTATTTTTGAATCTTTTTGAAATTCGAAGAGTTGGTGAAAGGATAAGAACAGTCCAACTGTTGAAGGGACGTCAGCGTGGTGTGACGGTTTCTTCTGACAGTTTCAGGACGTGCATGAAGTTATGGCGACGTGACAGTATATGGTCATTCCAAACGCTTTTTCAGGCGCGTGGGCGCGAAGTTTACGGCACGCGTCCTGTCAACAGCTGTTGCCAACGTGCTCTTTACACGTGTCATAGTTTCATTGCACTTGCGCTTTCCTCTCTCCTCCGCATTAAATTCATCGCATTCATTGCGATGAGTATATAAAGGGAGGAGAGGATGCATCTCAACTCACAGTTTCACTTCTTCTAAGCGATTTCCGGCGAATACTCTAACTTTTCCGTCGAGCATTCTCATGAAATCGTTCTTTCATACCTCCAAGATGTCTTCTACTCATGATCCTGAAGCTACTGCCGAGGAGTCTGACGTGTATACGGAGAACCCGATGTCAGTGTCTGACAAAGACGACAAGAGTACTGCTGGCGAGTGCCAGTGTGCTATTTCCGTCGACCTGTATCACTACATCGTCAAGAAGTTCATGCTCGAGCCTTTCGAGCCTGAGTTTCCTGAGCCTCACCAGACAGTGTACGATGCCCCCAAGGGCAAGATAGGGGTGTATGCTGCATTCTTCATCTATGGGAATATCAGGTTCCCATTGACGAAGTTTGTGTACCGTGTTATGGAGAAACACGGTGTACATTTGACGGAGGTGCACCCGATGGCGATCGCAAAGGTTCGCCACTTTGAATGGGTGTGCCACATTCTGGGCGTTGAGCCTCGCGTCGACCGCCTGATGACCTTCTACTCCTGGAGGTGCATCCAGGGCTGGTATATTCTGATTACTCGGATCAAGGGTTTGAAGATCTGTGCTACCGAGCGGAGTCTTCGGTCTTGGAAGCGGGAGTTCTTCTATATCTCTGCCCGTGTCGTCCCCATAGCGATGACATTCAAGAACGGGAGAGCACTCCCGAACCTTCACGCCTCCAACTACCAGGAGGCGGAATGGTTTACCAAGATCTCCCGGATCCAGACTCCGGTTTATCGCTTTGCGGAGTCTGGGATGGTGATGCTTGGGATGAGCCGGGTATGGAAGGATGCTGGGGCAGAGGCGCCACAGATTCCCATCGTTCTTAAATACGGTTCGAATTCTATTCCCTATGGTATGCTCCATCTCTTTTTGCTGATTTAGGGTTTTTCTTCTAACTGCTTTTCTGTTTATTTTCAGAGGGGAACAATTTGCAGTCGCTTCTGCAACCGCGTGAGAGCGGTGGTCCTGCTAGGTTGGGTACTCATGCTCTCGACGAGAACGAGTTGCCCATCTTGGAGCAAACGGCGGATCGGTTTGTGGAGGTCTACCCGCCAGGCCACGAAATTCTGAGCGCCACGCGGCCAGGTAAGGGTTTCATTAACCCTCGCCCTCTTCATGCTCAAACCTCTGCTGGAGTTTCTCTAATTTTGTCATCTTCTGATGAGGAATCCGCAGACGGTCCTTTCTTCGTGAGGAAGAAGAAAGCTGCCGGCGTGAAGGCGAAGGTTGCCTCCACTGCCGATCAGGGGAACCGGTCTGACTCGGAGACCGAAAGTGAGGAGGCGGCGGGGAACCCTGGTAGTGGTGAGACAACTGTGTCGGAGGTTGAGACAGATGCCACCTTCGGGCGACCAAGTTCTACGACGGTGACTGGCGTGAAGAGGCCAGTTCCATCGGGTTCGTCCCCGCCCGTCAGAACCTTCAAGATTAAGAAAACTCGTGAGTACTTTTTATTTATCTTACCCGCAATTCTTTTCGCCATTGTTTTTAATATATTGTCTTCATACAGGCGTGGATGTAACCGCATTCCAAAGTGATACGGGAATGAGCAGTTCTGGACCCACGACGGTAGGTTTGGTCAACCTACCCGAGGCGATGACCCAGGCAGCTGCGCCTGTTTGCAGCATTGGTTCAGTTGCTCATCCCGTTGAGGCAACTGTTCCAACTGTAACGTCCTCTCTGCCGGCTGTCAGTGCCATATTCATTGCATCCTTCACTGAGCCGGCGGTGATTTTCTCTGCGGGCTCCTCCGCAGCGGCGGCCACGGTTGTGAGTTCACCTCCAGTGAGTTCACCTCCGATGGTCTCTACCGCGGCGGCTTCAACCGTGCCCCCGGCCGGTTCATCAGGTATGTTCGGCGTTGGGGCTTCTATCCAATCTCTGCCTCCTTCCCATCTGCCTGACCTCTTGGATGGATATCCCTTAGGTTCGGGTGATGGGTTTGGCGGCTACCGGCCTGTTGTCGACCCTACAGGTGCGTAGGGTTATTTTGGCATATTTTTTTTTATCATTTTTTCCTAACTGCTTTTTGTTTTTGCAGTTTCGGATTCCAATGAGGTGTATGTTCCGCGGTGGAACATCCGCCGGGGAACAACCCTTCGGACGGCTGTGGACTGCGTCGAGTGGGCGCGTCACGCAGCCCCAAGTGGTGCGTTGGGGGAAGCTATGTCTAGCTACCAGGAGGGTAGGCTGACGAACGAGCTTCGGATTCTCCTTGCCCGGATGCAGCCGCGCGTCGAGTTGCTTTGTTGTGAAAACGACAAGTTAAAGGCGGCGCGTAGCCAGGAAGTGGCCCAGGCGCGGGCTATCCGGGAGGAGAACAGGAGACTTTCCGCCATTGCTGCGGAGAAGGAAAAGGCCTTCAAGGCCCTCTAGGTTGAAGTTCAGGCCCGGCTCGAGGCCCGTTCCAAGGCTACCCAAGTTGTTAACGAACAGCTTAGGTTGGCTAAGGAAACTGCGCGGAATGCGACCGAGAGGGCCATCAAAGCTGAAGCTGTTGCTGAGCCTCTGCGCCGAGAATGAGGAGCTTAAAGCCAAACTAGAGAGGCTCCAGCAGGCTCATGATGCCTTGGCCATGGAAGACGCCAAGAAGCTTCAAGAGATCTTAGACCAGAGGGGTATGCTTGATCATACTGAGCGTAAGCTGAAGGGCGTTGAAGAGGCTGCTGCTAAGGAAGTGTTGCTTGCCAACCTTAACAAAAATGAAGCCGAACGCGCCCGCAACCAAGCTCAAGCTGCCCTCCAGGAAGCTCTGATCACCAAAGAATGGCTTTTACGAGAAGCGTTGTTGCAGGTATGCGTAGCTTCATAATGTCTTTACACTTTTCTTTATACTTAGAAAAGTTTTTGATACATATTTTTTTTATAGGTTGTGCATCGGATCTTCACGAACACATCTTATGATGATGCCATGAGCGCAGCCCTCAACGCTTCTCATGAGGATGGGGAAAAGGCTGGTTTCTTGCTTGGTCTGGGGTTTGTTGAGAAGGGCATCCCGCCTTCCAACTTCCCTCTTTATGACGTGGACACTGAAGCTGCCTATGACCAAGCAGTGAACCAGTATGCTGCCTTCCCGCATTCGGTGGTGGAGAAGGTGAACGAAATTGCTGCTGATGATGGGCTAACCATTCTCAAGACTTTTCTTGAACCGCCACAGCCAACTGATGGTGCGGGTACAAGTGGGTTTGGAGGGAGTGGTCATGAAGTTTGAACCTTGATATCCCTTCCCACCGTTAGGATAGATTTATATTTCTGTAGGCGGGTAGATACCCGGCCATTCTTGTAATGTTTGAATTTTTTTATGAAATATAAATGTTTGTGCGGGTAGGACCGCCACTTTCATTGGATGACTTGCTTTATAAACGTTATATGACTTGCTCATGCATATTATAATTTAATTTGGCACTTGTTTTGCCTCATAAACAATATATGATTCGCTCGTGCATACTTTAGTCGAACTTAGCAATTTTCCAAGTGTTTTGAATAAGTTAACTTTTCGACGCGTGGTTGTCAATAGGTTAGTGTTCAGTTTCCTTTATCATGAGTGTGCGGGTAGGACCGTCACTTTCATTTAGTGGGATGACCAATCTTCACCTATAACTGACCTGCGTGAAGGTTTTCCTCATCTTTTCCTTAGAAATTTTTGCCGTTTTTTGTGTTTATGCGGGTTTTGCCGCCGTCCACACGCAACGACTTCCCCACTTATTTATGCGGTGAATACCGGCATATCAGTGTTTTGAATAAGTTAAACCTTTCGACGCGCGGTTGTCAATAGGTTAATGTTCAGTTTCCTCTATCATGATTGTGCGGGTAGGACCGTCACTTTCATTTAGTGGGATGACCAATCTTCACCTATAACTGACATGCGTGAAGGTTTTTCTCATATTTTCCTTAGAAATTTTTGCCGTTTTTTGTGTTTATGCGGGTTTTGCCGCCATCCACACGCAACGACTTCCCCATTTATTTATGCGGTGAATACCGGCATATCAGTGTTTTGAATAAGTTAAACCTTTCGACGCGCGGTTGTCAATAGGTTAATGTTCAGTTTCCTCTATCATGATTGTGCGGGTAGGACCGTCACTTTCATTTAGTGGGATGACCAAACTTCACCTATAACTGACCTGCGTGAAGGTTTTCCTCATATTTTCCTTAGAAATTTTTACCGTTTTGTGTTTATGCGGGTTTTGCCGCCGTCCACACGCAACGACTTCCCCACTTATTTATGCGGTGAATACCGGCATATCAGTGTGGAAAGTTCATAAGTATAAATGTAAGACCATCAGCGGCAATGTAATAAGGAGAATCATTTCCATTAGAAGTGGCTCTAGGCCTTTACAAGTTTGGAATTGATCTACATGCAGCCTGCGTAATTGAGCTCCCTTCCATGTTCTTGGGATGGGGGTGTCATCGAGCCTTTCGAGCCGATATGCACCTGGTTCGGAATCTCGTTGTTTACGCATTATGTAGTCTCCAACATTTGAAGCTGCAGTTTCATTCGTGTTTTCCCCAACTGGGGTTCTACACGCATTAGCCTGCTCAGCGTTCATTGCGCCACGAGGTGCGTGAGTTTCCCATCTCTGACAAATGCTTCGATGACGTCCTTCAAGTCTAAGCATTCCTCGGTGGTGTGGCCTTTTGTCCTGTGGAAGTCACAGAATTTGCTTTGATCAGCGTTTGGACGCTGTCGGATAATTGGAGCCTCTGGCCATGGGAGCCTCTCGGTGGAGAATATCTCAGTGACGCTTTTGGTGAGTGGCGTCCATCTGGAGTTCCGGTTCGACAACTGCATGTTATCTCTTCCGCCTAACCGAGGGTGTGAGCCGGATGAGGTGTCAAAGTTTACAATTGACTGCCAAATGCCTAGCTTCCTCTTTTTGTTTAGTCGGGCGGTAAGGACGTTGTTTTCTCTTGTTTTCTGAGTGTAGAGGTTTGTGCTCTGGGGAAGATCTCTACCCAATTGCTTTTCCGTTTCCGCGAAGCGTTTAGCTGCTGTCATGATGGCATCCCATGTGGATGGCATGCCGTCTTTACCCGTCATTGTGCGGATAAGCTCTGGGTATTCGGCGCCTTGGATGAAAGCTGCGCGAACAAGATCTTCGCTTATGGTGCCCAGACTCAGTTTCTTTGAATTGAAGCGCGTGATGAAGTCTAGTAAAGACTCATCTTCTTCTCGGATGCAGTTGAGGATCGTCCATTGCTCTTCGGTATACTTTCTTTGTTGACTGAAGTGTTGGCTGAACTTTTGCTGGAAGTCAGCCCAATCGTAGATGTGGTGGACCGGTAGACGGTCGAACCACGCTCTGGCTGCCCCAACAAGCGTCATTTGGAACATATAACACCACGTGGGTTCCGTCCAATTGCTGACGGTTGCCCCCGCTATGAATCTGTTCAAATGATCGTCTGGGTCAGATATACCATCATAAGTGCCGATGTTGGACATCTGTTTAGCACTCTTCGGGGCGATTGCTTCCGCAATGTCCCTTGCAAACTTGGACGTTCCCGCATCTGCAACAGTCGGTCTAAAGGTTTTGGAGAAGTCACGTGGGTTTCCTCCCGCGTTCCTTTGTTTGAAGGTTTCTCCAAAATTCTTTCGTTGGAAGTCCGTTTCCTTACGCTTCCCTTTCGCCCTATGGCGAGGGTTTGCGTCGCTGTCGGACTCCTCCGAATCATCGTCCCATTACTCGCACTCATTGCTCATGTTGAGCTGTTGTCGAGTGCTTCCGAATTCGTCAGCCTGTTGGAGTGAACGTAAGCGTTCATCCAACTCAGCTTGGAATTCCTTCTGACATGCTTTCGCCCACGCCTTAACTTGATCAAGTGTTTGGCGGGGGAGCTTCGTATGTCGTCTTTCCACCTGGGTATCAATGAATCCCAGGGGAGGATTGTTTACTACACTTGCCCCGGCTTGGGTAACCGGGGTAGTGTTCGTAAAATTTACTGCACTTGCCCCGGTTTGGGTAACCGGGGTAGTGTTCGTAAAATTTGTGTACTCGTCGGTGTTCCCCCCCAGTAGCTGGGGTTGTGGTTACCGGAGTTTCTTGGTCACTCGTTGGCCTTGGCAACGGAGTAACCTTAACCATCTTTCCAGAAGTTTTGAAAAAACTGAGAATTAGTTCTAGCTTTTATGCACGGATGGCGCCAATGAAGAAACACTAAGTGACCCCGGCAGATTACGGATAATCTGGGGGTTAAGTAGATGTTTCCCACGAGGGTTAGGTCCGGCAAAGATGGTTATTCCTCTGATGACCTGCAAAACAGACACCGTGAGCTCGTCACTGAGAAGGGGGGGTACCTCCTTGTGACCACCCTCCGGCGTGAGAATCAGACTAGATTGCTCTTGAATATAAGTGTATATTAAGAGAAATTGCTAGAGCAGATATCAGATAATATATGGGGATATAAGATAGTGATACCGTTCCAAGGTGTTGGAGTATTTATAGCCGAAGGTAGGTTTTCAAGCAGGTACAGCCAGCTGTATAATATTCCTTTTCTACCAACTGTGGGCTACGCACGTGCCATGCTGGTGGTTGGTGGGTAGGCAACGGCTGATAGTGACATGGCCGGCTGTGTACTATTCCTTTTCCACCAACTGCAGGCTATGTACGTGCCACGACAGGGGTTGGTGAGTAGGCAGCGGCTGATAGTGACATTAAGTACTGGAGCGTGCTCCTCGTCGTACTGTTGCCAGTGAGCTGTCGCTGCTTTGGTCAGATCTTTTGTCCATACCTTGGCAGGTATAGTACAAAAGATCCTCCAGTAGCGTACGGACTGGCTCATTTGGGCGGGAGTATTCCCGGCTTTGGGCGGGAGTATTCCCGGCTTGCTCCTTCAGGTGACATTACTGAATTATTTGAGTTAGTGCCTTGTGCGTGTAGCCTTGCTGTTAGTGCGGGTAGCCTTCCCTGATGGCTAGTATCCGCAGATGCGGGAACAGGCGGGGTACGTCACCATTGGGAGGCTTTTCATGCGGGAACAGCTTGCGTACTGCGCGTAAGGACGTTATCTCTGAGCATGGTGGGTCCTGCGGATCCAGTTGGTCTTTGCGCAGACGTCCCTTTTTAAGGTGAGTCTTGCGGGTCCAACTGCGCAGACGTCCCTCTTTAAGGTGAGTCTTGCGGGTCCAACTGGGTTCTGCTGGGACCTATCTCTTCAATTTGATAAATTCTGATTTGCAATAAAAATATAAGTGTAAATATACACTGCTTATTCTAAATATTTAATCTTGATTATTATGCAGGAAATCAAGATTTTGGTAACACGCCAACAGAAAACGTGATATTTCTACACGGGTTTATGTCGTCTTCGTTTATTTGGACCGAAACTATATTCCCCGAACTAGTTGATACTAAATACCGACTTTTCGCTGTTGATCTTTTGGGATTTGGAAGTAGTTCAAAGCCAAGAGACTGTCTATACACTTTAAATGACCATTTGGAAGCCGTCGAAAAATCAGTCATTCGCGAATTCAACTTGAAATCTTTTCATTTAGTTGCACACTCCATGGGGTGTATTATTGCTATAGCATTAGCAGCAAAATATCCCAACAGTATCAAATCCATCACTCTAGTTGCTCCTGTAAGTCTCTTTACATGTTCACCATAGTCAAAGTCAAAGTCAAAGTCAAAGTCAAAGTCAAAGTCAACTAGTTTGATATAGTGTCTCTCTAGTTGCTCCTGTAAGTCTCTTTACATGTTCACCATAGTCAAAGTCAAAGTCAAAGTCAAAGTCAAAGTCAACTATATTACTTTTTCAAATATTCATATAAACTTTTAAGTTACAGAAAGTTTTTTTTAGCTCAAAATGTGTTGTAACTTCGGTTTTTGGAGTTTGTGAAACCATTCGGTTTCGGTTTTTCGATTTTCGTTTTGGTTTCGGTTTTTGCCATTTGAGCTTGAAATTTTTAGGCTGAAAAAAAAGTTGGCAAAATGAATTTATGTATAAATAATTTTGTTAATTGTAAAATAATAGAATATTATGCATTTGATAAAAAATATTGGAGTTACATATTTATTAAATTCTTATAAATTACTTAATATAAAATATAAAAAAAACAAAAAATTAGGAATTCAGTTCGGTTCCGTTTTTTCGGTTTTTTTTACATGCAAAACCAAAACCGAACTGTTAGTGCGGTTTTACAAAAACATAAAACCAAACCGTAGGTTTTTGTTTCTGTTCGGTTTTTTCGGTTTGGATTTTTCGGTTTTTTCGGTTTCGGATCGGTTTTTTCGGTTTCTTGCACACCCCTACTATTTAGCTCAGAATGTTGTAACTTTTAAAGTAACATTAACATGGTTATAAATTTATAGAATGTATCAGTTTGACTTTGAAAGTCAAAATCTTGCAAGTCCCTTTACATGTTCAAGACATTCAAAGTCAACTTTAGTAATTTCCAAATTCAATTCCATATCAACTTCCATTTTAAAAGTAAAAATTTTAGCTTAAAACTTGTTGGTTAGTGTAACATTAACATGGTGATAACTTTCTATCATGTAACCGAATACTCTTTTCGTTAAATATTCAAAACGTATCGGTTTGACTTTGAAAGTCAAAGTATGTTGTTTTTATTTAACTTGGTAAAATTTAACTTGCAGCCATACTTTTTATCGTCCGAAGAAGAGGATGCTAGTGAAATAGCATTAAAAAGGCTTGCAACCAAGAGTGTATGGCCACCATTGTTATTTGGATCAGCATTCATGACATGGTATGAGCATTTGGGAAGATGTGTGTGTTTTGTTTTGTGTAGGAATCATAGGGTATGGGAAAAGATCTTGAAGCTTGTTACGCGAAAAAGGTACAATAAATTCTTCTTCTTTTAAAGATTAACGCGATATAAAAAGAAGAACTTCACACAATAATAACCAAGTTTCCGTTTTTCTCAACTTTTTGGTACTACAACGCAGTGATACTTTTTATAAATGCTAAAATTTATAAACTAAGTGATCTAAATGTAACATATATGGATCCTATTTATTGTTAGCAGGGGTGTGTATAAATCCAAAAAAAACAAAAACATAATGGAAATAATTGAACAAAAAAAAACTGACTGTTTGGTCTTTTGTTATTAAAAACCGAAATTTCGGTTCGGTTTTGCATATAATTAAAATTGAAAATTTTGAACAAAACCGAACCGAGTTTATGGATAATCATAGTTTTGATTTTAAGTAATTTTTAAGAGTTTAATAAATAATGAATTAATTATCATATCACAAAAAGATTTAGGCCCAAAGTTTAAGCCCAAATTTCTTATTTTTGTCTTTTTTTTTCAACCCAAAAATTTAAAGCCCAAATGTTAAAACCGAAAAACTGAAGTTGAACTAAACCCACACCTAAACCCAAAAACGGACGGTTTTTAAAAACTCAAAAACAAATTTTTTGGTTTGAGCCCAAAATCAATTCATGCACACTATATCTTTAGTGACATTTTAAAAAATTTAGTTGAAGTATGAGTGTATGAGGTTATAATGGTGAAAAAGACTCACTAAATAATAACCAAGTTTCATATCATATTAAGTCAAATTGAAAAGAAAAATAATCAATTAATAGTAACCACTAACCAGAAATCACATATGTTCCATTTCGATAACTAAATTTTTTTAAAAAAAAAAGATAATAACAATATTTAATAAATTTTATAGTATTAGAGCACCTAATGAAAGTTTAGTGAGCGTAACATAAATGTTTGAGTGACTTTAGTGTAAAATTAACCGATATAAAATGGCAATGAATAAATCGTGAATCATGATGTGCAGGAAGCTCAATTTCCTAGTGGTGGACTTATTCAGGCACACACACCATTCAGCTTGGCACACAATGCACAATGTGATATGTGGTGGAGCCAAGATGATGGACCCGTGTCTTGAAATACTACAACGAGTTCAAGCACGGGTGATCGTGGTCCAGGGGTCTAGGGACCAGGTGGTGCCAGTGGAATGTAGCAACAATATTAAAGTTAAGGTACCCGAAGCGAAGGTTAAGATCATCAAAGGTGTTAATCATAATACAGTTATAATAGGAAGAGAAAAACAGTTTGCTAAAGATTTGAAACTTATTTGGGATTGTGTTAGTGATGCATAGAGTGAGCTTCATTCTTGATTCTATAGGCATTAAACATTGTTAAAAAACTATTTTTTTTAGGATACAATGTGTAATTTATAAAAGATGCTCAAAATGCGAATTAAATTATGCTTCAAATAATAATAATTATGATTGATGAAAATCTTTGTTTACATTATTTACAAATGGAATTGATGCGGGAGCATTTATTCCATTAAGCTGGCTGACCCCACCCTAAAGACGACCCGTGAGGAAGAATCCTTGGAGTGTGGTTCGAAAGCCTAGCTTATCTCAATTGTTAATCTATAAGTACAGTTATTAGGCTTATTGTTTAGTTAGTTGTTTGTGTTAAATTTAAAAGGATGATATGCCTGAAGCTTGCCGGCCGATGTTTTTGGTTCGAAAGCCTCTGAATAAAATTATGTGTTTTTTAAGCCATTTAAGTATTCCGTGGATTTAGTCCGGATTTAAAGGAAATTGCAAAAATCTTTCAAGTTAAAGGAACGTTGAAACTAGGCCCAAAATGACTATTGAACTTGGGTTAATGGTTGGGCCTAAACCATAGCCACGACCCACGGATATAATAAATTTTATATAAATTTGGGGCTTTTAATTTTCAGCAACCTCAAGCACAAGCTTTACTTGCCCTGTACTCGAGTCATTCATGATCCAAACCGATAAATAATTATTTTGTCAAGCAATGCCAACTTCCTAGTGCGTTTTCGCGCAGTTTTTGTGGGCTTCATATCTTACCTTTTTGTATGTATATTTTATACTATGTTAGAAATCCATGTATCACACATTCACACAGATTGAATAAATTTAGTTTCAATGAAGATTTGTATGTTCGATGTAATCAACTATTGATACTAATAATGAATATTTAAGAATCTTATAAAAAACATATTATGTTTGCGTGCATGCATATTAGTTGTAGTTTAAATACCTTTATACTCATAGGGGTGAGATCCGTTATAAATGAGATTAATATACTAAACTTACAAATAACTAGAGTGATTATTATGATATTATCACTCTATTTTTGAACTAGAGTAATTACACTAAGAAAAATAATAATAAAAGTAGAGTACTGATAATTACCCTAGTTATTTTCATGTTTCTCTCGTTAAGAGTTGTTAGAATTTGACTCTAACACCATACTCGTATTAGACTATTAGTTATGGACTTGTTTCATAGTACACAAGTTTAAGCTAAGATCAACTCATACTTTAATCCAAAAGAGCCTAACAAAGAAGACATAATTACAAATCTAGCATGAACAAAGGAAAGCATATGAATACAAGATGATGATAAACATTAGCAAGTGTCATATCTCCATAATGCTCTCTAGAGAAGGCTTCCACTTTGTACCACTACTAATTTCCACTATTAATGATCTACATCTACTCTTCTCAATCTCTTTCAACACCTCTTCTAGTTTCTTGCCTTTATCATCTTGCTTAAGTTGAAGTAGTAGCCACTCTAACTCATCTTTTCTTAATACCACTTTTACCCTCACTCCACTACTACTATTAATACCTTCTTTGCTCAAACTATGATCTCTAGATTCTTGTTTCTTCTCTTGGTGTGAGTGTTTCTTCTTTCTTTGCATACATGTTTGCATACAATTTCCCATAGTACTCAACTTCTTGTTGCCTAAAACAAGAAAGTGTTGTTACTCAACTTGTGTATCAGGGTATCTGAATACATAAAACGGTGAAGAAAAAATATTTTAGCACTAAGTTTACACTTTGTATGAAAGTTAGTGTTATGTATGGTTTTTGATGAGTGATGATTTTGAAGAGAAAATAGAGGAGTCGTTAGAACCTTTCAAGTAATGCATTATGCAAGTGAGGAGTGGGGAACGTATTTATGGGTGAACAATTAATTATATATTCATCCATGTGGTTTGAAAAGAAATTCATATTAAATAATAATTAAGTAAACAATAAAATGATTTCTATTAAGAACAAAACAGAAAATGTTATGACCCATAATCAGTATTTAATGGTGTGTTTTTTTTTTATAGAGAATCATAATTGTATTTATCTTACAGAAGAAAACAAATAATTAAGATAATTAGCACTACTAGAAATGTCACAAAACAAATAATTGTGTATCTCACAAAGTGTGCATTAGGTGGAATTAGGAGCATAATTTAAATTGTGTGTCGTCAATATAAAAATTTATTATGAATGTTTTGTCGAGTCCTTAAGGCTTTTACATGAATTTATTGTCAAACGCCTATAGATACTCCTCAAACCTCCCTACTTAATGCATTGTTCGTCTCCAACCTCCCTAGATTTCATATACATTCTTTAATGCGTATACATACTCCAAAAACACTACTATATGTTGGAATTGATGGTTTCGAAAGTTAGATATTACAAAAAATTTCTTATCTAAGCCAATGCAATGGTAAGTAGTTTGTTAACTATGGCGCCGAAGCGTTACTTGAATATTGTATGCCGGTTTTACATACGGTCGCTAAATATTTCAACATCTTCATCATGCGCATGTGGTCAGTTAATGTGTATGGTTATATCATCAGCATAAGTTTTTTTCTAGCTACGAACGTTATTATTTGGTTACAAGTTTCCGTATAAATGATCATTTGCTGACAAACTTCTTGGTGATATTACTACGCCCTTCAGCTCGTATCATCCATTGATGATGCATTCGTTGGTGTCTTGGTGATCCATCATAAAAGTTTCCGATGATCTGTCGATTAAGTTCATATATCATTGCTCATCCGTTGCCGACAAATTATTCTAAGTTTGTGACCACATATTATAAGTATCTACAAACGACAACTTTTGATAAGCTTCCGACAAAATACTACGTAATATTCGGTTTATGAGATACAACATTGCTCTAAGTAATCAACAAATTAATGTTCAAATGCAACAACTACTTATTATATGATTCAATTTGCATAAACAAGACATGCTATGTTATGTCACACAGGTTCTTTACTTTATTAATTCCAATATTTTACGTTTATTATAACAACTTTTTTCTATATAATTATTAATTAACATAATTATACCTGCTCGTACTTTTCGGTGGATTCACATGAGAGGCTTTTTGTCTGGTTGTACGTTTATCCATTCAATTTGTTATTTTTGGTTCTACTTCTTGGCTATACATATATAGATTCAATGTGATTATAATGTCTTCCTTATTTTTTTTACATGTTAAATTATTGACAATAGTTCAACTTTATTTAGACATGTATAAGTCATAATGCCTAACTTTAGAGTGTTATGTTATGGTAACATTATTCAACTCGTTATATCAACAAATATCGTGTATTTGGAACAAGAAGCTCACCGATTTATTTTTGTTTGTCTTAAAGTGTGGATTTCTCACGAAGTACTCAAGCTAATATTTTCAAAAACCTACTAGATGTCTCACGTCTTTAACTAATTATAATCTTGAGGTTTATGAAAACACATAGTGCGATGATGGTTTTCTACTATGTCTTATTAGTTCAAAGATCGGGCTTGGGGGTTGGTCTAAGTGGCCAAAGAAAATGTACCAGTGTGCTGTCTTAACAAGCAGAAATTGTATTAGACTGCTAGCTTTACCAACGGTAGGAGAGTTAAAAGACAGTACATGAGCGAAGTAGGATCCTCTTTTTTTGTAGCCCATCGACTATATCCTTTGGTCTTGGTACATAACAATTTGCATATGCAAAGTCGAATATTTGTTACAAATATAGATCCCGCACTCACATCTCTAGTCTCTAGCTATCATCTTAATATATTAGTCAAATAACTTTTAACACACCTATTGAATACGTAATAAATAGAAGATGCATTTGACATTAATTAGTAACCGAAAAATTTATTTACATAACATGCAGGGGTGTAAACGAGCTGAGCCAAGCCCAAGCTCGACTTGTTTTGACTTACGAGATCTCGGGCTCCAGCTCGGCATGTGAGTTGTTTTTTCAAGCTCGGGCTTGGCTTATTTATTAATTAATTTATATACGGTTTTTTTTAACTATTTTTATGCATTTTGAAAGGGAAAAAAAAAACTTAACGAGCCTAAGCTCAGCTCGAGCTCGTCTAGTACCTTAAATAACATGACCTTTTCACCCCTTGTATTGTAAAATACTTCTAGAATGTTCAAAATGTAGTCAATGTACGTAATTACGTAGAAAGTTGAAACAATTGAATGGTGAAAATTTGAACATTTTAACGTTCTCATTTCTTTTTCATGGGTGTGAACGTGTAATCATATGGTGAATAATTTTGACTCATGTAACAATTTTTAAGTCCGAATAAACTTAAAATACTAAATCTAACGAATACACATGTTGACTATATCATAAACTTTTAGCATTTACGTGCTAGCAAGTTTCGTTGTTAATTAATCAACCAGTAAAGATACCAATATCGATAAACCGTTATGTGAAAAATCTGATGGATCAATGACGAATGTTAGTGTAAGATGATCGTTTTCTTGACAATTTGATTCCTTTTATGTTTTTTTAAGCGTTACATATTGATTTGCTTCCATGGTAACTTTCTTTGAGGATACTCCTTATTGTAGTATAAATATAATCATATCTTTTATCTAGTTATATATTATCGATCAGCATATATATTGTAAAATAAATAGTTTATATAAAATGTTTAATATTTTTTCATGACCTATTTCTTGTAACTAATCCATAAATTATCATATCAAACTTGTGAATTAGAAATTTATGTACCTTATGACTAGTAGTTGTAGGGGTGTGCATAAAACTAAACTGAAAAAACCGAATCGAAACCGGAAAAACCAAACCGAATTAGAAATCGGCGGTTCTGTTTTGAACTTTAGCAAAAACCAAAATATTAGTTTTGGTTCGGTTTTGTATTTGGTTAAGAACCGAAGAAACCGAACTGAACCGAAATAACAAAAAAATCAAAATAACCATAACATCTTACCGTAACCATTAAAAGAAAAAACTACCGATGACTATTTGTTTAGTTTTAACATATGGTTAGTAATAAATATATTTGGTTTCTACATATGATAACTAAATAATAATAGTGGTTCTTTTAGTTTTGATTTTAAATCTCTTTTATAAGCTTTTAATAATATTTGGGTTCAAACATTCAACATTATATTAATCATTAGTTTAAATAAAAAAACAAATAGCATGCCCAATTTAAATATCTTGGGTCAGGTTATTTTGGCCCAACACGTTTTGCCTTGATTAACAAAACCGAAAAAAACATCCAAAACCAAACCGAATCCAAAGACCAAAAACCGAACCGTACAACGCACACCCCTATACAGTTGTCACTTCTTTTGGATATATAAAAAGAAAATTACTATATTTTTAGCTTTTTAATATGAAGCTCAAGATTCATTGACCACAAACATATTATTAATTTTTTTATTCAAAGACGTTTAACCCATATAATTTACTTATAACAGTTGATTTTTATTGTCATATGCTCTTATTTTTAATCATCAATCAATATAATATAATATAACCAGTATTATTAATCTGTAATTTCTTTCTTATTTCATGATTAGTTAAAAGAATATATCAACTTCTTGTTTGACGGGGTAACACCGTTGATTAATATATTTTTGAAACAATTTTCTTATTTTAGGTAGAAGATGACGACCTTTTTTTATCTTATTTTCTGACTCCTGTTTGGAATTTTGAAAATTCTTCTTTTTTTTATTTTCTCGTGTTGAAAAAGAGTCAAAAAAATCACTATATTTTTTTAAACAAATAAATATATATTATTGTAGTTTTTTATTAACTCGATAAAAGTGACGAACATATAAGAACTAGGTTTCATTCGGGAGGTCGTCAGTTCGAATCCGAACCAAAACTGAGGATTTTATCTTGCCCACGTTACGTCAGAGGGTTTCGACTCTTATGACGGTGCAACTGGTGTCAAGTGGCATTAGTGGAGAAGGTTCCTCCGAGAACATGAAGAGGACCCGAGAACTAGTGTTTATGCTCTTTGGAAGAAACTCTCTGTGATTCCAAACAGGGGACGAACATGTGAGTACGCATTTAACTAACATGCAACAAAGGTGTTAAATATATATATATATCATGGATCCGAATCATTCAAATATCCAAATAATTTATAACTAAATCTTTAGATATTTTTCCCTATAGCTTCTTGCTGGTGCCTTGTTTTAAGCCGTTAATTATAAAGATACCGCGTAAAACGTGACACTTTTGAAAAGAATTTGTAAATATTCACCCAAACTGACTTAGGGGTGCAAACGAGTTAAGTTTTATCTCTTTTAGACTTCTATGCATTAATTTCACAACACACAACCGATCTCGAGCCAAGCTTTGGCTTGTTTATGGTGCCCCACAACTCGAACTTGAGCCAATTTCAGGCTTTGTTAAGACTTTTGTTTTTCCAAAAAACATATAAATAAATAAAAACGTATATAAAGTAAATAACAAAGGAGCCGAGCTTTTTAAAACTACTCACGAGCCGAGTTCGGGCTCAAGCTCTCGTAAGTCTAAACGAGCCGAGCTCCCCGCTCGGCTTGAATATACATACATTGTATGCTGTCAAATTGGCACAAAAGGCCCACCTAATTATAAATCTCCACATGCATTTTATAATTTATATGATTCTGCGTCTGGCAATTATATTATTAGGATTCCATAAATCTAAAAGTGATAACATGTAAAGGACAAGAATATTAGGTGACAAAATCAAACCATATCAAAAAATTGTAAACAACTTGAAAAAGTCTATTTAATACCAAAATCACTTTAATTTTGGGATTAACATAATTTTTTAGTATACACCCAACCATGATCATTGCATGACATGATGACATAATCCGAGTTTATCCAATTGGTTTCTTAGAAATATGGTGAAAGTCACTGAACGACTGCTTTTATTGTTGTGAGGGGTGTGATTAATATGAAATTTGTAGGTTTAAGTTTAATCTAAACAAGTTTTAGCTTGTTTTGGTGAAACATTGAACACATTTAGCTACATGGATTGTTCTCGAGTTAACTTGGCGTGTTTGCAAGTTCACACATTCATTTTTACGAACTTTTAAAAGTTATTACATTGATGTGATCTTTAGATTCTGAGAAAGATTGTAATATCGAATTGGTGATTTGAGACTGATAATCAGTGGTCAAACACCCGATTAACAACTAGAAGAACCAAAGATTCGAGATTAGTTCTTGAGGATTGCTAATCACACACAATTAAGAGGGAACAAGAGGGAAAATGAAACGAGTAGTTTATTATCAATCTGACTAAGGTTGTTTGTGCATTACCGCATCTACTTAGCTTAACATTTGATTTAGCTGACTAACTAACCGACTTAACTAATTGGTTTACTAACTAAAACAAACATGTATCATACATGTTATATCAAAACTAAGTTAAAGGCGAAACAAACATCAAGTTTATGAAACCTCAAACTCGGTTGATTAACCAAAAGCTTTTAGAAAACCTCAAAGGTTCATGATAGAACTTAGAAGTCCATAACTAAAAATAATCAAACTCAAAACTGACATTGAAACAATGTTTATTTCAGACCCTAACAACTTGAGAGACACAAATAATAAAAGATAATCATCATCATCGTACTCAGTAAATCCCACCAATAGCAAAGTTATGGCAAGGTCTGAGAAGGGTAAAATGTTGACAACCTTACCTCTACACTTTAGGAATAGAGAGGCTGCTTCCGGTGAGACATTCGGCTCAATAGTAGTTTTGCATCAAGCCTTGGACATAAGGCGCATAACACTCAATCATCGAGACACCGCCCAATTGGTGCATGTGCCCTTGTCTTTCGGCTATCAACGCCACCACATGATGCATAATTAACCTTCCGCCACTTTTAACGTTCTTTTCATGAGATTAGTAAATGACGTCAAAATTAGTGCAATTTTACCTTAGTCAGGGTTCACACATATATACAATATTTTTGTAACATATTATTATTGCAATAATAATATGGTACAAAAAATTGTCATGTAACCTACATGTTAACAAGCTTTTGCTTACTTTATATGTACCAATTTATAACTCTAAAACATACAACACCACACTTAAGTAAATTGCTGCATATTCAATGGTTAAATACATAACAAAAACAAGCTCTTAACTCATATAACCCAAGATTCAACAATTTGATTATGACAAAAAAAAAAAAAATTCTAGAACCAAGATTTATATAAATCGAGCAGCAAAAAAAGTCGATCAAATGAACCTAAATCCACATAAATAAAATATATTGTAGCAGATAACTTAATCAAATGAAGATCCACTTATAAACTACACAACAAGAAACTCTTACCTTTGACCCACGAATCCTCTCGTTTTTCATGAAAAAATTGTACACCAAACGCAGGTCATGTCAACGTGTGTTGAACAGATCAGAGATTAGTCGATTACCCTAATCCAAAAAACATAATCTCGATAATAATATTAATCTTTCCAAGCATCCTTATTAACCCGCCTTGAAGAACACACCAGCAGAAGAAATGCTTGGAGTAAGAGGCATGGAAGGAGTACTCGGTGCTTCGACGTCACCCCAGTCATCACTCCACGTGTCATCCCATCCATCTTTCTGGTCAAAGTCAACCTTGGGCCCACCTGAAACCGGGATCTCAGCATCCAGCTTTTGATATTTCGTACCACTGTTCACAAACCGTCTTTTTTGATAGGTTACACACACCACAACCGATACTATCACTAGTATCAAAGCTAAAGATAATATCCCGAGAATCGGAGTCCGTTTGAAAAGGTTAGTGTAAGTCAACTGTGACACATTGTTTGACTTTTTAATAGGGTTATGCGTAAGAAAATCCATAAAATCGAGTCTGCAACTGCCTTCGTGTGTTTTCAGAGTTATAAGTTTTTCGGTTTTTCCATCTCCTATAGAAACCATAACCTGCAAGAAATTAAAGAAAGATTCTCGGGTCAAATAGTAACTTAATACTTTTAACAACTTTTAACTCGTTCACTTATGAATTTGGATTTATAAAATTAATCTTATATTACCTTTTCATCATCGTTTTCTCGGATTTGAACTTTTGCTTTATCCAAACGAACGAAATCGGGAGCACTAATATCCACATCCAGCGGGCCCTTTCCCTTATTCTGGATTAAAAGGGAAACTAATGTAGACTCTAGAACATAACAAGATATCAGTTAGCCTATGTTTCCGTCCATGCGGAATTAAAAGCCCATAAGTATATAATAATCGGGTTCTTAAATTCTTAAAAAGTAAGTAATTTGTGTGATATAATTAATAAATATGTAGGCAATGATGCGGACAATAACGTTTGCAGAATGGCTTACATGGCAGCCCATGTGGACTGCCACACAGGTGAAAACCGAATGAGTTGTCCATATCAAGTAAAAACCGAACCAACAAAACTTTTCTTGACATTTACCAATAAATGGTATTCCTTAAATTGGTTAAAACTGAACTTCCAAACCTGTTTAGTTGAGAAGAAAATTTTCAGTTTTAATGGATACACTTCTTTTCGCTTACTTATAGATAATGACATGAATTTTATAAAAAAATACTGCAAGCAGCAAAATGACCATGCTACCTAATAATGTCCGGTTTACAACCTTCCTACCACCGCGCATGAAATACTAGCATCAATCATAAGAACAAATAACAAACTTTAAGATCAACTTTCAACCTCCTTCCCATTAAACCAAGCAGTGCCATTACAGAATTACAGGCTACGACTAAAGTAAAATACACAAACGCAACCAATAGAAACACTTCACTAACTCACTATTCTTAACATTAACGATAAGCATAAAATAGGAACACATAATTTTCAATTTTTCCTATTTTATGTTGATTGTTAACTAGTGTTAAAATGAGAGTGGGTTAGCGGTAGAATCTATTGTTTGTGTTTGTCTATTTCACTTTGGTTGTAGCCTATAAATGGCATTGTCTGATTTAATGGAAAAGAGGTTAATAATTGATCTAAAGTATATTTTATGCCACGGTTTCATGCATGCATATAATACATTAATACCCACGTTTATTTCCATGTATTCCTGATTGTCTATGTCATCACCAAGTAGCGCGGTCGTGATAGTAGTTCTTTTCAGTGTATTCGGTAGTTCTTTATGTTTATCCCCTTTTGTTTGGCTATATAACCAGTTGCAAGGTTTTTATTAAGTTATAAATGAAATGATACCGATTTGGTTCATATCACGACTACGTCAACATTTAGAAAAAAATAACAACTTCAAAACTTTTAGAAGAAAATGTTTTGCAATATTGAAGGGCAGTAAGCATTGAGAATTGAAATAACAAATCAATGAATGAACTAAGATGACGAAAAGCAAAATGATTAATAAACATGAAGGAACAACACTTACCATCTCCTGGAACACTTAGACATGCAATCATTTCATGATCACCGCCATTACCAATTGTGCATTTGAAAGATGAATCACATAGTTCACCTCTAAAACTTCCTTTCCTCATAGATGGCAAGTTTTCCTCCTTGGGCCCGTCTTTAGATCCCGACCCTTCATCTGTTTTAGTTTTCGTTTCAACCTTGTCTACCAAATCCTTATCTTTTGAACTCTTTTGCACGTTATTAGCAACTGTAACCCCTAATTGCTTACTTGGGACACTCTTAGTATTGTCCACATTAACATTTTTTACATCACTTGGAACTTTGTCATTCTTCAAAGAACCGGGATCCACTTGATTAGACTCTAAATTAGAGCCCGACTTGCTTGATTTCACATTTAACTAACTTTCGGGTCCGGTTTTGTCTTTGTTTCCGAACCTACATCATCAGGTGTGTTTTTCTTCACCTAAATCCAAACATTAAGCCGTTAAGATATCACTTCTTAAAATAACTGATACTTCTTAATCTCTAAAGTTGATAAATGTATCATACAATTCAACACACTGAAAAAATGAAACATCAATCATTACTATGACCGTAATCGAACCAAATGTCCGGCCGGAAGTTCGTTTACGTTCATTCGTTTAATAAATGAACGACACGAACAAGGAATTCAGTTCAATTAACTAAATGGACGAACACAAACAGAGGTTAGGTTAGTTCAATTGTGTTCGTGAACGTTTGATAATGTATTCGTGATGTTGTTTAATGCTTGCTTGTTTATGCTTGTTCTTTAAAGTTTTTAATGACCTTTCAAATCTTATCATATAGATGTAAGAAAGATTATTAACTATAAAACAAAAATGAATACGGGTATTATGTGATTAACTCATAAGTAAAATTAACAAATGAATGGGAATGCGAAAAAACACACCAACCCAAACTTGGTGTCCGGACAAAACCGTTGACACTTACTCATTTGTGTTTGTGAACCATTCATGAACAAGTTCATTTCCTTAATTAACCATTAACGAACATAAAGTTTCGTTTGACTAGCTGTTCGTAAACCGTTCACTTGCCCGATAAAAGTTTAACGAACGAATGTGAACAAGTAGGCCTGTAAAGAACCGAATAAACGCGAGCAAGAGCATGTTTGTGCTTGTTCATATAACTTAAACGAACATGAACAGTTAATCAAACAAATATTTGTGCTCATGTTCATTCATTTAAAAATAGAACATGCTCAATGTTGATTCGTTAAAAAAACAAACAGTTCACAAATCTAAACGAACAGATATGAAACATTACATATATGATTAACACATACGGGCTCTTCATTTCTTATTTACTTATCATATTAATTTGGTTTTAAAATCTATAATATTACATAGTTATAAACAAACATAAACGAATGGGCGAACACAAATGAACCATCATATACGAACAAACGCAAATAAATAAACATAACTTTTTTTCATGTTCATCATCATCATCGTACTCAGTAAATCCCACCAATAGCAAAGCTATGGTAGGGTCTGAGGAGGGTAAGATGTAGACAGCCTTACCTCTACCCTGTAGGAATAGAGAGGCTGCTTATGGTGAGACCCCCGGCTCGATAGTAGTTTTGCATCAAGCCTTGGACATAAGGCACATAACACTCAATCATCGGGACACCGGATGACTGGTGCATGTACCCTTGTCTTTCGGCTATCAACGCCGCCACATGATGCCTGATTATTCTTCCGCCACGTTTTAACGTTATTTTCACGAGCACTCAAGACACAAGCACTCAAGACAGCCTTAACTTTTTTTCATGTTCATTCATTTAAATAAATGATCAAACGTTCATTCGTTTATTAAAAATAAACAAGCATAAACTTAACAGTTAGCCTATGATTATAACAATAGTACAATTAATGTTCTTCGTAGGTCAAAAATACGTTTTAAATCTGAATTTAATGCGTCTGATTTCATTACACAAGCATTCAATTCGTAAAGTGGTGGATGCCCCGAGGTCTATTGAGGCTTGGGTTAAACTTTTGTTGTTGCCTCGTTGCACGTTACGTGTTGTCAAACCGGCTACTAGGCAAGAACGAAGGTCCGGTAACAGGAAATCGCTTCAATGTAGCTCCATTATGCGGGCTTTGGCTGTTTGGAAAGATGGGGCAGGTTTAAAAGAGTTGGTGCTACTGCTCCTTGAACTTCCAGTGATGTGGGATTGCCAACATAAAGAAGAGGGAGGGGGCAATATCAAGCAGTGCCTCCGGAAGGTAGCGGACGGCCATTACACAGCGGCGATCAAAGTCCTGTGTTCATCCGGGGTCGCGCCTGCCGGGGGGGATACTTTGAGAGCATTGATTGATAAACATCCTGTGGTAGACCCCCCGACCATGCCCTCCGTCGTGCCATCGGAACCAGCCTTGCAGGTGGACGGTGATTGTGTGTTGGAATGTATTAAAACCTTTCCGAAAGGTACATCTTGTGGGAGGGATGGTTTGCGGGCCCAACATATTTTAGACGCTTTCTGTGGCCAGGGGTCTCCGACCGCCTCCGGGCTCTTAAAGGCCATCACTGATGTTGTCAACTTGTGGCTTGGGGGGCTTTGTCCAAAAGTTCTAGCGGAGTTCATTGCTTCGGCACCGTTGACCCCCTGTTGAAGCCTGACAATGGAATTAGACCCATCGCAGTGGGGGCCATTTGGAGAAGATTGGTGTCGAAAGTCGCTATGCGTAAAATAGGGAAAAAGGTGGCTACTTATCTAGGGGATTTCCAATTCGGGGTTGGGATCCCTAATGGGGCAGAAGCGGTATTGCATAGTGCTAACAGATTTTTGAGCGCGTTTCATTCTGACGGGTCCCTGGCTATGCTCACTGTTGATTTTTCTAACGCCTTCAACGAGGTGGATCGGACGACCCTTCTCAGGGAAGTTAGCTGCATATGTCCATCCATCTTCCCATGGGTCCAGTTTTTATATGCCCGCCCCGCCCGTTTATATGTGGGGGATACTCATATCGGGGCTTTTACTGGGGTGCAGCAAGGGGACCCCCTTGGCCCTCTTCTTTTTGCGTTGGTCCTTCATTCGCTCATCCTTAGGGTGCAGGGGACCTGTTCCTTGCCCTTCCATGCTTGGTATTTAGACGATGGCACTATTATTGGTAAGGCTGAGGAGGTCGCTAGAGCGTTGGGCATTATTCGCTCAGAGGGGGCGTCTCTAGGGCTTAGGCTTAATATTCGAAAAACAGAGGTTTTTTGGCCGTCATGTGATGATTCGAAGAAAGTGTCGGGTTTATTCCCCGGAGAGATTAGCAGGCCTGCGATGGGAGTTAAACTCTTGGGGGGAGCGGTTAGTCGGGATGCAGGGTTTATTCGGTCTTTGGCAACTAAAAGAGCTTTGAGGGCGGTTGAACTTATGAAATGCCTGCCGAACCTGAGGGACCCCCAAAGTGAGCTCCTTTTGTTACGCTCGTGCATGGGGTTTGCTAAGTTAGTGTTTGGGCTCCGGACCTGTCAACCTGAACATGTCAAAGAGGCTGTGTCCATCTTTGATGCGGGCCTGCGGGGGGCAATTGAAGATGTTGTTGTGTGTGGAGGACCGCATTTTGGGGACCTCCAGTGGAGGTTGGCTTCCTTCCCTATGCGTTGCGGAGGCTTAGGAATTTTCTCGGCTGAGGATGTCTCCGCATATGCATTTGTGACTTCCAGGTCTCAGTCGTGGAAATTGCAGGACCACGTCCTGCGAAACACTGGTGTTACGGGGGTAGATCCTAACTACTCTTTTGCACTTGGTAATATTGGAACAACTCTCCCGAACCTTGATATAGGCGGTTTTACTGATAAGGAGACCGCCCCCAAGAAACCTCAACAAACCTTGGCGAGTGCTCTTTATGATAAACACGTACATGATTTGGATGAGAGATTCGATATGACCCCGAGACAAAAGGCAGTTTTAGCTTGTCTCAAGGGGGCTCATGCCCAGGATTTTTTGACTGTTGTGCCCATTGAAGGTCTTGGGCAACGGATGTCGTCAGTTGAATACAGAGCCATCCTTAAATACCGGCTTATGATTCCCCTTTTCCCTCCAGATGAATTATGCCCCATTTGTAAAAAAGCTTGTTTGGATAGATTCGGTGAGCATGCCCTCCACTGTAAGGAATTGTCGGGATTCAAGTATCGTCATGACTGGGTTAGAGATGTGTTATGGGATGTGCTTAGACGTGCCGGGATCTCAGCCAAGAAAGAGGCACCTGTTAACTTTTTGACTGATCCGCGTGAGGGAAGATCTACCCTGCGTCCTGCGGATGTTCTTGTGTTTGGCTGGGCAGGGGGTAAGCATGCGTGTGTTGACCTCACTGGGGTGTTCCCGTTGGTGGGGCTGAGAGACAGTGGCTTCGTACCGGGACAGGCGGTTTTGAGAGCGGAATCTAGGAAGGTTGCTAAGCATGAGACATCGTGTTTGGAGAATCAGCACGTATTCATTCCATTTGCCTTCGACACTTTTGGATCCCTAGCTCCCGAGGCGTTTCGCTTCTTGGAGCGGGTGCAGAAGGTGGTCCACCCGAGGAACCAAGGATTTATATTTAGTAGAATAGGCTTTGCGATTCAAAAGGGGATAGCGGCGCAGCTTGTTGCTCGCTTACCCATTATCCAGATGTAGTTCGGTTTGTGTTATATATAAAAGGATTCGCGGGTTAAAAAAAAAAATCGTAATTTAATAACAAATTCCGTAATAAACAAAACCTCAGGATCCGCGTTAACGGAGTCAGCTACGACTGATATTATTAAAACCAGAGCAACGAATAACGTCAAATTCAGCTTCATCTTCGCATAATCCTGTAATTAAACAATGAATTAACACGTAATTAATAAAATATTAACCGATTGGATTAGATTTTTAAATTAAATATGAATCTAAACCTTTACGATTAAAATGGTGTGTTGAGGAATTAGGGCTCCAGTGAGAACCAATTGGAGTGTGTTCAACATTGATAGTTTCAGCTAATGAGTATGTATAAGCCTCTAAAGGCTGTTGACTGTTGACTGGAAGTCAAATCAATGATATGGATAAAAATGTTATTATTGGGCCTAAATAGGACTATGGATTCTGATCTGTTTATGAAAGCATTATGGGCTTTTGAGTCCGTTTTATCCTCTCGTTAAACTAGAGGTGCACAAAAAGAGTATATACAGGAATCGGAACCGGGTTCTGAGTATGCTCAGCAAAAGTCAAAACCGGGTCGGATAGGATCCGGTCCCGACCTTCTGGGTATAGTCGGGTATTTGATCGGGTTTTCCATTTTTTTTGGGGTTGCAGGTAAGGTCGGGTCGGGTTTTGACCGAGTATTATCGGTTTCCGTTCTGGAAAGTCGGAGTCGGTTCCAGAACCGGGTATTGTTTTTAGTGAACCTCTACGTCAAACTATATAAAGGTGTACAACAAAAAATGGTTTGTGAAAAACCGGTTGGTTTGGGTTATAAATCTGTTTCGGAGGAAAAATGTTCGAACCTATCAAATCAGTTGGAACGAGATTATGAACTGGAATACAAACACTGGCGGATTGGGCCACGTCCAATCCAATTTGGCCCGTGTACAAAAAACCCGAATCCGAAACCGGTTTTTTAATACCCGAGTTTCGATGGTAAGAGGAGGAACCGGTATACAAAATGGCGGTTGGGTCATATTGGAATCGGTATGGCTCAAACCACTCTCTCTCATGTACACATTTTCTATTATATTTTAAAAATAAAATAATATGAATAATAATTTTTTTATATTTGCGTGCTAATAGCCTAATTTAGTCTAGTAAATGACTCATAATGCAAACATGCATGCATGTACCAATTAATATATGCCACGATTAAAATGTCGATCGGCAGGTGAGTAGAGTCAAGAGTGTCACAATAAGTTAAAAAGTCAACTTGCCCTAATTACAAGGTTATTGCGTGGATTTTGTACGATTTTAATCATTTTATAGTATTTTTTTTCAATGTGAACACATTGAAAAGTCAATTGGCTAAAGTGGATATTATGGATAATGTTGTTTAGGATGCAAACTAATGACTAGGCACAGATACTGAAATACATCAATTGGTGTTAACATGGGGCAAACCCATAAAAAATTGTGATTTTCTAGCTTTGTTAACATGGGGCACAAATATATGTATAATATGAAGTTTGATTGAAACGGTTTTAGTGTCTACAAACTAAGGTTTGATAGACAAAATACTCTCTCACTACTATAACAACGGGAAAACTTAAATTTCACGTTATTATACAGGCTGAATGGGTTTGAAAAGCATAGGGATGAGAGGCGGCAAGATGAGGAGACAATGGTGTGGCGCGGGATAAAGGAAAAGAGAGGAGCAACATCAGAAACTCCATCTCGAAATAGAGAAAATTAAGGAATCTGGGCTTCGGGACAAATTGTTTAATAAATTTTTTTGAAATTAATTTCTTGTTTTAAAACTAAAAAAAATCATCTTGAGTTGTGAGATGGTCAGAGGTTTTCCTTAAGGTTTCCTCCTGAAGGGTCCTAAGTTCGACTCCCGACTCATGTGGACGCTCTGAAATGTGGTCAGCACCACTATAAGGGGAATTTAAACGCGGGTAGGATGAATTGTATGCGGATGGTAAGCCTTTTAAAGTTTCCCAATAGTTGCACTTAGACGTTCACATAAATAAATAAATAAAACAAATCTTTTATTATAATTGATGAGGATATAAGTGATGGGAGATGTTTATGAACACTTTATCCCTCTTAGGTTATCAGTTCGAATCCTAAGCCTATCCAGGTTTTCGTCTCAACGTGAGTTACGTAAGAGAGTTATGCTTTTGTAATGGCACAACGATTGTCAAGTGGCAGTCGGTAGTATGGTTTCTTAGGGAACCCCCCACGACAAACTATGAAGCCAGCCGTGAACCCGGTTAAGTCAACATAGTCTGGTCATAGTGGAGCAACGAGACTCTCAAAATTGAAAAATTCGATGGCGTAGACAGAAAAAAAAAGTCGTCACTTTAAAAAAAATTGTTGGGTGAAAATTATTTTAGAAAATTGTCACTAAATCGAAGTTTTTTGTAATACATTAAATCTAAAATCTCTTTAAAATTTAACAGCCTAAATTCCTTAGTTTTAAAAATAGTATCGAGTCAGCCTGTTTGAGCTTTTTATAAAGTAAGCATCCAACAACAAAAAATTAATACCAAACAAGGATTGTAACATTAACCACCAACCAAAAGTACCACACTGCATTTATGAAGCATTTAAACAATAGAGCAACTAGCCCTGCTTGCGGTGTGCACATATAATGTATATATGTGTGAACCCTCGGGTGGGCAAAAGTGAAATTGCACTAATTTTGACGTTATTTTACTAATCTCGTGAAAATAACGTTAAAAGTGACGGACGGTTAATCAGGCATCATGTAGTGGCGTTGATAGCCGAAAGACAAGGGTACATGCACCGATCAGCCGGTGTCCCGATGATTGAGTGCTATGTGCCTTATGTCCAAGGCTTGATGCAAAACTACTATCGAGCCGGGGGTCTCACCGGAAGCAGCCTCTCTATCCTTATGGGGTAGAGGTAAGGCTGTCTACATCTTACCCTCCTCAGACCCTACTATAGCTTTGCTATTGGTGGGATATACTGAGTACGATGATGATGATGATTAAACAATAAAGCAACGAGTTGAAAATGTACACAAAGTCTTACACCTCTAGAAAATACATTGCCGACTTAGGTCCAGCCTGGTGTGGGGCTTCAACGGGGGCGCTAGAGCCCCTCCGCTCGCGCCCCCAGGCGCTAACACCACACCACCGGGGCGCTAACGGGGCGCTAACGCGAAAAACAATGCAGGCGTGAGCTGGTTAGCGGGAGAAGAGAGAGAGGAGCACACCTTTTGAGGTATTTTGGACCGTTGGGAGCCGAAAAAAACAAAAAAAAAAATATATTTTCTATATAGGTTTACGGAAAAGAGCCGTTGAGCTCATATTAAATTAAAAAAAAAATATTTTCTTAAACTATAAATATATACCTTTATAAAATATACTTCATTTCACAATTATACACCTTTCCTCCTAAAACCCTTTCAAAACTAACACAAAAAAATGTCGTTTTTGAATATATTTATAAAAAAATAAAAAAAAAAAAATTTCGCTGAAGCCCCTGCTGGAGCCCCTCCACACCAGGGGCCAGGGCTTCAACGGGGGCTCCAACAACCCCCTTATCCAGTTTCTCTCTCTGCCACACGTCATAATATTATTGGTTGGAGCCCCCACTAAAGCCCCCATTAAAGCCCCCCCCACCCCTCAGCCTAACATATGTTGATGTTGATCGTTTTACACATCTAGATCGAATGATTGAATAGATATCCGTATTTTGCTGATTGATTTGAGCTTAATCTTACCAGGTCAAACCGAACAGAGACATTAACAAGTCGTTGTAAACAAAGAACAAAATTCGCTATCAAAATTTAAGTCGTATATGTTTTGGGTTGGGCAAGGTGGGGTTTTGTCAATTTTATCTGACTTTTCATATTTAAGAAATGCTATTTATTTTTTATGGAAGATCAGGTCTTAATCATTTCATTTTCGTAATAGGGTTACGGTTGCACGAAATAAAACTTTTCATCAAGGTTGAATACAAAAATCAAATTATTTATGTTACATGTATAAGAATCCGCACTATATAGTTTATGTTTTGTAAATCATATGTTATACACATCAGACTTCTTATTTACTATTTGGTCGAATCTAAATATTTTTATTTCTGCATTTAAATTTACTCAATCCCAACACTATATGTTATGTTTTGTATTTATACGCCCACTCCCCTCACCGAGTCACCATTAAGACCATTATTAAGGTGCTTTTCAACCCATGTGTAGGTCATAGAATATATGCGACTAACGTGGATGAGAGAAAATAAACATTATCCAAGGGCCCAAAAATGATTTTGAGGAATGGGCCATTCTTACTGTGAAAGTGACAAAATTAGAACAATGATTACGTGAAACCGCTTTTTGACATATCATCGTTAACGCTGTTATAAGCTACTAGGTAATGTTGTGTGGCAAGTTGATGTTTATAATTTTTAAGGCCTTTTGACATTTCATCGTTAGCGCTATTATAAACTACTAGGTAATGTTGCGTGACGGGTTGATGTTTATAATTTTTAAGATTTATAATGAGACGTTTAGATTTTTGTTAAATATTCATTTAATCAACTTATAATTTGGAACATGAAAGAAGTATGGCAAGGAATAAAGTCGATGGTTTGAATTTAGGGTTTCACATAGAAGAGGACCACGTCTTTCATATTATCCCCACTCTACTTTTTGAATTCAATGCAACTTATCCTTATCTTTTTACAACCGGTAACATACAAATCTAACTCTAAATTTACATCAATATACGTTACGAGACTCAAACGCTCAACGTCATAAAAGTGACACCACTATATTGTATGATACAACTAGACTAATCCTAGTTATATGACACTTGTACAAAATGTTAATGTTGGAAAATATGTATTGCATATATAATAAACAAAACAAGTTATTCGTTTTATTAACTAGTTTTAAGTCGACTCATTATAATTAGTCACGGACCCTGAAATTTTTTTCAAAGAGGTAGGGGTAAGGCATTTCTAAGGCTGATTTTCTATCTCCAACGCGCTTCAAACCCAAGGTCCGGATTATCAAGGAAAGAGAACAAATCAAGTTAGCACATTTACAAACCGACTGAAAACCGAACAATCATTTTTCGAGCAAGCATCAAACGACAAGCAGTTTAGACAACCATACGCACACAACCGCATGAATAGAATTTTTTAATATGCATGTATTTAAATCATCAGTGGTATGATTTTCAAACTTGTCAATTTATTTTGTCTCCTCATTTATGTGAAAGTTGAAGTATGATTCATTACCCTTAACCATGAACTGATGAACACGGGTGAAGGTTTAAGGTTTGGTTTGCCTTTTGAATTTAGATCCAATAACATGTGTTATGTCTAGATAGTTACAATGTATTTAACCTTTGTCTTGTTAGTCTATCACTAGCCTATCACTAGTCTTGTTCACCACATAACAAGTTTAAATAGAGAAAAATGATATAATAGATGCTATTAAAGGACAAATCAAAAGTCTCATTCTAGAGGTGTGTATGGATCGGTTAAATTTGGGTTTGGGCTAAAACCGACCAAAAATTGAAATGTCGGTTTTTGAGTTTTCAAAAATTGTTCGATTTCAGTTTTGGTTCGGTTTCGGTTTTTTCGGTTTTGCAGTTTGTTTTGAAAATTTTGGGTGGGGAAAAAAGTTGGTTAAAAATAATGAATTTTGGCCTAATTTTTTTTGTTAGTTAATTATTAATTAATTATTATACATTTGTATTAAAATATTTATGTTAAACTATATATTAAACTATAATAAATTACTTAAATTTTAAAATAAGAAATAAATATTTATTAGGTCGGTTAGGTTTTTACGGTTATAGTTACATGCAAAACCAAAACCAAACGAAAATTCAGATTTTACAAAAATTCAAATACAAATCGTCAGTTTTTTTTATGTTTAGTTATTTTGTTTTGGTTTTTTCAATGTTTTCAATTTCGGGTCCATTTTATTGGTTTCATGCACACCCGTATCTCAATCTATAAACGCGTGTAACGTCAGTGACAAACGATACGATGTTAAAGCAAACACCAAGCATTAAACACTTGTAGCTTGATCCAAAACTAGATTTCACTCTTTACATTTAATATGTCAGCTTTAGATTGATGAAAAAGGAGTGGAAGCAAATTTCTCCTGATGATACCCATACCACCACCCTATGATAAAAGTATAATGGAGACCACAATTACAAGTGGCATTATTATGGTTGATATTTCAAACACAAGTTAAATGTTAAGAAGAAAGCTTCTTACCATTTTTCTTCCATAAACAGGCAAAAGGTTCACTTTTTTTCACAGCTTAAAAGGTGGCCAATTGAGGCTTAAATGTGAACCCAAAGATCCCTTCATTTGACATTGAGACGATTTTTAACAAAGATTTGTATGGTTGTTGTACCCGTGACTTGAATAAAAAGGTTTATTGAATGAGAGGTTTCATGCAAGTGTGGTACAAATTTTAATTACTTGGACAATGGACACCATCATGTTAAAAATCCATTAAAAACGGGTTTTTAGCACTACGAGACCCTTAATTATTAAATTTTGTTAAAAGAATCGGATTTTATCAAAAGAAATGAAATTTGATAATGAAAGGAGCAAGATTGAATTAAATTTGCTACAAAAGTCCATAAAAAAAATAAAATTTATGATAATTTGGTTGACAAAATAATCATAAATAACCGAAATCTTATTACAGGTTTCACAAACTATTGGTCATAGTTGTTATCGCCACCATAGTTACCACCGTTGTTGCCAACTTGCCATCACATTGTGAGGGAGGCATTGATTCAAATTCCTTTGACTGAGTTATTTCACCATTTGAGTTGATATATTTAACTCCAATTCAACTCATATAGCAAAAAAAAAAAAAACTATATTTTGTATTTGGTTGCTATATGAGTTGAATTAGAATTCAGATTCCAATTCCATTAATTATGTAAACAAACAGGATTAAGATTCATGTGACTTAAAACCTAACTTAACTCTTATGTTTTTATTGTCAACTTAGGATACACATGTATCAAGGGCAAAACAGTCCTTTTACATAAACTTATTAAATCCTCCACCTATAAGTACACAACATAACAAACCAAATAACCAAAACAAAAACACCTAAAAATTTTCTTTTGATTCCCATTTCACATAACAACACAATAGTCTTCTAATCTCTAATCATTCTACACATAACACATTAACACATCCAACAAACTCACCATCATGCAACCAAAACACCCATACAACAACATTGGAACATCTCTATCCAACCTTATAATAAGTAATGGCAGCAACACCTTAGATTCAATCTTCACTCATTGCTCATCATCATCAACATCATTAACTACAACCTCCAACTCGGTTCGTCAACCACTCGGCTCGTCGGTTTACCTAAAACAAAAAGACTTGCTACAAAAGTTCTCTAAACAAAATTCGGGGAAATTCGATTATTATTATTATTTGGATCCATACAAGAAGCATTATAGGGGAGTTAGGCAAAGGCATTGGGGGAAATGGGTGGCTGAGATTCGATTACCACAAAACAGAGCTCGGGTTTGGTTGGGGACGTATGAGACGGCTGAGGCCGCGGCTTATGCATATGATCGGGCAGCATATAAGCTACGAGGTGAATATGCAAAGTTGAACTTTGCGAATATGCAAGATTCGCAATTATGGTTGTTTGGAGATATAGGGAGGTTGAACGCGGTTAAGAGTGCGGTTGATGCTAAGATTCAAGCTATATATGAGAAGGTTAGAAGAGGGAAAGATAATAGGAAGAAGAATAAGAAGGGAATGAGTGAAAATGTTACAAAAACCGAAAGTTGTGCTTTGGTTGCTAGTGTGTCGAGTGTGTCCGAAGATGGGTTTTGGGTCAAAGAGGGTTCGGTTTTAGGTGAGTTAAAGGCGGTGGCGACGGGTGAGTCGAAGGTTGAAGGATGTCCTCTTGCTCGTTTGCCTTCATATGATCCAGAGTTGATTTGGGAAGTTTTATCTAGTTAAGGTTTTTGCTTTTTAGTTAACTTATGTGTAGCAAGCTTAGGCACAAGTCAACCAAGTTAAGATTTAGAGTATGCACTAATTTGGATAACTTGTAAGTTATGAGTTTTGTTTATGGTAATCATATGAAAGTTGAGTTTTGAATAACTTATAATATTCGAAATTGGTTGAGAGCGGTTTTTCCCTCAAATAAAGTTCTAAAACGTATTACCGTTGGATTCGTCTAGATGACCAAAAAAGAAAAAGGACGTGGTCTAGGCGATTGTGTTTACTTCTTTGTGTCATTTGGAGGACTCGGAACGAGACTAGTTTTCGATCATGGAGAACATGCCATTCGCCAGAGGGGTTATGAAATTGCGGAGGCTGTGTATTGGATTTCGATCCAAGAAGAGTTCCAAGACACTATCTTTGATTCGATATTTTTTTTATGGTTTGCGTCTCATAATAGTAAATTTAAGCTAAATTAGGTAGAGCGACTTAGAAACTCATTACTTAATGTATAATTTGTTTTTTTCCTCCATATTATGATCTTCTAACTAAGGACGAGCTTTTAAAAAAACATATTGGAGTAACATTAATTTAAACACGGATCAAATGCAAAAGGAGTTAAACGTGTGTTTTAGCAATTAGCCCTAGCTCGAACCCTTTTAGTGACGGGTCGGGTTGGGTCAGGTCATGTCGTTGTTGTTGTTAGCATATACACATAGCATGTAAAAATAACATATTAGCATACATTAGAGTATTGGTGTGGTGTTGGGAAATTCTAAGCCATATGTCTTGAGTTATCCTATATACTCTTGAATATGCGGAATATAACACATGATATGACATTGTGGTCCTAATGTTTTATAGGACTACAGAAGCCCATTTGTGTTTACAAGTTCCTGTCATATGTAAATGGCAATGTTTATTGTTGGGAAGATTATCCTTAGAAATAATAAAATTGTTTTTTTTATTTGAGGTTTTGTTATTAACAAAGTAGCGGATAACTAAATTTCCAATAATATCCTTTCTAAGGATGTTATATCGGACAATTGCATAAATATCATGAACCCGAAGAGTTTGAAAGTATATTTATGTCACGGATAAAGTACTATATATTGTAGAAGTCAATCTCGAGATATTTTGTGAAACATTGGATAACTGGAAGGTTGGCAGCTATAATGTTGACGTACTGTTAAACGGCTAGATGAAGGAGATTGATGTGTGACAATGGCATGACCGATCAAAGCTCAATATCTATACACGTCAATGCAACACTCGGTCTCACTACTTGATCAAACAATGTTCATCTAGCAAAAAGCTATAGAATTATTGGTTATTAATACTCTCAACTTTCACTTATTGGACGATAACACTCTCAACCAATGATTTGTATCCCACCACTCCCAACTTGTAACTTGTTTTCTTCTATCACTCCCGAACTTAACAGACTCTAACTCCGTTGTTTTGTTTTGTTTTGTTTTGTTTTTTGCTAACTTTGCATATTTTTGCTAATGTGGCATGCTATGTGGAATCTTCCTAGTTATTAACTAAATATGTTCGATGCAAACAAACTATTTAGGACAATAAAACACCTTTAATAGGGACGTTTGCTTCCATCGTGAGGATGTGATACCAACGTGAAGGGGAGAGGCAGAGACGGTATCTATACTTTTGGGGTTGTTAGATAATACTGTGTTGAGTTGTTAAGAGACTTGACTGATTATAATATAGTCACTGAATTGGTCAATATATTTCATTTCTAAATTTATCTATTAAAAGGCTTTATAAATCATTAAGAGATGTATTTTTAGTAAACAAAATACGCTCTACCTATCTGATTAATTTAAAAGTAACCTCTTAATATAGTTTTTAAAAGACATACTAATTTCTAGAGTAAATGACTAGGAAAGTATTTATAAGAAAAAAGAGTAATTACAAAAAAAAACAAGTAAATAAAAATACCAAAGGATATAACATCTTTTGTAGGTGGAATAGGAAAATTAATAATATTTTATTTGTGATAAAAATCTACCAGGGTAAAGGACAAAAATGATACGAGCATAGTAGGAAATCGACAAAATATAAAAAAGGTTTAGAAACTCATGATGTGGTCACTAAACTAAAAAAATAATAATAAAGTAAACAAAAGTTGAAGAAAAGAAAAGTTAAAGCTTGAAGTGGAAACTGGAAAGAGAGATTGAGGGGCCAAATGCAACGTACTTGCCACAAAAATCCAAGCCTGCTTTTAACTTCTCATTTTAGCCAATCGAATCACTTTGTGCCTACACTCTCTTTATGTATACACCATTTCACCCCTTCATTCATCATATGTTGTCTATTTCTTTCTCATTTAATACAAAAATGATTCATCGAATCCTTCGCACCACATGGACTCAATCAGATCATTTTACGTTTGAGAGAGTCAATGCGTGCCCGCCTGCAAAACACATGGACTCAAACATGAATTTTCCATAATAAAACAAATAAAGAAGTTTGTGTTAATATTAGGTTTTAATGGATTATATGTGTATTTGGTCATTTGGTTATGCATTTTGTGGATGTATAAGTCTTAGAGAACTACATTCGCTTTTAAAAAAACTTGGTTTTATACGTGTGGGTTTAAAACTGCTATTATAAACGTTAAAAGGTTCCGAATGAGAACTTCTTGAAGTAGCTTTTAGAAAAAGAGTTTGATAAATCTGAATTATCCAAATATCTTTTGATTAATAGTGTGTACTTTGTCGCTTTATTTGTGTGTACTTGTAAGTACGTTGATATTTTCTTCTTTCCTATACAACTATATTGAAAAAATGAAAACATTAATAAAATGAAAGCAACCACTTCCAAACTCTAAAATCTAAATGATGCTTTATTTTTCAATTGAGTTTTACCAAACATATCATGTAAGTCACAAGTGTGTGGATAATGTATAAAGTACGTTTTTTAAAATCAAAATATATGTATTACCTATAGACTTAAAAAACTTCATGATCTCAACCAACAATTACCTAATATCATAAAACATTAATGAGTTACCTTAAAGATACTTAGAAAACTAATAGAATTATTCAGAACAACTGACAAAATAACTGTTATTCTAAACCATGCATCTAAAATATAATAAAAAGGACCGATAATCATTAAAAATAAAGACTGTGTTAGGAGGACTGGTCATACGTAGTCACACCGATGAATGAAGCTCTATTGAATCCATTAACAAGTAACTGCATTCACAAAACTCATAAACTAGCTGTTACAAATCTTTTCATGCCAACTTTCAATCATTTGGAAACAATGTAAGCCATCAACCTCTAGTCCGGTGATCAATGAGTTTTCCCTTAAATGTATTCTTCTAAGGAGGTCCCGAGTTCGAAAATCTAGACTCAACAACTGATATTCCGTCTCATAACTTGAACTCAAATATTGCTAATCGGTAACCCAAATAGCTTACCTCAGAGTCAAAACACAGTTCATAAAATGGTTGTTACAAATTTTTTCACGCCAACTTTCAATTATTTAAAATAAAGCAAGCCATATATGCCTCTAGGCTGATGGTCAGTGAATTTTCCCTTGAGTGTTCGATTCCTCCCGGCGGGGTTCGAATCTACGAAACGTCAAACTAATATCCGACGATTGGATTTCCGTCTCAGGACTCTAGCTCAACAACGCGAAGTCAAAACACAGTTAAAAAATGTACATTCTCAAATAGTTAAGGGGCCAGGCTGATACTCTTTAACTATTTTAATACCAGTGTGGATGAGATGGAACCAAACATCAGTTAACCCCTTTAGTCCTTAACCAAACAACCCCAAATCTCATGCTGTTATTATTCCCTCTCGAAAACCTAACAGAATCAACAAACTCCGTCACGTTATAACTAACAATCAAATTCCGTTAACGGATTATTCAACGGCCGTTAAGGCGTTACTGCTAACCACCGATGGCCGTTACCGGAACCGATAAGCCGGAGCACAGTTACATTAGAAGGCACCATAAGCATGAGTTACGTGACAATCAGTGCAGTTCATCGCTTGTTAATCACATTAAAGCACCGGTTCATCTCGTAAGATCTCAAATATGTGTAAATATTTGATTAATTAGTTTAATTATTAGTTTATTACTTCATTTTGTTAGGTGTTGCTTAGCGGATGTGAGATTTAGTGTTCCGTACGTTTTAGTGACGTGAATGAGTGATATGAGTGTTTTGATTGCTGATCGGTTAGTTTATGTTATTAATATTATTATTAATTTTATTGAAGAACTAAGTGATCAATTGTTTATGTAATTTGTTAGTTGTGTGTGAATCGAGTAATATGAATGCGTGATTTCGATTGATTTGAGTATTCCGATAGCCGATCGGTTATGTTAAGTTAGGAATATTGTTACCGATTGAGTGGAATGACTGACTGTTAGGTGATTTGTTAGTTGAGTGTGAATTGAGTAATATGAATGCATGATTTCGATCAATTGAGTATTTCAATAGCGATCGGTTACGTCTTGTTCATAATATTGTTAGGGATTATGTAGAATAATTAATTGTTAAGTAATTAGTTAGTTGTGTGTGAATTGAGTGACGTGAATGCGTGATTTCGATAGGCTATCATTGTTTGTGATATTGTTACGGATTGAGTAACTGAATTGTTAAGTAATTTGTTAGTTGTGTGTGAATTGAGTAATATGAATGTGTGATTTCGATCGATTGAGTGTTTCGATAGGCGATCGGTTACGTTCTGTTTGTAATATTGTTAAGGATTGAGTAGAATGACTAACTGTTAAGTAATTTGTTAGTTGTGTGTGAATTCAGTGACATGAATGTGTGATTTCGATAGGCGATCGGTTACGTTCTGTTTGTAATATTGTTAAGGTTTGAGTAGAATGACTGATTCTTAAGTAATTTGTTAGTTGTGTGTGAATTGAGTGACATGAATGTGTGATTTCGATAGGCAATCGTTTACGTTCTGTTATTGTTGGTACGGATTAAGTAGAACAACTGATTGTTAAGTAGTTTGTTAGTTGTGTGTGAATTGAGTAACATGAATGCGTGATTTCGACCAATAGAGTATTCTGATCAGGTGATCGGTTACGTTCTGTTCTGTTCTGTTCTGTTCTGTTTGGTTCGTAATAGGTAATACGGATTTCGTAGAATAACTGTTTGTCAAGTAATTTATTAGCTGTGTGTAGACTCAGTGGTTATGCTGTTAACTATATGAAATTTATTCATTCTGGTAGAATCATTAGAAACCGAAACAAAATGCAGATCTAATTTGGTTGAAGAATGCTTCTATTTCAGTACATCTATTTGATTTGATGTGCAGTTGCTATAATCATATTGTCGGTTAATTTTATTGCTGTTAAACTTTGTTAATTTTGAAGCAAATCTAATTAAGTTACAGAACACTTCTGTTTTAATACACCTATTTGATTTGATGCGTAGTTTTCCTTATATAATCATATATTAGTTGATATTAGTGCAGTTAATATGTTAATTTTAAAGCAAATAATTCGGTTACAAAAAGCTTCTAGCCTTCTATTTCAGTACATCTATTTGGTTCGATGCGTAGTTTTCCTTATATTATCTGTTGATTTTAGTGCAACTAACATGTTAGTTTTGAAGTAAATCTAATTAGGTTACAGAAAGCTTCTATTTCAGTAGAACTATTTGATTTGATGCATAGTTTTCGTTATATGATCATATTTTCTGTTGATTTTTGTGCAGTTAGTATGTTAATATTGAAGTAAATCTAATTAGGTTGCAGAAATCTATGGAACAAAATTGGCGTAGATAATAATGAATACTAGTATTGGCTGGAATATGCAAAACTTTAGTGGTGTTTGTAAATCATGAATAAAGATGACAGTCTGATACAATCATACAAAGCAAAACTTAAAGAAAACTTCATATCTGATGATTATAGATCCAGAAATACTCATTATTATTATTATTATTATTATTATTATTATTATTATTATTCTGAATACTTTACTTGCTTGTTAAGGTATGGTCTTTAGTGAGGAGGTTTGATCAACCACAAAAGTACAAACCCTTTGTCAGTGGATGCAATGTGCAAGGTGACCCTGAAATTGGGAGTGTTAGAGAAGTATGTGTTCGATCCGGGCTTCCTGCTACCACAAGCATGGAGCGGTTAGAGCTTCTCGATGAAGAAGAACATATCTTGGGCATAAAAATAGTCGGTGGTGACCACAGACTTCAGGTATATCTCTTAAAGCTTTTCGATGAAGAAGAACATATCTTGTTTCATGAGCATATGTTGATATCAAGTTTATGGCATTTGTTTGATTTTAATATGAACAGAATTACTCGTCGATTATTACACTACATCCAGAGGTGTTAGACGGGAGGCCCGGGACTTTGGTGATTGAATCATATGTGGTGGATGTGCCGGATGGTAACACGAAAGATGAGACATGCTACTTTGTTGAGGCGCTCATTAAGTGCAATCTTAAGTCGTTGGCTGATGTGTCCGAGCGTTTATCAGTGCAAGACCGAATGGAGTCCATAAACGGAGTGTGATTTTAGTGGAAAGTAAGATTAGTAAGTAGAGTGGATATAAGATTTCAACTTTGTGCATATTAGAGACTTTTCTTCTTAAATGGACCGACAAGTACTATATGTAATTGTGTATGATACTATGATTGTGTTTCGTATATCTCATTCCTCGTTTCTCGACAATATGTTTGAATCCCTCACTCCCTCAGTCAATGTCTTCATCCATATTTCCTTACCACCGATAAGACCAGGACCGTTGGTTTGTAGAACCGGCACAAAATATAAAATAATCTGTTTTTAACTATAGATTACGTGTATAGAAAGTGTGGGAAGTTGGAAGTCACCAAATTTCGACATGTGTATTTAAGGCGCGAAGCATAATCGCTTCGTCCATATATAATTACGTTCTAGGCTATATAATCGTGTACTATATGTTTCGTTATTACGTAACACGCATGACGGTACAAAGTTATAATCATGTTCCATGTTATATAAATACGTACCATAGTTGGTTCAAAATCACATACAAGATTACATAATTAAGTGTCATCTTAAAAAAGTAAAAACAAAAACTTTTGCAACACAATACTCAAACTAAATATAATAAAATTCTCTATTTTATGCTATAAAACTTTAAGAAAATATATTTAAAATATAAATCTTAACCTGAAACAATTATTGGGCCTTATTAAAAAGGTTTGCAGATTAGCATATTGCTATTTCCAAGTTTCTAGTGGCCCATTGACCCATTCTGTTTTCAACTTTTTGTAACCTTACGATTTAAATGTTTGCTAAAAGTTCAATTCTATTTTAGATCATACTTTTCTTAAGGCATATAAAAAATATAGATATATTCTTTTAAATGAGATCTTTCGAAAACGTTATTAGTTCTCAACTTCTCATACAACATACCGGTGAATGCTTAGCTATTATCGTCCCAAACTATTTGTTGAAATTAGAATACTTGGGATATAATATGTTTTGTTGAAAAATTAAGGAATTAATTAGAATGAATTTGAGTTTAAGAATTCAAACCAATGAATTAAAATTTGAGTCTCATCCTTTCACCATCACCACACATACCGCAATCATAACGTGTGTATTGTTTGAACAACATTCGTCTTGTCATAACATTCTTAGTTAACTTACGAGAAACGACGTTTTTTGCATTAAATTGAACCGACACATATACCCTTTTGATGGAATACAATTACGTTGACATGTTGGTGGTGTTCATAGATTCTCATTTGTTGGGAAGCTAATAATGCTACACGTTGTTTCGACGTTAATAGCTAACTACCTATTTTAATAGTATAATTCAACATTAGCAAGACAATTCGACGTTAATAGCTAACTAGGGGTGTTCATCGGTTCGGATAACGGATTATTCGGGTTATTCGGATTTGAAAATTTTTGGACCCTATCCGAAATCCGATCCGATCAGAATTATGAATATTCCTATCCGATCCGAATTTATCCGAATTCAATTCGGATCGGATTCGGATAATATCCGAATAATCCGAAATAAACCTACAAAATTTCCTATTTTTTGTTCATAACATTTAATAGTTTAGAATCACAATAAACATACAAACCGGAAAATACAAATTACTCTTAACACAGCTTTAAAGTTTAAAATTGAAATAATATTATAATAAATATACCAAACCGGAAAATACCACTAAAAACATGTTTTTATTCGGATTAAACGGATATCCGAAAAATCCGAACAATCCGAATTTTTTAAAATTCCATATTCGAATCCGAATTAGTTATTCGGATATTCAGATTGATCCGATCCGAATAAGAATTCGGATCAGTTTATTTGGGTTTCGGTTTCGGTTCGAATTTCGGTTTTTTTGGGAAAATAATTACTCGTTTATACTATAGTTTATATCTTATCACTTTCCATTCTTAAGCACCCATATCTCCCTCTTAACGGACAAACTATACTACTATTACCATGTATTGTCTAAACTAAGTCTAGTGAGCCAACTATTCAAACGGTGTCTTCTAGGGATGAGCAAATATAGATATCGGTACCGATTTTCTCAAGTTCTTGGTAATGGTACAGTACCGGTACTGAAGACAAAATACGGGAAATACCATTATCATCTCAGTATCGTAAACTCAAAACTTAGTAGCAATTCGGTACTGATAGTACCAAATCGATACCAGTACCCGTTTTGCTCATCCCTGGTCGTCTCATCGAGTGTAACTGGTAGCATGTGACTCCGTAGTGAGATTTCAGTTTTGTCTTGCTTTGATAGTTATTAACATCAAACAATCTAATAGGTAATCAATATCCTCTCTCAACTTATGATTCAATCATATACGTTTTTATTTTTTATTTTTATTTTGAGAAAAATCTCAAATGAGCCTGGAGCTCGTGAAGTACCAAAGCTCCGCTCGAGCTTCATTGCGCAGTATAAAATTTCATAAGTGTCTAAATGAGGTAAAAACTTAAAAATACATAAGACTCGATAATTAAACGAGTGTAACTGGTAGCATGTGACTCCGTAGTGAGATTTCAGTTTTGTCTTGCTTTGATAGTTATTAACATCAAACAATCTAATAGGTAATCAATATCCTCTCTCAACTTATGATTCAATCATATACGTTTTTATTTTTTATTTTTATTTTGAGAAAAATCTCAAATGAGCCTGGAGCTCGTGAAGTACCAAAGCTCCGCTCGAGCTTCATTGCGCAGTATAAAATTTCATAAGTGTCTAAATGAGGTAAAAACTTAAAAATACATAAGACTTGATAATTAAACGAGCTTTATTAGAGGCTTGAGCTCATCTCAAGCTCGAACAAACTCAGCTTGTTTCGAGGTTCTTATCTATTCAAACCCAAAGAACTCGCAAACAATTCGGCTTTTTTCCACCAAAAACAAGAACTATCAATTATGCCTTTCATGATATAGATTTAAGTATAGTGAGTGTAATATTATTGCTTGATAGGTGATATTTGTTTTTAAAATAAAGTTAAAAACATATCTTCTCACGTGTACTGAGATGGCAGGAAACTGTCGGTACTATATCTGTCAGAAGTTACACGTGCCAGTGTTCCATTGAGAGCCCCATAAACAACGGCCTTCATAGTTTGACACGTGTAGAATAAAGTACATTATTTGTTTTTCTTTTTCATTTTAAAAATAAATTAGTTTGCACTCCATTTGAAGGTGCATACAAAAAACCAATAGTGTCAGTCTAGATATACCTGAAACCTCCTTCTCCACTTTGCTCATTTATATTCATGGCAAATTAGATTTTAATGATCCTATTATATACAATCGGCCAACAATAATCTCAACTTAAAATATAATTGTAGTACCGTTGTCTTATCTTTCACACTAACTGTTTCATTATAGTACCGTTTCAAGATAAATTCAATATCAGTCAACTCGTATCCTCATAATGATCAAAAGCTCTAAAACACTAATTTGAAATTCGAAACAAATTTAACGGAGAAAGTTTTTTTAACAAATGTTCAATGATAACAATTAGTGTGAAAGGTGGGACCGGTGACAACTATCTTATAAGGTGAGATTATTATCGCCTAACTGTAAAAATGTGAGATTAATAAAATCCAATTTGCCTAATAGAAAATGATAAATAAAAATATAGAAATCCTGGGGAGCATGGCAATCAATCTCGGGCTTTCACGTTAGGAAGGTAGAGTGCTTACTACTATTATATGTGGGTTCACTCACATATTTATATAAGCATTTTACATAATATTCGAAATGGGTTTCCATGAACCTGTATTGTATACGTAGATCAGCCCATGTCTTGAACATGACGTTTGGAAGACCAAGTCAATTATATATAATTACAATTCATCACTGGTTCAATGTACTCATTGAGTTATTGGCACACTGCTTTAACCTTTTGCACCCTTCACGTGCTATTCTATCCAAGGCAATTCCTTGCTTTTACCATTTCGTTTTTGACCACTTCTATCCAAGAACAACAAATGTTTAAAGTAAACTTGTAGTGATTTTTTATTATATAACGACAAACTCACACACTCTTTAAACAACTTTTAAACCCACACCTTGATGTGGATATCTATTCTTGAATGTTAGCCAATTTAGGGGTGATTAAACAGATCTTACCCGCAAACCCGACCCAGGCCCGGTTAATGGTAAAGACTGTACCGGAGAACCAACACTGTTAATACTCGGTTCGGGTTTTGGCGGGTCTCTCAAGCCCTAGAACTGTTTGTTAGCATTGGAACCGATTTGTGCAGCTTTTAAGTCATTCTTACATATTCGAACATGACTTTTAGGAATTTTTAGGACACTGGAACCGACCCTGCTGTATTCTAAACGAGTAATAGTTTGGATTTAATAAGTCTCGTTAGTATGACAGGTTCATGCTCACCATTACTCGTCATTTTGAAAGAAACGCCAGTATTTTACACCTTGATAGTTGATATTACTAGACTAAAGACCCTTATGTAAATATATATCATCGAAACTATTAAAGAACTAGTAATAGATCTAAACGAATATTAATTTATTTGTGCACGTCGCCATGTAACATGGTAATAAATATTTGGCTTTAGATTCAAGGGAATCTGTTGACTTTTAAACATGTGTACGTGTGGTGACCAATATTCTATCGTTTTTACTTGAATATTAGGGAAGCTTCCATGCATGATTTAAGGAAACAAGGTTTAATTTATTCTTAAATCAAATCAAGTCAACTTTGCAAACATGCTACTCACTTGACCAATTCACATATAGGGGATCAATATGCACTTTTTTTCATTGACTTGGTATCTTATGTGACATTTTATATTGAATAAACTGTGGTTTTTGTCGCTTTGGTTTGTCTAAATTTGCGGGTTTAGTTCAATAGTTTCAAATTTGTAATTTTCATTCATGTAATTTCATTTCACTTGCAATTAAACCCGAATTCACTAATCTAGTTAAGTCTTGTTGTTAACCCGTCAGCGTGTCATTCACGTGAGGGGCAGTTTTGTCTGTTTTTTAAATCCAAATACACCACAGCCCCTCACGTGAGGGGGCCTTGCAAATTAAGACTGTGGTTTATTTAGGGAGAAAAAAGACAAAATTGTCTCTCACGTGAGGGGTATATATATGTTGATGGGTTTAACGACCAGACTTAACGGGTTAATGAATTCGGGAACTGCAAGTGAAATGAAACCACAAGAACGAAAATCACAAATTTGAAACTATTTGACTAAAACCACATATTAGATAAATTGTAGGGACGAAAACCACAGTTTACTCTATTATATTATATAATATGTTGATTAGGGAATCTATTTTACATTATTACTAAAAAATATCATGCATTGTTATTCATATAATCTCATCATATGGTTGTCCGAGTCCAACCATATTGTTATAGGAAATGTAGTTGATAACCACCGTCGTTGATCTCTTCTTCATGACCAATAACATCCGCACCATCCATTCATTGCCTAACCATTGATACCAGCGTGCCACAACCACTTTCACGAAGGTCAACATGATGACCAATATCGCAAGGGCCTCCACCCGTCGCCCACCGGCCACCACCTCTGCTCCCACTAACGTCGATGTCTCTGTCTCTGCCATTATCAGAAGATTTTAAACACCAAACATGAATGTTTCCCTAATCAAATGAATCACAAATTATCATTCCTTTGACATGTTCGAATTTCTTTTCCAACACTTGTTATTTTGACAAATTTTAATTCAAGATACATGCCCTTCAAATATTGTAAATAAAAGACATTTTCAAAATCCATCATTATGCTTATAATATTCACATGATTACAATTAAATGCTAAAAAACATATGATTCCTTCCTTTTCATGGTTTTTCTTCCTCTCTTCTAAAACTTGATGTAAGATTTTGATCTTCTCTAGAAACACATTACCCGGTTTTTACGGTTTTCACTCAAATAACACAATCTTCTCACCCATACTCTTCACCATTAATACTTTAAACTGATTGCTACCTATTTGACACAACACACGCTAACTAACTAGACACATATTGATGATTCTAAGGAGCTAAATATTAATTTTACTAAAACAAGAATTGTGAGTCAAATTAGGCAAAACTTTAAAAAACCTAAAACAAAATGTTACATCATATAAAGAAAGTCTAAAGCTATAACTTTTCCTAATTTAAACACACACACAGTATAATACTTGCAATAAAAATATATTTTCTTTTTTTAAGAAAGTTTTAGATCAGTCAAGGTTTGACATAGTCAAGTGTACTATAAAAGGAATGCCCATATGGATCTTTAACTCTCAAACCAACAATGAGTGACAAACAAAAACATCTTCATTTTGTGTTCATGAACTATGATCCTGAGTATGAACATCTTCAATCTGATAGGTAACTTAAATACTTTCACCACTCACCTTATTAATAATATTATTAATTACTAACTATAATAATATTATTATTAACTATGTGTTTTGTAGAACAAAGAGAGGTGTAAGAGAGATGGAAATGTACTTGAGCAAGAAGCATAATGACTTGTTAGCCAAGAAACTTGAGCCTGGATCTTACAACAAGACATTATCTTTGTTCATTGTTGATGCATTTGCTGTTCAAATCACTGATGCTCAGGTCAACTACTCTCTCACTAGCTTACTCTCTCTCTCTTTTGACTGGTTACTTAGGTTTAAGTTTGTGTGTGTTTCAGGCAAACATGCTCAGATCTGCTAAAGAAGTGAGGGTGGTTGAGAAGAACCAAGAGCTTGCTTCTTGAAATATTATTATTAGGAAAATTGGTTTTTATTGGTCAAAACTATTGCATTTTTGTCGACGCTGGTCCCAGCTTTCATTTTTGCTGGCAACTGTCCCAACTTTAACATTCATTTTTTCCACCAGTTCGCGACTAACGGAGTTCGCGAACTGGTGGAAAAAATGAATGTTAAAGTTGGGACAGTTGCCACAGTTGAGAACAATGCCAACAAAAATGCAATAGTTGGAACAAGTAAAAACCAATTTTTCTTATTATTATTAATATTTATCATTGTTGTGTTACTTGAAGATCTTGTGGTTTCTACCTAGAAACTTGTATAGCATAAGATCATAATAATATTATTATTATTATTATTATTATTATTATTATTGTTATTATATGATGTTTGGTTCAGTGCTTGGAAATGATGTATCCTTAGCTAGCAGTCCACTGGACTTATGTTATTTTTATATGAATGTAGTGAAGACTTTTGGTCCTTTTGGACTCACATTGTTCATTGTCATTTGTCAAGATTAATATGAATCCTTTTCTTATAGATTTGGATATGTGATTTAAATGATATATGTATATTACAATGGACAACTTTTATGTTCTTTAATTTCTAGAACACATTTATAATATGTGATGATTAACAATAATGTCGTGCAAGGATGACACACAATGTTATCGTATTAGAAGCATCGTTCAAAATGTGATTGACACACCATTATACGCACTAGTTTTTTAGTCCCTAAGTTTTTTCTAACATAACAATACTATACTAGAATTAAAAGTAGAAGTTGCTTTAATTTGTTGAGAGTTTTAAAAATGTATATAAAAGTTATTTAGTGGCTTAACTAATGCATAATTTGTACATGAGGAGACAATTATAATCTTAATTACTAATTTGTTTTTATCAATGGTACAAATGTCTTACATTCTTTTGGATTTTCATCCTATATATAATTTATTTAGAATAATTGTAAATAACATGAATGGTCCAAATTAGAGAAATAATTGAGACAACCTTTTGCTTTTCAGAAAAAAAGTGAGACTGCTTTTTTGGTGTGAAAAAAATCCCCGTCACACCTTCGTTTCTAAAATAAAAATACAAATATAACTCATTTTTTATTAATTATTTTGATATAAAATATACTTGTTAAAAGGATATAAATCATGCAATAACTAAGAGAGAAGAAAAATAGTGATTTTCTATTACTAAAACTATTTGACACATCATCGTGTATAACATGATCATTTTATGCATGTGATATGACAAGTGAGTTTAATCATGCAAATAATCATTATTCATAGAGGATATCAAATAACTAACTTAGAAAGGAAAAAAAATGTACAAAATTAGTGATGTTATCTGAAATGAAACCTTAATGCTTTTTTTCCTATGTTACCTAAAATGAACTGTGTATGTTTTTATTAGAGGGTATGAAATCGTTCAAATTGGAAATATATTGGTGAAATAGAGGGATGAGGTGGTGGTTTTTCAACTGATGAGAAGCTAAGAAGAAAAATTTAAATAACTGGGAATTTTTGTCTTATGAGAACGGGAACACCGTCCCCTAAAGTCTAGGAAGAATGAAATACTGTGTCACATATAAATTAAAAAAAAAAAACACTTGATTTTGCCGTCATGATACATGGCCAGCTTGAACTTAGTTCATTTACAAACCGATCGACATAGTTCGACTCGCTTACATCCGAGTCGATCTTGAGTGAGCAGGCGCTGTTTAAGCATCCATAACTCAACATGATAGTTACTTGGAGTCTTAGCTTCACCAACTGAATTTTTATTTAAAAGAGTCTATCATTTATATATTTTTTTGTAATATATATTTAATAGTTATTAATTATATATATATATATATAATGTTATCAAAAAATAAATAAAAATAACTAAATAATATATACTATTTTATAAATAGAATTATAATAGAAAATATATATAATACATAATTATAATTATATAAAAAATAATTAATAAATAGTAAACGAGCCGAGCCCGAACCAAACTCGATCTTAAAATCTAGTCATGAGCTGAGCTCGAGCTTTAAAAATAGAGCTCGAAACAAGCCGAGCTTGAGCTCTGTGTAGGTTAAACTAGCCGAGCTCAAGCTCAACCAAGCTTGGACTCGGCTCAGCTCGTTATCACCCATAATTAGTTGACCAAACCGAGTCTGTTTAGACCCGAACCCGATCAGTAAACCTCCCATAAATAATACAACTGTCAAATGTCAATAAGCCCAATTTTATTTTAAGTAATTAATAACTCATAGTCTCCATCGGCCACGTCATTTGGCGCGAGCAAGAACACCAGCCGATCAGAAGCTAGGGTTTGCAATTGGCCCTGAAAACACACACAAATGCTTTAGTTATTCAGCAATGGAAATGAATAATAATAATAATAATAATAATAATAATAATAATAATAATAATAATAATCTGAAATCGCCGGTGGTCGTGTTTGCTCATGGAGCTGGTACTAGTTCTACTTCCGATTGGATAATTAGGTATTTGTTTTGTTCAATAATCATTACATTATGCTAGTTATTATTATTATTATTATTATTATTATTATACAATTTCACTTCATATTAGTTCTCGTAGCACTTTAATTTATCAAATTGGTTGATTATAACTTATAAGTTATAACGTATGCTTAGGTTTTAATTAAACTGTTTCCTCACTGTGTATTTTAGGCAAAATAACACATTACCGAACGCTCACGAACATAATTGAACGGAACTTTTTGTTCATGTTCGTTCATTTATTCTACGAACGAACATAAATGAACTTCTCGCTGAACGGTTCACGAAATGTTCGCTAAAAGTTTGGTTTGTTTACAGCGCCCTACTTCTGGTCTCTGCAGATATAGCACTTGTTGTGATGACAAGTGAACGCCTCACGAATAGTTAACCGAACGGAATTTCTTTTTCATGTTCGTTCATTAAGGAAATGAACTTGTTCGTGAACACAAATGTTAAATTTACATATATTTTTTCACATAATGGTTATATGTATATTTTAGGGTTAATAGTTTGCTTAAAAAGCCTTTAACGAACAAACGAACATTAACGTACACTTTATTGAACTTTCACGTACACCATTGAATGAACGTAGCCTATGTCCGTGTTCGTTCGTCTAGTTAATCGAAGTTCTTTGTTCATGTTCAAAACCTTTAATGAACAAACATTAACGAACATAAACTTATCGAACGTCCACGAACACCATTGAACGAACGGGGCCTCTGTTCGTGTTCGTTCGTTTAGTTATTCGAACGAAATTCCTTGATCATGTTCGTTCGTTTATTGGACGAAGATAAACAAACTTCCCGCCAAGCGTTGGGTTCGTTTACAGCCCTGGTGATCAGATTAAATGTTTTTTCTACTACATTGAACTTTTGAGTTATGTCAATACACCTTTTACTTTGCAAACAGCATACAACTGGCTAAACTTTGCAATTTGAGATGATAAGTACAGTGATACAAATCAAATGTTTTACGCAGGTGGAAGAACTTGTTGGCCAGTGCTTTAAATGCTGTTGAAGTTGTAACATTTGACTACCCATGTGAGTTTTTCTAATTCCTATGTGTATGATACTGATACAAGATTCACGCACAGTGTTAGGGTAACTGATTTAAGGTTTTCGGCAGATATTAATTCTGAAAGAAAGTCTGCACCGAAGCCAGAAACACTGGTTGGATATCACGCAGATATTGTAAGAAAGGTTGCTGCCAAGTATCCATCGCATCCTTTGATTTTGGCTGGAAAATCCATGGGATCAAGGTAATGTTAAATGTTATGAAACTGCTATTAATTATGAATTGCTTTTAAAATTTTACTAAATTAATGTTCTTTAATTCGTTTCAGAGTCAGTTGTATGGTAGCTGCAGAGAATGATATTGAGGCTTCAGCTATAGTTTGTTTGGGATACCCATTGACAGTTTGTTACTAAACTTATTCTCTGTTAATCTGCTCGATTACATAAGTTAAATGGTATTTGACATGTTAGATAATGTTGCAGACTGCAAATGGAGTTATTCGAGAAGAACTTCTTTTGCAACTTAAGGTTCCTATTATGTTTGTACAAGTAAAACAATGAACCTTTACGAAACTATTTATTAACCTTATTATTTGTTTGATTATTTTAATTAACTTGCCGTTTTCTTGCGTTTGTTTGTCTGATGTAGGGTAGTAATGATAAATTCTGTCCTCTAGACATGTTGGAAACAATTAGGAATAAGTTACAAGTTTTTAATGATTTACATGTCATTGAATATGCGGATCATTCATTCCAAGTTGCATCGGTGAATCTTGAATTAATTGGAATGACTCACAAAGAAGCCGAAGAACGTGCGGTTGAAGCTGTTGCAGTGTTTGTGTCGCAGATCACAGGTGGACAGGTGATCAATGGGCCTAGAGTAAGTTTATATGTGTGATATTTTCTGTATATTATGTCATATCATCATATTATTATCATAACCAGAGTATTCTATTGAAGGATATAACTCACGCATATCCAAAAGATACTCTGCCGTCATCATTTGGCATGAGAAAATCAGCCGACCAAAACTTAGGTTTTCAAATTCACCCTGAAAAACACAATATCAGCAAATGCTTTAATTCAGAAATGTGTTCCGAGCTCTCGCTGGTTAAGTGTGATAATCGCAAATCACCGGTGGTCATCCTTGCTCATGGAGGCAGTACTTGTTCAACTTCTGAGTGGATAGTTAGGTACTTGTATACATCCTCTGCCTAATTCACTTGATTCAGTAATCAGTACATTATGCTAATTATACAAATTTGATTGAATTAATCTATTTAGTGAATGTGATTTTAGGCACATTTGAAACCCTAACATCTGGTCTCTACAGATTGTCATTTTTCTATTGGTTATAAAAAATTGAAAATATAGGACTTTTCACGAACAGCTAACCAAACGGAATTTCTTGTTCGTGTTTGTTCATTAAGTAAATGAACTTGTTGTGAACGGTTCACGGACACAAACGAACAAACACAAATGTTAATTTTACATATAAATTATTACATAATGCTTATATGCATTCTTTTTGGCTAGTAGTTTTGCTTAAATCTATAAGATAAGATTAGAAAAGACGTTAAAAAAAATATAAAATACCTTTAATGGACAAACATTAACGGACATAAACGAACATGTTATCAAACGTTCACGAACACAGTTGAAAGAACATGGTCTCCTTTTGTGTTTGTTCATTTAGTTAATTGGACGGACATAAACAAACTTCCCGCCGAACGTTAAGTACTTAGGTTCGTTTACAGCCCTAGTGATCAGAATAAATGCTTTTGTTTCTGTATTAAACTTTTGAGGTATGCCAATATGTCTTTCACTTTGCAAACGATAAAGAACTGGCTTAACTTTTGCAATTTGAGATGACAAATGATACAAACCAAATGTTTTGTGCAGGTGGAAGAACTTGTTGGCCAATGCTTTAAATGCTGTTGAAGTTGTAACATTTGACTACCCATGTGAGTTTTCATATGCGTGTGATACTAATACATGTTTCATGCACAGTGTTAGGGTAATTGATTAAGGTTTTCGGCAGATATTAATTCTGGAAGAAAGTCGGCACCGAGTGCAGAAAGACTGGTTGGATATCACGCAGATATTGTAAGAAACGTTGCTGCCAAGTATCCGTCACATCCTTTGATCTTAGCCGGAAAATCCATGGGATCAAGGTAATGTTAGATGTTATAAAACTGTCATTAATCACGAATAAATATGACTGAAAATTTGTTCTTTGATTCGTTTCAGAATCAGTTGTATGGTAGCTGCAGAGAATGATATTGAGGCTTCAGCTGTAGTTTGTTTGGGATACCCGTTGAAGGTTTGTTACTAAACTTATTCTCTGTTATACTGCTCGATTACATAAGTTAAAATGGTATTTGACACGTAAGATAATGTTGCAGGGCGCAAATAGAGTTACTCACAATGAACCTCTTTTGCAAATTACAGTTCCTGTCATGTTTGTACAGGTAAAACAATGGAGCTTAATTATGCAACTGTTTCTTTAACTAACATCTTACCCTCCTCAGACCCTACCATAGCTTTGCTATTGGTGGGATATACTGAGTACGATGATGATGATGATTTCTTTAACTAACATTCTGTTTTCTCACATTTGTTTGTCTGATGTAGGGTAGTAATGATATTTTCTGTCCTCTGGATAAGTTAAAAAATATTAGGAACAAGTTACAAGTTTTTAATGATTTGCATGTCATTGAATATGCGGATCATTCGTTCCAAGTTGCAAGGAAGTATCTTGATTTAAGTGGAATGACTCATGAAGAAGCCGAAAAGCGTGCGGCTGAAGCTGTTGCAGTGTTTGTGTCGCAGATTACAGGTGGACAGGTGATCAACGGGCCTAGAGTAAGTTTATATGTGTGATATTTTCTGTATATTGTGTCATATTATCATCATAAGTTCATAACCATATTATCTATCCTATTGAAGGATATAACTCGCACGTGTCCAAAAGATATTCTATCTCAACATGTTTCGAAGACCGAAGTGTGTGCTAAAGATGACGCTGTTGGTGAACGAAAAAGAAAACGTGTCAAGTCAAAACCAAAACCAAAACCGAAGATTAAAGATTTTAGCAGCGTGGAACAAAAACAACCGACCCAGAATATAAGGAAGAGGAAATTATCAGAGAGGATACTAAAAAACAAGCTGGCAAAATGTGTTTATGTCGAAGGTGGAATAGGGTCAACGGTTGACAACCCGGTCGACTTAGATTAGGTACGTGTAAGGCCCCGAACCCGGTGACCCTACTTTAGCGTCGGATTTACTCATAAACACAGTTCTTCAAATCAGAGTTTATTAAAACTTTTCGCGGAATATAAAACATCAATCATTTGTTACAAAACATTAAATCTTTTCTTTGATACCATAACACAAAACTTATATTTAAAACATCCTTTCTTCTTCTTCTTCTTCAGATGCCAGCCGTTCAATCCATGCCATGTGCCATCCTCATGCTAACTCTATAATCAGCTCACCTGCGTGCATACTAAAAGTCAGCTACGCTGAGTGAGTTCTAGTTAATCAAGCAACTTATCATACAACCACTTCATACAATATATATACGTATCCGAAGACACATAGTCCACTGTCTAACATGCCACTGTTTAACCACTTAATTACCCCTACAGCTTAGCCACTTAATTACAAAGGCACGTATAGGCTTTCCCTATCACGCACTCACACTATGCCACTTAATAACGAAGGCACGTATAGGCTTTCCCTATCACGCACTCACGCTATGCCACTAATAACGAATATCACGCACTCACGCTATGCCACTAATAACGAAGGCACGTATAGGCTTTCCCTACCACGCACTCACGCTATGCCACTTAATAACGAAGGCGCGTATAGGCTTTCCCTATCACGCACTCACGCTATGCCACTAACACCCTTACTAGACTCCTGCTACCTATAACACACTCTACCTCAACCTGCCTTGGTCACACTCATATTAGTTTAGTATTTACGTAGTGAACAAGTCACATCACAACATTCATACACACTATCAACCACTTGGCAATCACTATCCTTGGCGATACGTGCAATATCCGAAGATCGTTCACGTACCGACAAGCATTATAAATATATACCTCATATAACATCTATAGCATACACTTACCACTTAAAGTAAGTGTATTCACACTTCACATCGAGTATGCACACAGCCCCGAAAACGTAACACATAAATGGGGCTAGAAACTCACCTGAACACGGTTACGTTCTCCGTTGATCGTAATCCCTTTCTTCAGTTGTGCACGGCTGACTGTATAACAAGTATACATATCAATTTAACTATCACTACTTATAACATCTTTCCAGTCTTAATTACTACCCACAACGAACGGGGGTCCGGGGGCAGCGCCCCTGGCAGCGGGGTCTAGGGGCGGCAGCCCCTAGCAGGGTCCAAGGGGCAGAGCCCCTGGCTGGGGTTGAGCTGCCAGGTCAGCTTGGAAAAATTTTACTTCCATTAACTGTCTTAACACATTTTTCATTAGATTTTAATTTATTTCCTAAACGAACTTGGCTTCAGGCGAAGTTAAACCTTAGGCGAACTTGGCTTCAGGCGAAGTTATCCTTAGGCGAACTTGGCTTCAGGCGAAGTTAAACCTTAGGCGAACTTTTAGGCGAACTTGGCTTCAGGCGAAGTTATCCTTAGGCGAACTTGGCTTCAGGCGAAGTTAAACCTTAGGCGAACTTGGCTTCAGGCGAAGTTATCCTTAGGCGAAGTTACGCTTGAAGGCGAAGTTCATCAGGCGAACTTAATCTTGCAGGCGAAGTTATCGCGCTGCAGATCTGTTTGCCCATAAATCCTTCGTTTCTTAGCCAAATAACTCGATTTTGGTACCCACGGAATCGTATGATCGGCGCCTTCAAATCCCAACCATCAAATCGGCCTAAAATCGACGTTTTAGGGGTCCGATTTGGGCAGTTTGGGTTTCGGGTCCGGTTAACCCATCCAATCCTAACCATTTACAGTAATATAAGCTTTGTTGGATTTGTTCTTACCTTACCAACTCAGATCTACCAACAAAATCTCGGGTCTCGGCTCCGAATCTTGATCGGTTAGAATGTGTGTGTATGTGTGTGTTAGGAGTTTTAGGGTGTAGGGTGAGAATGAAGATATTTTGGGTTTAGGGGATATTTATATCCCTTAAATCCCATTCTCATTTAACCCATCTCAAATAATCCAAGTCCACAACCCGCATCCATCACCCAACACTAGCCCGATTCATACCAACTCCTATTCTGTTATTTATTTCCTAATAACCCGGGTAAACTTTCTCTCTAATATTAAGTAATATAATTAATATTATCTTGAAATTTCGGGATGTTACAGTACGGTCAAACACTCATGGTAGCTTTATTATTATTATGATCTATGAGGTCATTTTCTAGAATGAAACTTGGCAGGTAGTTGTGATTATATGTTTGTAAGAAATTGTAACATGGACTACTACGAACTCGATTAATCGTGGTGTTACTAGTCTATGATCATTAGATTATCCTATGGCTTGAACAAAAGCTTGCAAATTTGACTGAACTTTTCTTGCATTATCAGCATTTTATATAGACACACTCATATATTGTTATATCATATTTTACAATTTAATATTTTCACATGCAAAACATAATATAAGTAGATAACTCGAAAATCGACACGAGAATAAAATCTAGTTTTTAGAAGGAAAAAAAAGCAATTTCTTTTCTTAAAAATGACACAATAGTGAATAGTGGTCCAAACTGTCTAATTTTGAAAATACAAAGCAAATTCAAGGTTCCATTTATTTACTAAATAATTATAAACTAATTATATTCACAAAAAAATGGAAACAGAAATAAAAATGTGAAAATCTGCCCCATGACATAAACATTGAAGCAAAATTTATATTACAAGTTTACATTGAATACATAATAAGATATCAAGATCACAAACCCATCAAATAAGCACATGAAAAAAAAACCCGAAAACCGCATCACATCAACAATCTGATTCATTTAACACCAACTTTTGGTACCTTCATACCAAATCCATGCATTACTCTTTCAACCCTGTTCATATTAATCAATATAACCATGTTAGACCAGTATTCAAGAAAGAAAGAAAAAGTCAAACTATAACGCGATAAAAGTCAAACTTTACGTTGGAGCAAGTTTGCCAAGAGCTTCTAGTTCTTCGCCCGTGTCTTCATCAACAACTTTTCCAGAAATTTGAATAATGTATGACCGATCTTTTGTTGTCGGTAAACCTCGGCTTGCAAGAAGATCGAGATCTTTCTGGTTAAGTTCTCTACCATTCACAAAAACTTGTGTGTTCCCAGCAGCACAGTTTTTGGGCATCGGACGGTCAAACTCTTCTATAAATGGCTGCAACATGATGACAATCGGGTTGACTTTTAGAGGTCAAACAGAAGAAATGGAATTATTATTGAATATTAATGTTGAGAAATAGATATTGATCTTACGGGGATAATACCGAGGCAAGGCTGGTTCATCACACCCCAGAATCCAGCTATGGAATCATACCTGTAATTTACAGTTAGTGCTAAAAAAACTTAATGTTTTTTCTTTAGAAGTCAAACGGGCCGGTTTTTTGTATAAAGTTTGAATCTTTTTGTAAGTTTAGGATAATGTGATAGTTTATATAAAAGTTATAACAAATACAAGAATGATTTCTCAAAGTCAAAGTCAAATAAATCAGTTTCTAAGTTTATGATTTCAGACATTTTAATGAAAACCGAGACAAATGTGACGGTCAAACAAAGTTTACGACAAATAAACACAAAACGTAGAACGATGGTGTAAATTTGTTGGGAAAATTAATATGATTTTGATTCTAAAAAAGAGCATGTTTGAACATAAAAAGTCAAAACTAACCAATACTCTCCAGACTGAATAGGCCCGGCTAGCTTCTCAGCGTTTTTAACCGCACGAGAGGTCAAAAGTTGACCGTTCACAAAAACAGCAGATTTCCCCTTATCTACACTACTAGACCGCGAGAAATCTCTAAGCCTCTTTTTTATCAAACCCGTGAAAAAAGACTCGGTCCCGACTTTCTTGTTTCTTGATTGATCATTTTCTTTACTAACAACATCAGAACTCAAATCCTCGGTTAAAGACACGCCCGTCTCAGTTTCCACCAATGCAACTTTTATAGATCTCTTGTTATTATTATTATTATTATTATCAACAATGACTCTTTCTTGATCGGTTGTTTGACTTTCGGTCAACTCATCAGTTTGACTTTCTAAAATAGGAACTGGCAAAGATGGCTCTTCAATCTTTTCAGTTTCATTGGAAGTCAAATTTGGTTCGGTGTCGGTCAACTGAAAACTATACACACATTTATCATGATCGGGAGAGCTATGAAGGCTTCGGTTTGACTTTCTTTTGTTGACTTTTTGTTGAGTGACACTTGAAGAAAACGAAGCAACAATTTTGTTATCTTCAAGTCTCAATGATATCAAAGCCAAACAAACTGCACATTTTATCGTCTTGTGATTATTCTTCCAGAAAGTGTAACCTTTTTAGGAATTCTCAACAACTCGAAGCAGTTACAACTTATAAATGGAGCTCCACCGGATACAGGAAAATACACGCGTTCACCTCCACGAGTTAGAATAACGCGTCTTCTTGGATATCTTCTACCAAAACCATCATTTCCCAAATCAAGAGAGGTTAGATGATGATGATGTGGGCCATGTGGCAGCTGACGTGGACCGTAAAGTGTTTCTTGACTGGTAAAAGACGAAAAAGGACGGATCTTTGGAGGAATAAGTTGCCAATTCATGTTGTAGCCAAGAAACGGGTCGTTGTATGTTGGAGGCATATATTGCTGATGTGGAAGCTGATGTGGCCATGGATACGAACCGTTTAATCTTCCATATGGGCTTTCGCTTACATTGCATGATCTGCTTATTTGAGCTCTTAGTTCATCAACCTTTTTAAGAAGATCGAAATTATTATTCTCTAAATCTCGAACCTTTGTAACATGGTCTCCAAATGAGTTATAACTACTTAAGTGAGAACTCGAGGGGCCTTCGTTCGAATATGGTAGATTTCCAAGTACATTTCCAAATCTACCCTTTTCGGCCGTACTACCAGTTCTATGAAATCCAACCGGGGTTGACCTTATGGGCCCAAAGTCAAGCCTTCTTCTCCTACTTTGATCAGAATCTGTGAAAATGTCGCATTTTTCGTTTCTTGATGAAGAACTCGGGGTCAAGTTTGGAATTTTTTCGTGGACGATTCTACCCTTCCTTCTACCAACCTCATATTCATCACTTTCTGTGTTAACTTGAGAACTAGACACTACGCTCACTTCTTCTTTCGTGGGCGGTTCTGCCCTTGTACCGTTCTCGCTATTAGAGTTTTCCAACGATCTTTTTTCACTTGCCAGAGTCGATTGTGTTCCTGATTTGTTAAAAAATGTAAAATGCATCACATATACATACATGATTCCCTCAAGAAATTGTCTTTTTTTTAGATCATAAAGTTGAAATGTAAAGTATGTAAAATCAACATTAAATACACAAATAAATATCATCAAATCCATGATCATATCAATGTGCCTATGTATCAATGAATCATAGCACAAAATTATATTACCCTTATAAGTTCATCTCCATGTTGTTATGATTAATACAATAGAACTCACCTCTGACATTGCAATAGTCAAACATTATACTTTCAAAACTCAAAATTTTGATTCATATAATCTTATAATATATTCTAAATTCTAACTTGAAACCTATTTTTCTGAAAATCAATAGAAATAACAACTTTTTTCCAAAATCCACACAACTCTTACAAATTTTGAAGTCAAACACAAACCAGTTTGACCATAACAAGTCAAAATCAAACACATACATTATAATCTATCAAAAGTAATACCTCTAAGAACAGCACCACAACCTCCACACTGGTAAACAGAATACTCAACAAGCTCAGGAAGAACATTCTCACATTTCGGACAACGAACCAATCTCAATGGTTGACCTTCTTCCTCCATTCTTTTTCAAGATTTGACTTCTTAACAGACCCACATCAATTCACCCAAGATACAAAAAAAAATAGTGAAATTACAAGAAAGACTGGTTCAAAAACTCATTGTAATAAACTAAATATATAATTTTTTTTATGTAAAGATTGAATCTTTCTTTTAAAATATTGATTTTTTAACAGACCACATCAAATTCACTAAAAAAAATGTGAAATTAGTAAAATCACAAGAACCCCACATGAAGACTGGTTCAAGACTCCTTGTAATAAACTAAAAATACATTTTTTTATGTAAAGATTGAATCTTTCTTGTGGGCTTTTTAATCTTTATTTTAGACCCACATCAAATTCACCAAAGATAGAGTGAAATTAGTAAAATTACAAGAAACCCATATGAAGACTGGTTCAAAACTCATAGTAATAATAAAAAAACATTAATTTTTTTTATGTAAAGATTGAATCTTTTATTTTTTGGCTTATGCTTATATCCTTACACAAATAAGCTTCTTCAAATGAACTAAAAAAAAGTAAAAAACCATCTTCAAATAAGTTTTTCCAAATTAGCCTATATAAGCTAATAAACTTAAGCTTAAAAAACTAAACAAAACATCAAATTAAGCTTATTTTGTAAAAAAAAAAAAAAAACTAGGCCAAACACCTCCTAAATCTTTCTTTTTTAAATTCTGACTTTTTACCAGACCCACATCAAATTCACTAAACAAAGAGTGAAATAAGTAAAATTACAAGAAACCTATATGGAAAGACTTGTTCAAAACTCATTGTAATTACCAAAAAACTGTAATTTTTTATGTAAAGATTGAATCTTTCTTATGGGTTTTTAAATTGAAGACCAATTAAAAAAATAAAAAATAATAAAAAGTAGGTATTGTTTGATGGATTGAGAGACTAAGTGGGTGAAAACTGATAACTGAAAAGTGAGTTAACATCTTCTGAAAAAAGAGAGAATTTGGAGGGAAATGGGATCAGAGTGGGACCCACAGGGTTGATGAAAGTAGATAAAGGTGAATTGTGATTTGAGTTGGTAACATAGAAAAGGTGAAACACAATGTCATTTCATATTTTATATTTATACATAAGATTACATACAGAGAAAAAGAAGTTAAATTAATAGCAAAATATATGTTAAAAGAATTGTTTTGATGTTTGTATGTAAATAGATACTAGCTTATATTCCAGTGTTACACACGGGTCGAAAAAATAATTTTTCAAAGATTAATAATATGAAATCAAATCTAACATTAAAAACAATAAATATGAAATAAACCTTGATCTTAAATCACCCAACCAAACTAATACGCATGTTTAACAATTTAATGAGCATTTAAAATAAAATTTAACACATTAAATAAAATATAGCAGATGACATAAAGATGAAAAAAGAATATAGCTTCCCATTTATTACAAGTTGATATTATTTGGGCATCCCTTATAATCTGAGAGAGAACTACCACTAAACTCAAATCAACTAAGAATTCCCCAAAATACCCTTGAACGTTGAAACCCTTTTATAACTGATCTTCACAAATTAACTTCCTCCAAGTTTCTGCAATTTCTTTTCATATCCTTATCCTTAAATTACCCTTTACTTAAACTGAAAGCATTCTGCCATATGTTGACCTTGAAATAAGATTTGTTTGTGACAACTATCATTCAATTATAATGAATATGCAATTATGACCAAAATACCCCTATCAGAAAAATAAAGTATGGGTTATTATAAGTAGCTATAAGTTTGTATCTACTACAAATAAAGTATGGATTATTGACCTTGTAAATTTGGATGTTCAACATTCAAGCGTTTCTAATTGACGGCAATCTGCATTTAAATGAAGAAAAGCAAAAACTGTGCAAATTGAATAGGTAAATAAAACAGATAGCCATTGAAAGGAAAACAAAGAATAAAAAAGTAGAAATATGCAAGAACCGATCCGTATTGCAGCCACCAGTCACCCGACATGTTCACAGTCAAGTTTTAATAACATATTTCGGTAAACATGTCCAGGGGATAAATTATGACATAATAATGTTCAGATTGTTGTCAAACAGGTCAATAGGTTATTTTGACTCTATAACAGGTCAAATGGGTCGCATGACATTCAACTACGTGAATATTAGGCATAAAGATATCGAAATATGCTATTTTGACGGTTTTTTATGCAAAACCATGAGTCAAACCGTTGCAAGTTAGTAAGTAAATGATAATAAGCTAAGATAAAAATTTGAAAATAGTATAATTTACCTTGAGAGAAGCACCACCAACTGAAAAAAACCATCAACATCTTGTCCTCCTCCCAATTCCTTGCTGTATAAACCATTCACAGATCCAACAAACATAAACATTATATTTTATGATTTAAATTTCCAAACAGAAACTTAATAAATATATTGACAGACCTCCAGAGATGATCCTGGTTTAAACTGCCACACCAGCCTTGATATTTGTTTCCACCCATTTCCTTAACTCAGCATGCACCTAAGAATCAAAATTATTTTTCCTTAAGCTTATGTTCACACATGATATTATACTAAGAAGCAGACACTAATATTCCACTTACTTCTTGAGCTTGAGATGAAATTCGCGCCTTCCTGGTTCCAATAGCCCAAACGGACTCGTATGCAAGGATTACATGATCCCAGCTTGAGATTTTGTCTGCAATAAAATATTTACAAGATTCTAAATTTCAACATTAAGTAACATCTTCAATAACAAATGGAAATGAAACAATTTATATAAACAGATCACTTCGTTGGTTTCACTTAATACAACTATACTTATGTGACCAGTGATGACCCATGGGACACCCAAATTGACAAGCATTTCTGCACTGCAATTTCAAAAGAATATCAATTACAGAGTTATAAGTACTTATTGCGTGTTCTAAAAGCCGAAATAAACTAATGATTATTTGTATATTTTGAATTAAGTTGTTTTCAATCGGGGTGTTCACGATTCGGTTTGAAACCGTGAAACCGTCCAAACCGGCCATCAATTTGGTTTCATGGTTGGTTTTTGTCGTCCACTTGTGGCCGGTCGGTTTCAAAATTTTCAAACCGTATCGAACGGTTTGGTTTTTGGTTTACACTGAAAACCAACCGTATAAACCGGAATGAACCGTTTGTATATTTATATTTTAGACACTTCAATAGATATCATTAGTTATATATTTATTAAGCATTAGGGTTACTTGAACTCATATTAGTAAGATGAAGGTAAAATCCTGATCTTCCAAAACCGGTGAACATGGGCCACTGTCACATTTTTTTTTACAGTAAACTGTGCACACTGTAACGTTTTTTTTCTTTTTGACAATATTGTGCGAGTGTTAAAAAAAATCATCTAGTTATTGATGGTTTTATCAACCTATTAGTTTATTGACTTTTGTTTTCATTTCAAAGCAATATTTCTAAGATAATTTCATATTAAATTCTTGTTTTTAGTAGGTTTTATATATTTTTGAACAGATTATTTTTTTTTTTTTGTTGTATTGTGCACTTTTGAAAAGTCGTCCAATAAAGCTTATACTGCCAAACCAAACCGTTCGTAACGGTTCGGTTTTTAAATTTCAACGGTTCAGTTTTGGTTTTGAAAATTGAGTTACTCAAGAATAATACTATTAATATATACAGTAAATGGAAATAGTGACTACTGACTAAACAAAGTCCTAGTCGACTAATTCAAACATAGTCCAAACACAATTGCAAGTCAAACCAAAAGTCATGTTCTAAGAAGCAAACACAAATCTTTGCTAAATTTATAAACCAGAAATATAACATTGTAAGATTTAAATTAAAGTGCAAATAAACAAAATCGCTTCTAACTTAAATTAAAGTGCAAATAAACAAAACAACTTCTAACTTAAAAGTTAAGAATACGTGTGCTCGAATGCATGCTTTAATTTAGCTATTAAGACTTAAAATTTGAATTTACTTTGACATTCATTTAGTCAAACCTAAATGGCCTTTGACCGAAACAACATTTGTGGCATTTGTTACCCATGAATTTCTGCAACCCATTCTTTGTGACCTGTTAACAAAAATTCATCTTAACACCAAATCAGTTTTCCCACTTTAAGTCTTGCCCCGTATGTAATTCGTAACAAAAACCAAGATTTTCGCCCTTACTAATACCTTTTGACTCTTATCTAAATCAAACTATCAATTTGTGAATCTCAATGACCACAAACCTTTGAATCTTAACCTACAAATTCCAAATTCCCCAATTGTCCCCTTCGTTGAATTAAACAAAATATGATCAAACAAAATAGAGCTCGAGCTCAGCTCGTGATTAATTTTCAAAATCGATTCCGGCTCATTTATTATTTATTAATTATTTAATATGCATTTTAATTTACTATCATAATTTATACATAAAATAATCTCTTAAAAACATATATATTTGAAAAGTAAATAAAAACATGATACCTTGACATATCTACCATTTCCATCCGACCAAGTGCAAGTGACCAGGATTCTAAATGAACCAGTTAATCCTAAATGAACCAGTTTGACTGTGTCTACAAAATGGTAACAAACACATATAAGCCTACATAATTATTAAAAATAATACAAATGCAAAATATATGATAAAATTATATAATACGTACCATGCTTGCTCCATTACACCGCCCACATGTATCAGCCTTTGTTCCAAGAATAAACACCACTTTCACATGTCAATAGTCACAATAAGATTAATGAAAAACATGATTCAGAAAAAGAAAATAAAAATTAAAGCGGAGGCAAGATAATGGTACCTTTGAATTAATTGAGCCAAGCTACAAATTTTGCTCCCCGTTTCAGCAGAATATACATACACACATAACAATTTTACTTGAACAATCATGCCCCTTTGATAACCTTTTACTTTTATTCAATTTTGACCATTGCCAAAAAAAAAAAAATTGGCCAAAATGTGTTACCTAAAAGTTGGATACACGAATCAGTAGATATGCAAATCGAAAATCAGTAAGTATACCTAAATTAGATTAAAATAAAAGAACAAAAATTGAATTAAAATATGATCATGACTGACTTGCAAAAGAAAGAACTCAGCCTCCACTGCCTGTGTCGACGGCCATACTTGGAACAAAAATTAAGCGTTGTGAGTTGATAATGAACAAACAACATATTTAAACACCTAAATAAAGAATTATATGAAACACCTATTAACATGATGCTAGTGAATGATGTGTTTCCAAACGGTTAGTTTTAATTCATGCATATATTTTCTTATTTCTTTGCAAGTGAAAGTTGCTTTGATAAAGCAAAAGCAAAATAACAAAGAAGAAGTGCTTGTTTGTGGTGTTTAAGCTTCTTTGGTAGCAAAAACCAAAGTGAGAGAGACTACACAGTATTTTTGAACATATATAGCCATGGTGTTTGATGCTAAGTTACATATATATTTATTATATTTATACTATTATATATTTATAAGATAATTAAGAAACTTTTTTTAATTTATTGAAATATATTGTAACTGTTATGTATGATGTTAGTTTCAAAAAACATATGGTATTTATAACATTATTATGCTAACATTGAAGTAAGTCATTACTTTAAACACGACTTATATAATATAATTAAAGAGTTTGTTATCGCAAAGCCCTGATTGAGTCTTTTTGCGGCACCTTATTGGTAGTATATATATATATATTTTTTATTGTTGTTTTTTTATGTTTCGGCCGTAATGAACATAATGAAAACATACCGAATGTGAATTTTGGTTTTGTTCTTTTTTATTATTTTGTTTTAGTTACAGTACCGTATCGAATGCGACGGAAACCGGCCGAATTCGTGTAGACTCATCGTATTTTGTTTTAGTTCCAGTACCGTAACGAAAACCGACTGAATGCTGATTTTTGTTTTTTTAGTTCCGGTACCGTAACGAATATGAAAAAAACCGACTGAATTCGCGTAGACTCAACTGCCTCAACGCCCGGAATCGATAAAGGTTGGGTTTTACAAATGATCTAGTTTTATCGCCTGACGCCATAATTTTTTTGTTTTATTTTTGTCTTAATTCCGATACAATAACGCACGTAACTACAACCGACCTAATTCGCGTCGACTTACTGTATCAACACTTGTGTTTTAACACTACATGTGTTTTACCGACCTGCCCGGCATAACGCGACGGGAAAAAACACTGTATTTTACTAAGTTGAAATCAGAAATGGTCTTTTGAGGCAAGTAATTATTTTATATATTTTATCGATAAAAAAAGTATTATCTTATATATATTTATTGATAAAATAAATGCATGTTGTCATTTTGATTTGGTGCAACACTGATATTTGACGAATTATAACAGAAGACGTTTACTTTTTAAGAATTTAATATTATAATTTCTTTCAAGAAGAGTCGATGAATTTAATGAGAACGAACAGAATTTGAGAAGAGATGATAATAATTCAAAAGATCTAGCTGGACCCGCGGGCGTATTGTCGCTTGATGTTGGTCCAGTACTTTATAAAACAAAATAGCCTTGCCGTAAAAAATCTTTTTGTTACGATTACACCATAAACTCCACAACGTAGCGAAGAATATGATAATAAGCAATCTCTTTTTTCACTTTATTTGAACTCTAATCATTCCCAAAAAAACAAAATTGACTTGACATCTACAAAATTAGGAATTTTGACCCACCTACAAACCTCTTCCCAAATGGCCACCGAAAACAAACAACTTGCCAAAAGATGATTCGCGTCTTCATCTTCCATAGAACAGAAGGCACATAGCAAATGAGAAAATGTCATACCCTACAGACTAGGGCACTCTTGATTGGAATTGTACCATCGATTGCACCCCAAACAAAATTTTTTACCTTTGTGCTCACACAATCCCAAACAAAAGGATGAACTTGATACATATTGCCTTTTGATTGATCCAAGTCAAGACGGACCATTTTTACTTCGAACCCGTCGTGTAAGACTATCATCAATGCTAAAGAGGCCCTTAAACGGCCTTAGTTGCTCAGTCAGCTGCTACATTATATTTTTACAAATCCTTTTAAATCCATAAAAAATTTCAATTTCACATCCAATAGTAAAATAGTAAGGGCGCCCTTAGTTGCCTATTCATCTACCACCTCAACACCTATTTATATTTAATTACTTAAAATACAATGTATGTGTTGATAAGAATTAAGAAGTTATAATGGGTAATAATATATGCACGGGTTAAAACGTGTTGGGTCGGCCCATAACCCTTTCTGCCCAAAGTTTCAATTTTTTTTTATAAATAATTTGGTCAAACATGATAATGGAATTTAAATATTTTAGTGATAATCCACTTTAAACAAGTATATCAATTAAAAGGTAAGGTTTATTATGCATTAAAATACATTTATGACAAATTTTGACCTCTACACGATTGACTTTTTTAAGTTACTCATTTAGTGGTTAATGGGTCAAATTGACACCTCCTATGCATTAAAAGGTTTTATTATGCATTAAAATACACTTAAAATCCAACATGAGTGTTGGGTAACAATTTACAGTGGGTTAATTTCTAAACAATTGAATTTCAAGCATTAGTTTGTTAAAGTTTAGCATCTTTTTAAACATCTGGCTGTTCGATAATAAAGGTAATTTTAATGGTGATGACTCGTAATCGATTCCAACAACGACATTCTAACCGAAATCCTTCTTCGGCTTCCTGCTACCTCCATCATTCGATTCAAATCCGTATGTAAACAATGGCGGTTGCTTTTAAGTCACTCTCATTTCACCCACCACTTCGATAACCTCGTAAAATCCCCTGCTTGTTTTATTCACAGTTATAATACTACTCTATATATTCCCTTTGATGATAATAATAATAATAATAATCCTTTCCGTAATCTCGGTTTCTACTTCAATCGTTCCAATGTCAAAATCGAGCAATCTTGTAACAGTTTATTACTTTGTTCTGCCGATGATCAAGAACATTATTATGTATTCAACCCCACCACCAAGCAATTGTCATCCATCCCTTCGGTCCCAACCGGATGCATCTATTTTTGGTTTTAGCATTTCATCCAACACACTGTGCGCATTACAAACTCGTTTGCGTTACCGTTTATCAAACTTCTTTTGAAAGATTCTTGTGTAAGTGATCGATGTCGAAAGGTCAATCAAAAATACTTAAACTCCAGGGTTCGGGTTTTGCAGCAAGTTAAGGAATTGATAAACTTTTTTGGACGGTTTCTTATAAAATATATAAACCAAAAGACTTAACGATTGACTGTGTTGATCGTCATAACTGAATCCGAACAATTGACACGGCTAAATGAAAATCTATTTGATAATCGGTTTTACTTGTTGAAACACAAAATCAATAATATGGTTAACGATAAACGGGTCAATGACGAAAGAACTTAATCCTAACTGTTGATGACCACAAATCAATTAACTGACAAAAGATTAAGTAATCAATTAATAAAAATCGTTTAAGCACAAAAGTAAACACAAAGAATTGATTAACCAAATGATTAATCAATTACAAATACAAAGTTAAAGCATAGAATAACAAAACCTAACATGCAACCAACCCTACACCCGGAGATGGTTATGAAGTCTTTAGCCTTGCATCTTGATCTTCTTGCTCTTGATTATGATGTTGGAGAAAGAGTTCATGGATCAAGCGTGTGATTAAGATGTGTGTTGGTGGTGTAAGAAGGCCTCCAAAATGTCCCAAAATGTAACATCCCAATTTTTCGTTCGGATAGTAATAATAATAATAAAATATGATAGGATAAGTAAGCTTTTAGATGGACTTAATTATGGATCAAAAGGGAAAGATGGGCCTTAGGTCCATGGGCTTAAGGGAGTATAAATACCCCTTAAACCCTAATCCTTTCCATTTTTATCCATCTCTACACCATAGCCTACACCTTGATAAACACACACACCATCCTAAAACCCGAGCCGAAATTCGAAGGTGAAAACCGGAGTTTGTTGGTGCTAGATCGTCGTGAAGAACCAAAACAACATCAAGGCTTAACCGTGTTCGTAGTTCGACTCGTTTAAGGTACGTTTATAGTTAGAAATCGTTCGTATAGGTTCGGTTTGATTTGGGAAATCATAGATCTGTGTTAGTTTGTTATAAACGAACCCAAAACAACAAATATTACTGGAATTGATTAGCATTTGATAGGTTAATTGTTAACCTAAAAGAACCCGTAACCTATATGCCTAAATCGCACCCCTTAAACATCGATGTTAGGCCGATTTGATGGTTGGGATTTGTAGGCGCTGATCAGACGATTCCGTTGATACCAAAATCGTGATATTTGGTTAAGAAACGAAGGTTTAATTACAGATCTAAGATCTGTTGACTATTTGCTGTTCTTGACGATTTTGACTTTGACCCTTGAGTCAAAGTCTGGATAAGAACTATTGGTGATTCGTTATTGGTGATTCTTTAGCTAGTTCGTTATGGGAGCTTAGCGAATCAGAGGGTGATTCGTTAGCTAGTTCGTTATGGGAGCTTAGCGAATCAGAGGGTGATTCGTTATCTAGTTCGTTATGGGAGCTTAGCGAGTCAGAGGGTGATTCGTTAGCTAGTTCGTTATGGGAGCTTAGCGAGTCAGAGGGTGATTCGTTAGCTAGTTCGTTATGGGAGCTTAGCGAATCAGAGGGTGATTCTTTACCCAATTCGTTAAGGGCAAAGTAACGAACTAGGAGTTTAATATAAAGACAGAATAGCCCCTGGACTTAGAAAAGAATTATATAATTACATAACAGCCCTTGGAGTTTGGCAATTTATGAAAGATACCTTTAAAGGTTAATGAGTAACGATTAACTAACCAGGTAATGATTTAATGAAGTAAAACAGCTTAGACGTGTAAGACTAATTAAGTAGCAATGAGATGACTAGAGCGGTACTTAATACTGTAATTATTAAACAGTTAGACGCGCACAGCTCGAGAAGGAGTAACCGTTAGCGGAAGAAGTAACCGAGTTCAGGTGAGTTTCTAGCCCCATTCCTTGTTATGTTTTCGGGGTTGTGTGCATACTCGATGTGTTTGTTAATACATTTATCCTAAGTGATAAGTGTATGCCATATGTGATATATGTGATAGATATGAATGATTGCTTGTCCGTACGTGAACGATCTTCGGATGTTGCGCGTACTGTGAGGTTATAAATAAAGATATAAATATTATATATGGATGATGTATGATTGTTATGAATGAATGCTTGTCGGGGCGTGAACGGTCTTCGGATATTGCACGTGCCGACAAGGAATATGATTGTTAATTGAATGATGTGAAGAACGCCTAGGGTGTTCTTATGCTATAAATTGTATATGTGAAGAATGTGTATGCAGGTACAGGAACGGTATGGTAGTTCTACGTCCGACGTAGCATGTTAGGATGGCAAATCCCTCTAACTCCCGTTGGACATGGACTTGGCAGGTGATGGCGTAGTTAAGGACTGTGGGCCTTATACGTGATATAGATGATAGATGTAAACGTAGATAGGGACAGTGGGCCTTATACGTGTTATAGGTATAGACGTCAACGTAGATAAGGACTGCGGACCTTATACGTACTGTAGATAGGCGTCAGCACAGGAAAGGACTGTGGACCTTACACGTGCTGTATTTGTGTTGTGGTAGCATAGGGGAGGACTGCGGACTTCGTACGTGCTATGGTTAGGTTGCAACATAGGGAAGGACGGAGGACCTTGTACGTGTTGTTAATATAGGATGGTATAGGGAAGGACTGCGGACCTTGCACGTACCAAATTCGGTGAACATAGGTAAGGACTGCGGACCTTTTACATGTTCACGACCTTGAGTAGGTATAGACGGCGGACTATGAACGTACTCTCGGTAGACTGAGGATTGTGATTGTAGATATGTATGGTAGTAAGTATGTATGTAGAACAGAAGGGTAACTAGTTAAGTATGAGTATGTATCTTCAGATACGTAAGTATGTATGATATGTGTATGTAATGTATGATTACCTGATTAACTAGAACTCACCCAGCGTAACTGACTTTCAGTATGCACGCAGGTGTTCAGATTGAAGAGTTAGCATGAGGATGGCACATGGCTATGGACTGAACGACTGGCATCTGAAGATGAAAGAAATGATGTTTTAAAAGTAATGTTTTAAGTTGGTTTTAAAGAAAAGATTAAATGTTTTGTAATAAACGGATAAGTTTTATATTCCGCGAAAGTCTTAAATAAACTCTGATTTGTAAGAACTGTGTTTATGAGTAAATCCGACGCTAAAGTAAGGCTACCGGGAACGGGGCCTTACACAAAACTGAATAATATTGAATGAATTCGACTTTAGGGTATTATGGCTTTAAATAGAGAAGAAAATCACCAAAATCCCTTTTTCCATCAGACCCAACTGTAAGCTACGGTTGGGCCACCGTAGCTTACGGTTAAGCCGTAAGCTACGGCTCTTGGTTTCTGCTTTACGGTTGCTACCAGACCAAATACTGTTTTCTTCATAAAATCTTTATTTCAACTTCGTTTTCCTCCCCGTTTGCGGGCACGTCTTCGTATTTCAGTTCTCTATCCTATCATAGATCATTACTTTCATTTCCACTCCATCATGAATACTTCAAATTCGCTCCTTTAAGCGCTGTTAAGCTCTGCACACATGTAACCACAAACACACTCAAAGTACTTGTGTTCACAATATTTAACTAATTAAAACACACGAAATTAGACGCCTAATGCACATATTTTTACACACACATCAGTAAGCTTCAAGTCTACTCGTCTTATACAAGGACTTGGAGGACTTGTGTCGAATCATTTGGTTTATACTACCCGTGTTACTGGAATGGAACCGTTCTTTAGACACCCGATTTTGATAATATTATGCTCTTCAAGTTAGATGTTGAAGAGTTGGAAATGTTGCCCATGCCGGATAGTGAAAGACCGGTTATGCATGTTGGGGAATCGAGAGGTCATCTACATTTAGTATCACTTGCTTATTGCTCAAAAGATACATTAGGCATGAATGTGTACGAGATGTTGAGGGATCATTCGGGGTTGGTTGTCAAGTATCGGCTGCGGCTTGATGCGCTTGTGGGTAAGTATAAATATGGATATGATTTAGAAGTTGTTGATGTAGTTTAGACGAATACGAAGAAGAAGAATGTACATTCTTTGTGTTGTTAGCTCGTGGGAAGCTGCTAAGGTACAACGTTCACGACGGGAGTATTAAGAAATACACGAGTGCTTCGAACTACCCCATCGTTACATCGAAACCTTGTCCTCATTCTAGACAACAATCATGTTTGTTTGTTTGTTTTCCTTTTAAGGAGTTTGAACGTGTGTTAAAATATTAGTTTATATTTGGTACTAAATTGATGATTAACAAATATTAGGTTTGGTACTAATCTTAATGTTCAGGTTTGAATAATCATTTTATAACTAAAATGAAACCTGTCATATGACCCTTCTGAGGTCTGGTTTTAATGCATTTGTATTATAATCTTCTAATTCGTTCTAATAGTATGTTGATTTGAAATTCGCTTTAAGCCAAATTTGCAAAAAGTTAGACGAATCAAACCAACCATATACAATAATAGCAAACTGTTGAGCATAAAGTGTTTTCTTAGGGATATTGGTTTTAAATACTCTCGATTTTGACCCATTGGTAGATAGCACTCTCAACTTACGAATTGTTTCCCAACACTCCCAACTTTTAACATATTTTCTTCTGACACTCTTGGAGTAACGAGACACTAACTTCGTTAGTGTTTTTGGTAAAAAATGTCATTTTTCAAAGTTCAAGGATTAAATCAAATTTTATTTATTATATATTTCAACATCTATCTCCACCCAATAAGGCAACAACCACCCCTCTTCCATCTTCCCTGCCGACAACCACTGGCCACTGGCAGCCGTCAATCACCCCATTCTTTAGTATTTGAAATTGAGTCGGTAGAAAACCATATAGGAAACACTCCGAATCGATCCCACCCACTGACCTTTCCGGGCCAGAATTCACCGACGCTTCATATGCCGCCAGAATATGGCCGCCGGAAAAACCCAACTCTTCTTCATTAAAACAGTTTTACCTCCGATAATATGGCCGGAAAAACCCAGCTTTTCATCATCGCCACAATTCTCCTCGCCGCCTCCATCTTCCTCCCAATCATAATCACCACCGTCTCCCACCCACCACACCACCACCACCACCACCGTATCCCACCCAATAACAACAACCACCCACTCGACTTCCCATCCTACGCCTCCCATTTCCTCCGATCCAACGGCTTCAACTTCATGGCCAACCTCATCCACGTCTCGCCGGATCTCTTCCTCTCAACCTCCGAATCCATCATCTTCGCCAACCCGGATTCCGCCATGTCCAATCTCTCAAACCCTTAGTGGTCGGCGGTTGTCGGCAGGGAACATGGAAGAAGAGTGGTTGTTGGGTTGAGATGGATGATGAAATATATAATAAATAAATTTTGATTTAATCCATTGAACTTTGAAAAATGACATTTTTTACCAAAACACTAACGAAGTTAGTGTCTCGTTACTCCGGGAGTGCCAGAAGAAAATATTTTAAAAGTTGAGAGTGTTGGGGAACAATTAGTAAGTTGGGAGTGTTATCTACCAATGGATCAAAGTTCAGAGTATTTAAAACCAATATCCCTTTTTTTATGTGAATCTTTTGATAAAGCTCCATCCTCACCCTCCAATAGGCCAGCTAATATAGGTGCAACATGCTCCCTTATCTGTACCAAAATAACTTGTAAAGATTAATCGATTTGTCTAGGATCAAGTTCTACAAGATAACTATTATTTTAGCAGTTAACTTTGTATGATCTTTTATCTTTTAGAAAAAACTTGCCTATTCTTGGTTATCTATAGGTAGCTTGATAGAAACCGGGCACTTTAAATTACTGAAATTAAAATAATTAGCCGATTCAAGATGTCAATTCTACAAATACAAGGTTAAGAACCCCTAATCTTGATTAACAATAAACATCGACCCTGAATAAACAAAAAACGATCTAATGATACTACTTCTAGTGACGGTTAATCGCTTAACTTCCCACTACACGTTCTCCTAATAATTCTCATTAATAGTGGGTATGGATCATATTAGAAAGAATGAAAGTGTTTCTGTGAAAATTGAGATTTAAACAAATTAAAAATAAAATGAGTGTTTTACTTTTGAACTTCAGTATATTTGAATTATGATTAACCTTAGTCAAAAATCTCCTCATCTATAGCAAGTGCTCAATTCTCTCAACTCATTTATTACAAGATTGTAACCATCTTTTATATTTATTGTATTCCTTGATTTATGGCTTTGACCATTAATGTATATATATATATATATATATATATATATATATATATATATATATATGGTAAGGATCCTAAGAGAATACTTTGCAAGTTAAGAACTTTGAGAACCATTTAGAACCACTAAAAACACCTTTAAAAAAATATTTAAAAACAATCATAAAACAAAAAATAATAAAAATTTTAAAAAAGTAAAAAAAACAAAATTCTTATATTTCATTCCGGTTTCATTAAAAAAATATAAAAAAATAAAAAAAAAAACGTCGTATTATACACATATGTATAATTTTGTATAATCTTTAGTTACGTATTATACACATATGTACAGAATCATTTATGTTAAATTATACGCATGTGTACAAAAAAACATGTAAATGTACGTATATGTATATATATTATACATATGTGTATATAATTTAGCTAAACCGAGGTTTTTTTTATGAAACCGGGATAATAAAATAAGAATTTTGGTTTTTTTACTTTTTTATTTTTGTGTTTTTTTTAATTTTATAATTTTTTTTATTTTTGGGCTTTTTGTGGTCCAAAATGGTTCTCATAGTTTTCAATTTCAAAAAGGTTCTCTCATGATCCTGATCCTATATATATATATATATGATCAGGATCATGAGAGAACTTTCTTAAAATTGAGAAATATGAGAACTATTTTGGAACACAAAAAATCTAAAAATAAAAAAAAAACACAAAAATCAAAAAAAGTAAAAAAACCAAAATTCTTATTTTATCGTCCCGGTTTCATAAAAAAAAGAAAAAAACTCGGTTTAGCTAAATTATATACACATATGTATAATATATACATATATATACATATATGTACATTTACATGTTTTTTTTACACGTGTGTATAATTTAAGATAAATGATACTGTAAATATGTGTATATTACGTAACTAAAGATTATATAAAATTATACATATGTGTATAATACGATGTTTTTTTATTTATTTTTTATTATTTTATTTATTTTTATTAAAACCGGAATGAAATATAAGATATTTGGTTTTTTTACTTTTTTAAAATTTTTATTATATTTTGTTCTATGATTTTTAAATATTTTTTTACAGGTGTTTTTAGTGGTCCAAAATGGTTCTCAAAGTTCTCAATTTATAAAGAGTTCTCTTAGGATCCTTACCCTATATATATATATATATAACATTTGTAGTTGTGAATATATGCAATAAATAATATTATTCAATTCTTATTAATATGATCCCTTCTGTTCAAAACCTACAAATGCATGCATGTTTAAACCAAATCTTAACACAAAATCGAAGTTGGTGGTTTTGGAATACAAGTAACTAACCTTAGTTTTAAAATAATGATGGAATCAAGCAAAGCAAAGATTCAATTGTTATTCAGTTACATATTTACCTTGAGTGATCCAAGAATAAAATAAAACAATTATCTACTAAGATAGCAAGTAATATACAAACACTACTTTGAAAGCATTCAAGATTACGTGAATTGGATATAAAAATTTAATAATAGGATCTTCTTTTACAACTCGAATTATTTGAAAAAATATCTTTTTAAACAAAAAAATCTTTTACAACTCGAATTAATAATAGATTTTACAGCTCGTGTAACTGCTTTTAGAATGACTATGGTTGAGATTTAATATTAGAGGCATTCAAGGAAATGAAAGTTACGATTCTTCTTTGACCATATAATATATAATAGCCCCTAACCGACTACCGGTTACCAGTACCACCAATGGAAGTAGTCGTAACCCCGATTAAAACTTAGGTCATTTCACCTCTTGTTTTAATGGTGGTGACTCATAGATCTGTGGCGTCGTTAATCGGTTCCAACAACGACATTCTAACCGAAATCCTTCTCCGGCTTCCTGCTGCCTCCATCCTTCGATTCAAATCCGTATGTAAACAATGGCAGTTGGTTTTAAATCACTCGCATTTCACCCACCGCTTCGATAACCGCCTAAAATCCCCTGCTTATTTTATTAACGATTATAATACTACTCTATATATTCCCTTTGATGATAATAATAATAATAATAATAATAATAATAATAATAATAATAATAATAATCCTTTCCGTAATCTCGGTTTCTACTTCAATCGTTCAGATGTCGAAATCGAGCAATCTTGTAACGGTTTATTACTTTGTTCTGCGGATGATCAAGAACATTATTATGTATTCAACCCGACCACCAAGCAACTGTCATCCATCCCTTCGGTCCCAACTGGATGCATCTGTTCTATGGTGTTGGCATTTCATCCAACACATTGTGTCCACTACAAACTCGTTTGCGTTACCGTTGATGATTTTGATTATTTTCGTGAAAGAAACTTGTGTAAGATTCACGTCTACTCGTCCGATACAAGGACATGGAGGATTTGTGTCGAATCATGTGGTTTCTTCTACCCGCGTTACTGGAATGGAGCCGTTCTTTGGAGACCCGAATATGGTAGCAACGTTATTACGCTCTTCAAGTTAGATGTTGAAGAGTTGGAAATGTTGCCCGTGCGGGATGGTGAAAGTGAATCGGTTATGTATGTTGGGGAATCGAGAGGTCATCTACATTTAGTATCACTCGATGATTATTGCTCGAAAGATCATACATTAAGCATGAATGTGTACGAGATGTTGAGGGATCATTCGGGGTGGTTTGTCAAGTATCGGCTGCAGCTTGATGCGCTTGTGGCTGATTTCCCGGAGATGGTTCGAAATGGTCTATGTGATTGTGATGTGGTTATAGGTAAAGACGAAGACAAAGACAAAGACGATGAAGCAACAGGAGGAGGAGGTACATTCTTGGTGTTGTTAACTGATCCCGGGAGGTTGTTAAGTGAAGAAACGTGGATCTACTCACTGGTAGCAGATCTACTTTCCTCGGGTGTGATTAAACTGTTTCACCGATGGTTCTTCTGAATCCGTGTTCTTCCACCTACAAAATGAACAACGCCGTTACTTACCCCTCAGAAAGGGACAGAGGGGTCCTCTTTGGGGTAACCCTCCGGCGTGAGAATCAGTATCTTTGTGGAGAAGATAATAATGTGTGAGTCAGTGAGTCTCAAGAGTATTGCTGAATCGCTGAATACTCTTGATTGTGTGACTGTGTGTTTTCTGTAACTGACTGTGAGTGAATATAATTCAATATGATTGAATGTGATATCACTGCTTGTAACTGTCAATGATTGAGTGTGAATGTGTCATCAAAGTGGAGTTGATGCTGTATTTATAGTGCTAGGGTTTCCACTGGTTGGGCTCAGCCTCGTTGGCCTCCTCCAATCGCACTGCGCCACGTGTCCTCTGGGACACCTGGCGCTTTCTCGTCGGTTGTAATCATGTGGTAGCACATGTGTCATGCTGAGTTGTCGACCTTTCATTTGGCAGCTGTCAACATCAGCATATTCTTACTCCTTAAAAAGATGCCTTCTGGAAGATTGTCTGACGTGCACAATCAAGGTTGCCCTGATCCTGATTTGGATAAGGACGAGGTTGATTATGTGCACGTGTGATATGAGCCCATCCTGAGGATGCGCGAAGTCTTCTTTTTATTCTCACGCGCAGATATTTCATGCGCAGGTGTGATATGCACGAGCGTGTGATATGCGCCGCGCGCTGGTGCGCCACGCGCATATGTGACGCGCGAGCATATGTGATGTGCAAGAGCATGTGATATGCGCCGCGCGTTGATGCGCCGCGCGCATATGTGATGCGCGAGCATATGATGCCTGAGCATGTTTTGTATGCGCCATGCGCCTGGGTTTTGGCTTTGTGCCTTCATAATGTCTTTATCTTGTGGGTTGACCCGCCTTGCTTGGTGTTGAGGCGGGTACATACCTCTTCAAGCCCCCCCAGTCTAATGTGTGTCTTATCTTGCGCGAGCGCGGTAAGATAGATATTAGACTCACTGAATTGTCCTTTTAAAGGGGGTTTTGTCGTTTTCTTGGTTGTTTCCATCGTCGCGCGAAGTTCTATCCATTTGGTTGAAAACGAAAGGTCCAAACACGTGGTTGGTTGGTGATGACGTGCGCCGTAAACGTGTCAGACGTTTCGTGTGCTCGAGGTGCTACAGTTGCCTTTCATGTCCCCTCACACAGCTGTCTTGAACACGTGTCGCACTCGCGTTGGTTAGTACCTGCGAGTGGGGGCGCGTCTCTGTTCCATGGCAGGTCGGTTACATCTTTTTGTCCCCTCACACAGCTGTTAGGGACACGTGTCGCGCCTTCGTTGGCTTGCCCCTGCGAGTGGGGGCGCGTGAAATCCGATCAGCTGCCACATTTCTCTCTCCTGGGCCTATAAAAGCAGGCCCTTAGGAAATTTTTATCTTCATCTTCATTGTTGCTAAAATTCAAGTTTCTGCTTTCACATTCTGATTTGAGTGTTTACATCGATTCGAATCCTCGATTATCGGCTATTGCAGTTGTATGTCTGATAGTTCATACTCGTCTAGCCCTTCAATCACCTCCGTTGCCTCTCGAAGACGCCGTGTGAAATCTGTGGTGATGTCGACATTGAAGCAAAAGGGGAAGGGGAAGAAGGTTGTTGAGACCACATCGGAGGAAGTAGGGAGGACCAAGGCCACCAAAAGGTGGAATGAAATCCCCTGCAAATTGAAGCAGGCAGATCTCGACAACCTCATCACCTCTCAGGGCTTTCCCACCCTGTTTGGCTGCATGTTGCCTAGGTCCGGGCAAACGGCGGCGGACCCGCCTGCCGGCTATATATCCCTATATAGCCACTTTTTCACCCACTGCAACCTTCGTCTCCCGATGACAAGGTTTGTGGGTGCACTGCTGAAGTTCTATGGGATTCATATATCCCAAGTCCATCCGTTTGGACTCGTGCGCGTGACTCACTTTGAGTTCATGTGCAAATCCCAGCGCGAGGAACCCACTCCTCGGCGCTTTCAGTATTTTTATAAGGCCAAGATCCAAGACAATTGGATCTCTTTTATTCCTCGCAGTCAGAAGGTGAAGTGCTCCACTGTTTCATTCAAGAGCCTTCATGACTGGTCTGAGAGGTTTTTTTACATTAGGGCCGGTGTGATCCCCATCCGTATGACCATGCGCTCTATCACTTCTGCGCCTGCGGATGAGGGTGTCCTCAAGAACCCAACTGGCGCATGGGTTAAGAAACTGACCGCCGAACCATCCCCTGCGAAGAAAATTTGCGAGGAGGCGCTGGTTGGGGTCGGCATGAGCAGGCTCTGGGCCGACAGCGCGCTTGAGCCCGTTATCCAAGTCGACGGGTTGTGTAAGTTTTTTTTTTTTTTTTTTTTTTTTTTTTTTTTTTTGCGCGAACATCGTTCTTTTGCTGATATCATTTAACTTGTCTTTGCGCAGTCACCAAGGATTACATCCTTGCCGCTTATGATGAACATGTGGAGGGCGGCTCCGTCGAACTTGGCGCTGGGGAGGTTGGTTTCCCGGATCGCTTCGATGACATGTTCATCCCAGTGGATCTGGATTTTGACTTTGACGGTGACGCGCCTGGTAAGCCTTCGCACTTCTGCTCATTCCTTTAGAATACCCAAGTTTATTAACAGTTCTGTTGCTTGTTTTTGTAGATGTGCTTGAAAACTACGAGCTAGAGCTCGCGGAAGAGGAGGAGGAGGAGGAAGAGGAGGCGCCCCTACTAAAGCGCAGAGCTAAGGGGGAAATCTGGCGCAGGGGCCAGTAAGAAACAGAGGAAAGATGACACCCCTGTCGCTCATCCCCATGCTCAAACGAAGGGACCAAAGGAAACCCAGGTGTTTACCACCAAGGTTTCTTTAGCTTCCTTGCCTGTGAGAGTGGGCAGGCCTCCTGTCCACTTGAGGTATGGGGGCGTCGCCTCCTCCGTTCGCGCGGCTGAAGAGAGAAGCAGTGCCGCGCCTGCAACAGGTATACTTTGCTTATCTTCATCTGGCTGAATTGTTATTAAACCTTTTATCCTTTGAATGTTTGCAGAACCGGCGACTGTAGGAGATGAGCCACAGGCGCCACAAGGTACTGAGGCTGCGCCAGGGGCTGCTTCGGAGTCCCCTGTTCTACCCTCTGAAAAGGGTAGAATGAATTTTATGGCGATGTTCGCCGCACGAACAGAATTGCGCCAAGGTATGTTCTGCACACTTGTCTTCTTTATTTTTCTTTTGGATTCAGTCATAAACCATTTTTCCTTGTTGATTTGTTCATAGGAGTTGTAGCTGGCGTACAAGTTGCTGGCGACACTCCTGGCGCCGTTGGCGGCGCCGCTGGTTCTGGTCCTGCTCCTGCTAGTGCTGATTCTCCCCTTATTGGGGTTACAAAAGAGCAGGAAGCCGTATTGCGCGCCGAACTGGCGGCGTCGAGACCTCCCTCACCTCCTCCTACGCGCAGCCCTTTCCGCGATGCTGGTTTGGAGCCCCCCAGGTCGCAGGAGAAGAGGCCTATTCAAGAAGATGAGGAGGATGAGGGGGCTCAAGATGAGGGCTCCTTGGGAGAACGCGCCAGCCCTGCGATGCCACAAGTCTTCGCAGCACATACTTCTGGTGGGGCTGGCGCTGACTTTTCTGCTTCATCCCCGCAGGTATGTTTTAATTTGTTGCTCCGCTGCGCGTACCTCCATATAAGTATGTTTTATGACTTAGAACATTTCTTGTGTTTTGTAGGAAGGTCACCACGTTTATCGCCCGAGATGGAATATTAATGAAGAAAGTTCCTTCCAATCCATGGGCGTATGCGAGGACTTCTGGGCTCATGCCGTGCCTCCTACTGAAAGGAGGTATCAGGAGGAGCGCACTCGCGCTGACTTGCTCAACGATCACATTTTCGCTGGGTCAGCTTTCTTTGCTGCCTCCCAAGAGCTTCATCGCGATTATATTAAAGTACGCGATGCTCTTGTGGCAGCCCAGCAAGAGGCTAAGGTGGCTGCCTGGAACCTTTCTGATGCTCGCGCACGAGCTGAGAAACTCCAGGCGGAGCTCAGCGAAAATAGAGCAAGTGCCAACACCGCCTATATTAAGCGCGGGCATGAGCTCCAAGCTGCGCGGGAGAAGCAGCAGTTGGCGGAGGCCGAAGTTGCCAAGTACGCGCGTAGAGTGCGTGTCTTGGAACAGCAGGCTGAGGCGCGTGACCAAGCTATCGTCCAGAGTATCACTGAAAAATCATCACTGGAGAGCGAGGTTGCGCGCCTGAAGAGGGAGTTGGCGGCCGCGCAGGCCGATAGAGATGAGGCCTTGGCGACGGCGGCGTCCAGCCAGGAGGCACTTGGTGCTGCGCAGGCGGAGAAAGAAAAAATCTTGGCGGCAGCAGCGTCTGATAAGGAGGAGCTACAAAAGACTAAGGAAACTGTTGAGTTATTAAACTCCCAGGTTCCTGTCCTCGAGACGTCTGTTGCTGGCCTAGCGCAGGATCGCCAATGGCTGGTGTCACAGGGCATAACTCGCTGCGCTTTGGCGATGAAATATTCCGCCGAGTTTCAGGCCCTTGTGATGGACTGCAATGCCGCCGCGCGCTTGGTGGGCCGAGCTGAAGGGTTTACGGATGGGTATGACTATGGCATGTTGAAGAAGAACCCATCCGAGTACCCTTACAAGAGCGACGCGGCCTGCGCGGACATGGCCGCGGTGGGGGAAAAGTATATGAATACTCCCATCCCCATCCTTATGCAGGTACCTTGACCTTAATGAGTTTTACTTGACTAATTTTTCCAAGTGTTTTGTACTCAATATTTTTCTAATGATTTTGCAGATAGCTGCGCTTGCTGACCAGCCCGACCTCGGCGCGCTAAAGAAGTTGCTCGATGAATGCGAGAGGGCTGGTGGCGATGATGGTGGCGCGGGGGATGTTGCCCCTGCCAGCGGCTTTGGTGCGGCGAGAAAATCTGCTCCTGACACCGTTGTGATCGAAGACTCCAATGAGGAGGAAGAACTTGACTATGGTCAGTTCGGAGATGAGGAGCAGACCGCGCCAGATGCTGCGGGAGATGATGAGGGTGATGAAGCGGCTGACGTCGACGTGGAGACTTGAGAAGCCCTTCATCAAATTTTACATATTTAATTTTTATACTTGTAATTTGTAACTCATCATACTTGTAAATTTCAATCCAATGGAATGAAACTTGTTCTCTCCTTTTCACATCTTGCGCATTTCCATTCATCTCTTCATGTTTGCTTGTATAGATATAAGATATGCTTGCACGTTAAAATAAGAACAAGGTTGTAAGGAAATTATTCACTTAACCTCTGTTCTATTTTGTTTGTGGTTTCGCAGTATCTTGCTCATGCTGACATGCGCGCTAACTTTTCGTTATTTCTTTTTTGCGCGTCGTTGTCGCGCGGTATTTATATGGAAGTATGAGTTTAGCCATTACATGTCAGCGTGTGTTTCGCAGATATCCACTATGATTCCGCGCGCGACCTCGACCTGAGACCTTAACATGATATGGCATGTACTTTGCCTTAGTTGTGTTTAAGGATTTTTATGATCAGGCTGCGCGGGATGTAAGATGGATGTTTGTGAGTGTTTTGAGCTAAGGCTCTTTGTTTTGGGCTAAGGCCCTGACGTTTTTAGAGTTAAGACTCATTAACGTGTTTGAGCTAAGGCTCGTAAGTTTGGGCTAAGGCCCTGGCGTTTTAGAGTTAAGACTCGTTAACGCGTTTGAGCTAAGGCTCGCGCATGTATGTTTTACTTCGCTTTATTTTGCTTTGAAGTCAATATAGTGTTGTCATATTGTTCCAAATTAATAAAGGAAGTGTGAAACATGTATGCAAAGGTAATAGAACAAATATTGAAAGATAGCGCGACAAATATTGAAAGATAGCACGAATCATCATTCATGATGGCTTAAAAGCCTTGATTACATATTTGAACTTTTTACATGAAGCATTTTCTAAGTTGTGCCGCGTTCCACGCGCGCGGTATCTTTTTTCCATTCAAATCTTTTAAAGTGTACGCGCCTTTCCCCAAATCTTCTGAAATTTGATAAGGTCCCTCCCAATTGGGGGACATTTTTCCTGGGGGTATTGCGCGACTAGCTTCATTGTTTCGAAGGACAAAATCATTTTTCTTGAAGTGGCACTCTTTAACGCGCTGATTATAATATTTTTCCAGCTTTTTCTTGTATCTGGCTTCATTAATGATAGCCGCCTCTCTGCGCCCTTCAAGCAAGTTAAGGTCCAATCTTCTTTCGCGCTCGTTATCAGTTTTGCTCATCATGAGTACCCCTATGGGATGGGCATCCAATTTCTGCTGGGATCATAGCCTCTGTCCCATAGGTTAGGCTGAACGGGGATTCGCCATTGCTAGTTTTGCTTAATGTCCTGTGCGCCCACAGGACATTAGGTAACTCTTCGACCCAAGAATGGGATTCTCCCTCCAACCTTTTCTTCAGCCCATTTAGCAAACTTTGATTCGCGCGCTCCACTTGGCCATTCCCCTGAGGGTGGTAGACGGACGTGAAGATTTGGTTGATGTGCAATTCTTTGAGCCAGCTTGATATCTTCCTGTCAGTGAATTGTTTGCCATTGTCGCTCACAATTTCCATAGGATGGCCAAAACGGCAAATGATGTGGCTCCAGATAAATTGCTTCATCGCCTCAGCTGTGATTTTTGCTAGTGGCTTGGCCTCAACCCATTTTGTGAAATAGTCTATCGCCACTACCAAAAATTTCACTCGCCCTTGCGCTTGCGGCAGGGGCCCCACAATATCAATGGCCCATTTGTGGAAAGGCCATGCGGAGGTGACTGGAATCAAGTTGTTCTTTGGACGCATGGTGTTTGGCGCGTAGCTCTGACATGCCTTGCATTTTTGGATTTCTTTTAGCGCATCCAAGTACATGCCTGGCCAATAGTAGCCTGAGCTCATCGCCTTGGCAACCACCATGCGCGGACCAGCGTGAATTCCACAGATTCCTTCATGAATCTCCCTAATCACATAGGTTGCTTCTTCAGCATCCAGGCATTTCATGAGCGGTCCAAGATAAGAGCGCCGATATAATGTACCATCAAGTAATTCATAGTTCTGTGCCTTGTGTCTTATCTTTCTTGCCTGTGCGCGATCGTCCGGTAACTTCCCCTCCTTCAGGAATTCCATTATTGGAGTTATCCAGGATGAAGGGGTTGTATGAATTACAAGGACCGATTGCGTTTGCACTGACGGGCTGCTCATTACTTCCACCCTGACATCTTTGCCAAAGTGATCAAAATTAGTTGATGCCATTTTACTCAACGCGTCAGCGGACTTGTTTTCGCTGCGCGAGATGTGTATGATTCTGAAGAAGTCAAACTGCTCAACGAGCTTTTTTGCCTGCTCTAGATACAGAGGCATTGTGTTCTCCTTGGCGTCATATAGGCCGTTGACCTGAGCAGCTACCAAGTAAGAATCAACATGCGCCTCTAGTCTTTTAACCCCAAACTTGCGCGCGATGCGCAGACCAGCCAGCAGGGCTTCATACTCAGCCTCATTGTTGGTACTCTTGAAGTCCAACCTGATAGCATAAGTATATTCATGATTATCAGGGTCCACCAGTTTGAGGCCTGCGCCGGACCCTTCGCTGTTGGAGGCTCCATCAGTGAATAGCCTCCAAACATCTTCTTCATCATTTGCTCGCGGAGGGTCTACCTCGCGCTGAGCTTCTTCAATCTTTCCCTCTGGGATTTCCGTGATGAAATCCGCCAAAACTTGACCCTTTATCGCTGGACGGGGCTTATAAGTGATCGTGTGTTCACCTAATTCCAGCGCCCACTTTGTCAGCCTTCCGGAGAGTGCGGGGCGTCGCAAGACTTGCTGGATGTTGTAACCAGTCAGAACTTCAATAGGATGACCATTGAAGTATCTATGGAGCTTGCGCGACGCGTGTGTTAGTGACAAAACTAACTTTTCCATGATGGAATAGCGCGTCTCAGGGTCTGTGAGCACCCGACTCACATAGTATATTGGCGTTTGTATCCCCTTGCGATCCACCAATAATACTGCGCCGATCGCGCGGTCTCCAGCTGACAGGTACAATGTAAGGGTTTCGCCAGGAAGTGGAGCTGTGAGCGCTGGCAACTTTATGAGACATTCTTTTATCTCAGTGAAAGCTTGCTCAGCCTCAGGCGTCCACTTGAATTGGCTCTTCTTCAAACAGTTCCTCAAGGTGTTAACGAATGGAGTAGATTTGCTGGCGTGGTTCGCTAGGAACCTGTTGATTGACACCAATCTACCATTCAGCTTCTGAACCTCTTTCATGGTGGATGGTGAAGGCATGTCAAGGATGGCTTCCACCTTTTCAGGGTTCACCTTGAAACCATCCTTAGTGACCATTACACCAAGAAATTTCCCCTCTTCTGCGCCGAAAGTACATTTGCTCGGGTTGAGCTTCATGTTAACTTCCGTTAGGCGCTAAAGAGTTTCCTCGATGTCTTTGAGCATTTGTCTCTCCTCCCTGCTCTTGATCACCAAATCATCAACGTAGACTTCTAGATTTCTTCCTATTTGTTCACTGAAAACCGAATCCATAAGTCTCTGATAGGTTGCGCCCGCATTCTTTAAACCAAAGGGCATTTTTGTGTAACAAAAAACACCCTTGTCGGTTCTGAAGGCAGTCTTGTCTTCATCCTGTGGTGCCATTTGAATCTGGTGATAGCCTTTGTAGGCATCCAGGAAACATTTGAGCTTGAATGGCGCCACGGAGTCCACCTTTGCGTCGATGTTTGGGAGGGGGTAACAGTCTTTCGGACATGCTTTGTTGAGGTCCTTGAAGTCAATACACATTCTCCATGACCCGTTGCTTTTCTTTACCATCACAGGATTGGCTACCCATGTCTGGTATCGGATCGGGCGGATGATGTTTGCGCGCAACAGGTCCTCCACTTGCTCATTCATGGCCTTCGCCTTTTCATCCCCCATGATTCTCTTTTTCTGAGCAATTGGCACCACCGACTTGAACGTGTTAAGAGAATGTTGCGCCAAGTCTCGCGGGACCCCCGTCATATCGGAGTGTTGCCACGCGAAAACCGACGTGTATTTTGTGAGCAACTTTTTCATTCTCAATCTCGTTTCGTCTGAAATGGTAGCGCCAATTGTGACCGTTTGCTCTGGGAATTTTGGGTTTAAAATCCACTTCTCTGGCGCATTGTCAGCCATTGGAAATTTCATTCTCCCTTCCCGCGGCGTGCTTGTCACTGCGCACAAATGATCGCGGTAAACAAATGTTACGCCTGTTGGTGTAGGGATCCCCAATGCGCCGTGCGCTGGAGACGGTACAGCATTAAATTGGGCAATCGTTCCCCTTCCCAGGATCATATTGTGGCATGACGTGGTGGGCAAGACCAAGAAGTTGACAACTTCGGCTCGCTTGTGCTCATCATCCCCCATAGTTAGTTCAAACTGAATCTGGCCTAGGGGATGTATGATTTCATTTGAGACACCACAGATTGGTGCGTTCACAATTTCGAGCCGCGCTTGGTCTGCCGGGTCTAACTTTCTGAAACACTGCTCATACATAATGTCAGATTCGCTTCCAGTGTCCACCAGGACCTTTGACACTTCGTAATGAGCAATGTGTGTGGTGATGACGAGAGGACTGCTTATTGAAGGGCCTCCCCTGATTCTTGGGAAGATGACTTGCTGCTCGCGCCAATCTCCGTGGATTTGCGCGCTTCTCTTTTTTGACGTCTGCCCTTGTCGTCCCCCCTCAGCCACACAGATTCTTTTGTATTTCTTGCTGGCAGAGGCTCCTTCCGGTTGCTCATCTTCTATTCTTTGGTTTTTTACCAAGTGAGCCAGCCTGCCTGACTTTACATCCTTCTCGATCGCATCCTTTAAATGATGGCATGCGTCGGTGTTGTGGCCCGGGGACCTGTGAAATTCACAATATTTGCCACTGTTTTGCGGTCCCTTGTAGTGTAGTTGTTTGGGGGGCTTGAATTGGACATTCTCAGTACTTAACACCTGTGAAGGTGTTTTAGTGAGGGGCGTCCATATTCTTGGCAGAGGTCTGCTAGGATCTCTGCCGCCCTCCCTCTTGTCACCCTCCCCGCGATTACGAACTTCTTTTTGGGGCTGTGGTGAGGTTGGTTGCGCTTGTTTTTCCGCGGAAGAAAAACTTGTTGGCTGCAACCTGGACCATACAGAGTTCTGTTTGGCCCTCTTATCTTTGCTGCGCGGTGATTCTGCCTGATGCGCTCTTTCTCTTGCCCTATCTTGGGCAATCTGTTTCTCATTTCTCGCGAAAACTCGCGATGCCTCCATTAACTTGGCCCACGTGGTGGGCATACCATCTTTGCTTACGAGAGCCCGGCGGAGTTGATCACTGCGCGCGCCTTGTATAAAGGCCACGCGCAGGAGCTGCTCAGTTATACCCCCGATTGCCAGGGATTCCTGATTGAAACGAGTGATGTAATCTTCAATCGTTTCATCATTCCTGCGTATGCAGTGCATGATGTCATCAGGATCGCGCGTGTGCCTGCGCTGCTGTACGAAGTGGGCTTGGAACTTTTCTAATAGTTCCTCGAACCCATCAATTTGCCCTGTCGGCAAGCTCTCGAACCATACCCGCGCTGCGCCCGTGAGGCAGCGAGCAAACATATGACACCATGTTGGCATCGTCCAGCTCTCTAGGTTTCCCGTGTTATAGAAACCTTGCAAAAAGTCATCTGGATCTGTTGTGCCATCATATTTGCCCAGACCACTTGGCATCTTTGTCTTGTGCTGGATGGGAGCCTGCGCGATGCGCGCAGTAAACTTTGAGTGTTTTACCAGGATGGCTGGTCTGTAGGGCGTGGTTACGTCCACTTGCCCTCTGATCGGTGGGCTGTACGGCATGTGCAGATCCAGATCTGCTCTGGCTCCAGGCGCCATGTTCACAGGCGCGCGGAGCTGTGAGCCTCCTACATGAGTATCCCGTGTCTTCCTCATGCTATGCACTTCTTCATCACTGAACTCAGTGTGTGCAGTGTGAACAGAATGTCCCTCTTCCGGCGCGCGCGGCCTCTTTGTAGTCTGCTTATCAAAAGCTTGCCTTTGTGTTTGGTCGGCTAGCTTCTTCTGCTTGACCATGTCGTTGTACTTTTCAATCAGACGCCGCTGCTCGTTTATGAGCCATTCATTCGGATCATTTGCTTCATCTTCTGGACCCATTGGTCCTTTCAGCTTCGCGCCGGCCATATTTTGTAACGTGTGATCGTCTGGAGGAGTTTCAGTCTGGCCGTGAGGGGTTGTGACGAAGGGACGGTTGCTGGTGGTACGCGTAGAATCACGCGGAACCCTCAGAACCTGCTGTCCGTCGTTAACACCCTCACGAACTCCAGAAACCATGGTGATTGATTTTTTTGTAGATCTGGATGAGATCTGATTGCCGTTTGTAACAGTGGATGGCGCCAATGAAGAAACGTGGATCTACTCACTGGTAGCAGATCTACTTTCCTCGGGTGTGATTAAACTGTTTCACCGATGGTTCTTCTGAATCCGTGTTCTTCCACCTACAAAATGAACAACGCCGTTACTTACCCCTCAGAAAGGGACAGAGGGGTCCTCTTTGGGGTAACCCTCCGGCGTGAGAATCAGTATCTTTGTGGAGAAGATAATAATGTGTGAGTCAGTGAGTCTCAAGAGTATTGCTGAATCGCTGAATACTCTTGATTGTGTGACTGTGTGTTTTCTGTAACTGACTGTGAGTGAATATAATTCAATATGATTGAATGTGATATCACTGCTTGTAACTGTCAATGATTGAGTGTGAATGTGTCATCAAAGTGGAGTTGATGCTGTATTTATAGTGCTAGGGTTTCCACTGGTTGGGCTCAGCCCCGTTGGCCTCCTCCAATCGCACTGCGCCACGTGTCCTCTGGGACACCTGGCGCTTTCTCGTCGGTTGTAATCATGTGGTAGCACATGTGTCATGCTGAGTTGTCGACCTTTCATTTGGCAGCTGTCAACATCAGCATATTCTTACTCCTTAAAAAGATGCCTTCTGGAAGATTGTCTGACGTGCACAATCAAGGTTGCCCTGATCCTGATTTGGATAAGGACGAGGTTGATTATGTGCACGTGTGATATGCGCCCATCCTGAGGATGCGCGAAGTCTTCTTTTTATTCTCACGCGCAGATATTTCATGCGCAGGTGTGATATGCACGAGCGTGTGATATGCGCCGCGCGCTGGTGCGCCACGCGCATATGTGACGCGCGAGCATATGTGATGTGCAAGAGCATGTGATATGCGCCGCGCGTTGATGCGCCGCGCGCATATGTGATGCGCGAGCATATGATGCCTGAGCATGTTTTGTATGCGCCATGCGCCTGGGTTTTGGCTTTGTGCCTTCATAATGTCTTTATCTTGTGGGTTGACCCGCCTTGCTTGGTGTTGAGGCGGGTACATACCTCTTCATTAAGGTACAACGTTCACGATGGGAGTTTTAAGGAGTTACACAACAAGTGTTTCCAACCTCAGTATTATCATCGATACATCGAAACCTTGTCCTCATTCTAGAAAACTATCATGTTTGTTTGTTTGTTTTCCTTTTAAGACGTTTGAACGTGTGTTATGATTACTACCAAATATTAGGTTTGGTGCTATTCTTCATGTTCAGGTTTGAATAATCATTTTATAACTAAAATGAAACCTGTCATATATGACCCTTCTGAGGTTTGGTTTTAATGCATTTGTATTATAATCTTCTAATTCGTTCTATTTAGCAAGAAATTATATTTTTGGTTTTGTAGTCATATTAAGGGTGCAACTCATGGGTTTTATTTTCTTATTATTAGTTTCTTCAACTCTTAAATCTCAAGTATAAATCCTTAAACTTTATAAAAAGTAGTAAAACTTGTCATTCTCTATATGATCAAGTCCCTGAACTTTATAAGAAGGGCCTTACCCTTAAAATTAATTATAGATAAATTTGAATAGCAGCAATCACACGTGGTCACTGGTGCCGGTCTAATCGGATCGATTTAAAAAAAAAGGTTGAACTTCAGGTCAAAAATGGTTTAGAACGAAACATAAATTAACCTCATTTTGGCAGAAAGATGAGGTTAGTTAAGACACTTGAACCCTGGATCGGGTTTAAAATAGTTCAGATTGAAATAGGAACTAACCTCACATCGGAAGAGGTATGAGGTTAGTTATAGTTGATATACGTTAATCCGAACACGTCCCGCGTACTCGTGGGTTGACCCGAACACGACCCATTGAGTTTTTATTTGACGTGCTAGTTTATGTTTCATATTTCAATAGATATCGACCCGGAATTTGAAAACCAAATTACGCATATATCATTTCGACTTTACAAATATACACTTAAATCTTTTCGGGTTTCGAGTCATGTTTAGATTCGTTTCTGGTTTTCAAGTTTGTGTTGAGTTTATATTTGTTTAATTCATTTTTACATTATCTCGAAGGAGTAGACGCGTCCTTTAAATCTGAACTGGGGATCAATTGTGAATGTAAACATGTTAAGTATAAGCTAATATCCACATAGGCAGCCATGTCATATATTTTGACAAGGCAGATGGACACATCACCAATTTAGATTAAGGTTAAGAACCCAAATACAAACTTGAAATTCTCCAAATACAAGGTTAAGAACCCTTAATTTTGACTAACAATAAGCATCGACCCTGAATAAACAACAAACGATCTAATAATACTACTTCTAGTGACGGTTAATCGCTTAAGGGCAAAATCAGGACCCCATCCATGAACCAAGTCATTTCACAGATAGTAGAATAATATTCATGCTTCTAAAAACCTTATCTTTAAATAAAAAAGGAATTATATAATCAATTAATATGTATTTAGTTGTAGGGTGCCATGATGTCTGGATGTAGAAATCGTTTAGCATACCACCTACAACCAATTTCGCAGGGTTTTTATTAACAGATGACTCATTAATCTAACATTTGAGGTTTATACATTCAACATAATTATGTAAAATTTACCATTTACTTTGTTTGTGAAGTTTTTCGAAAACTGAAAGCAGTGAAATTAGATATAGGTACGGCACCCGCAAACCGCTTTTGTCTATTTTTATATAAATAGTTAATAAGATAATTGGTAACAAAGCGATATTATTTTTTTATGATTGACCTTCCATCTTAAGGGAGCATTTTAAAGTTAAAGAATAATTCAATATATTTGTTTTACGATTAACCTTGGTCAAAGATCTCCTCATCTATCTATAGCAAGTGTTCAATTCTCTCAACTCATTTATTTCAAGATTGTAAGAATTAGGAGTTTCTTAGGAATGGTAAGAACCAACAAATTTTTAACATTTGGCATTACAAATTATGGTGAAAGAACAATTCTAGGAAACTATGTCGGTTATTAGTAATTTTAAATCTCAACCATTGATTAACATGATCAAATGGCTATAATTTATTCATAGTCTTCTTAGGAAACTACTTCTTTTTAGAATAACTCTCCCCTACCTATACACACACACACACACACACACACACACACACACAATGGTCAATGCCATAAATCAAGGAATACAATAACTAAGTGCGAGAAGTGAAGGTGTAACTCCATTAATCCCTAATTTCACTTCCTTTCTTATGTGTAGGTGCGTATGTATGTATGTAGGTACGTAGGTTTGTATATGTGTACGTATGTTTGTATATTTGTATGTATGTTTGTATGTGTGTAGGTACATGGGTTTGAATGTGACTCGGTACATTTATATGTTTGTAGGTAGATTTTAATGTGTAATTAAGACATAAATACAACCAACCTACATATATGTATGTAACATCATATGAAAGTGAGTGAAATTAGGTATTAATAGAGTTATACCTTCACTTCTCGCTGTAATATCACTTCTCGCAAAATCCATCCCCCATATATATATATATATATATAACATTTGTAGTTGTGAATATTTGCAATAAATAATATTATTCAATTCTTATCACTTCATTGATTATTAATATTTTGCCTTTTGTTCAAAACCTACAAATGCATGCATGTTTGAACCAAATCTTAACACAAAACCGAAGTTGGTGGTTTTGAAATACATATAACTAACCTTAGTTTTAAAATAATGATGGAATCAAGCAAAGCAAAGATTCAATTGTTATTCAGTTACAGATTTTACCTTGAGTGATCCAAGAATAAAATAAAACAATTATCTACTAAGATAGTAAGTAATATACAAACACTACTTTGAAAGCATTCAAGATTTATTCCTGAAACTCGTAATTTGCAATTGGATCTTGGATGCCATAATGCACGAATTGGATATAAAAACTATTTAAGACACGCGTTTCGCACCAGGACCATTAAACCGGACAAAAAAACATATGTAAAAACGTAAACCATGAGTGTGCTAATAAAGTTTTGTGTTTGTTAGAACATGTTATGTTATCTATTTATTAGTTAATGTGTTTGTTGTGAAAAAACAAAAGTAATGACTCGGTTTATGTATTGGCGGAATGTTGAAAGACTTTGAGCACAAGCTCTTGTAGAGCATGTTTGGAGAATGTATCGTTGCCGATATCACAGTGGTCTGAGAGTCATGTGTTGAATACGGGATGTTTTATAAGGTATTCGGATACGAATTTTCTTGAATCAAATTATATAACTATTGGTGGTAAAATGGAATTAGTATGTAAGTAATTAAATAAAAAGTATCTTAGTTCAGTAATGGTCTATTTAATTAAAATGACATTTCTCTAAAACCAGTTTGATCCTAAAGTCTAAAACTATACATTTTTAAAATTTTAAACTAAAAAATAAAACTTACGAATTTTGCGACACACTTACTTTTAACCGTTTTTTACCTGTTTTTATGAAGAACCACATATTATGACATTGTTGAATCCGGTAATCAAATTTTTTACTCCATAATGTCTTCCCGCGTATGCATGGATCATGTTTTACGTTCTTCAACCTCCGGTTAATTTCCAGGTAATCCGGTTATTAATATTATTATTATTTACATATGATTTTCATGCAAATTGTTAGAATAAATCTCAATGCTCAAGGTTTCTGCTAATGATCATGATATGTTTTGGATTAGGTTGATAATCGCGTGCCGTAAGGCATAGGAATGACAAAAAATAGTTGGGATGAATCGATGAATATGTTCCGGGATCATGTTGATCCTGATAAAGAGGAACAACATAAGCAGATCATATTAGGTAATGTGTTACATCCATCTAGAACATTGATTCGAGCTTATAGTCTTTAGGGGTGTAACGAGCCAAGCCGCCCACGAGCTACCCGAGATCAACTCGATTAAATGATTGAGTCCAACCAAACTTAAATGAGCTCGAGCCTAAAAATAAGCTTGTTTAATAAACGAGCTCGAGCCTACTCATGCCTAAATGAGCCTATTACTTATATAATTTTTATCTAATAAAGCTAATTATTTTATTACACATAGAAAAATAGCTAAATAATATATATGATTTATAAAATTATAAATATATAAAAATTAATTAATAAATAATAAACGTGTCTGGCACGAGCCATAATCGAGCTTGAATAATTACTCATAAACCGAGTTCGACCTCTATGTAAGTTAAATGAGCCGACCTCGAGCTCAGCTTGTTTACACCCCTAGTTATTAGTTTTACTAGGCTTGTAAATCAACGTAACAAAAATGAATAATTAAATGAACATATATTCTTGTTCATGTTTGTTCATTAAGAAAATGAACATATTCATGTTCGTTTTTGTTCGTTCATTAATACTCTAAACAGATAGTTCGTGAACATAAATGAACACAAAAGAACATTCATGAACCAACACAATCGAACATAAATGAACATAAACAAAAACCAATAGAAGTCTAATACATGTTTAAGTATTTTTTTTACATAGTTAAACAAATTAAACGAACATATAAAAGCGAGCACAAACACATGTTCACAAACGTAAATGAACAAGCGAAACATGTGTTCATGTTTATTTGTTTAATTAAACGAACAAACAATTTTGTTCATGTTCTTTCGTTTATTAAATAAACAAACATAAACGAACTTCCCACCGAACAGTTTGCTGAACGTTTGGTTCATTTACAAGCCTAAGTTTTACGATTTCTATGCGCAGAGACGGATGCTAAGGTGGAGAGGATCATAAAGCTCGTTAAAAGCGCAAATTCCGGTAACAAAGAAGCAGAACAAAGAAAAAGATCAGAAATAGTCAACTTAATAGAAGATCTTCATAAACAATACCAATTCACGTGTGGTTTGTATGAAGATTTAAAAGGAGTAAAAAGAAAATGCAATATTTATAATAATAATAATAATAATAATAATATTGAAGAGGATAAAGAAGAGGACAATGAGTCAAGTTCATCATCAAACTCATTATGGAATCAGCAGGATATTATTCACCAGGTAAAGTTGCATCAACAACAAATAGTATGAAATCCGAGGGTTCGAGTTATTCGATAGACGAGTTAAGTATGTTAAGTTCATCAACAACAGTTGACAATCCAGTGAAGTTGTTAGAAGACAAAGTTAGTGTTTTAAAGGTTGAGATTGAGAGTATAAACTGTCAAATGAGTGATAATAATATGCATAAAAGAGTAAAAGATAATATAGAAACTGAGGTTGAAAATCCATATAATGACAATGTGTTGAAGAAAGTTGATGATAAGATCGAAGAATCGATAGACCGCGTGCAAGATTTGAAGCAGTTTTTGCATGGGAAAGAGAAGGAACTCGAGACGTTAAGGATTGAGAATCAAGAGAAGGAAATCAAGCTCGAGAAGAAGGCGAAAGAAGTTGTTAATATTCAAGAAACGTTGACGGAAAAACTCAAGGAGAAGGCGTCGAACGAAGAGGGTTTGGTTGAAGAACGAAATAGTTTGAAAGAACATGTTAAGGATTTGGAGATCAAGATCGAGACGTTAAGTAACGATACTCGTCCTGCACCCGTTAAAGACTTGTCGAATAAAATGAAATCACTCCAACAAAAGTTTGAGTCTTTAGAAGTCGATAAACGGGAGCTCGAAGGAAAAAATGGCGTGGACGCGCTAACGAACCGGTTAAGCCTCGAGCCGAAATCTAGTCTTCAAACGACGATTAAGAAAATGGGAGACATGGTTGACGAATTTAGGAAAAAAACCGAGGATAGTTATCGTATTTTAAACCGAAGAGTTTGTGTGTCGGAACAGTTAAATAATGAGACTCGGAATTGGTATAAAAAGACCTTGGAAAAACACGAGCAAGACAAAAAAGATAGCGATTTAGCGGTTCATAATATTAAGATTATGATGCCGATGGTGAGTGAAACGTTAAGTGTGTCCGAGACATTTGGGCTTCGGTTTGTGGAATGTTGTGAAGAGTTTACAAACCGCGTGTCGAAAGTGAGTTGTGAGATGAACTTTGTGAAGGATTGGGTTAAGAGAAAGAATGGTGAGTTGATACAAGTTAAGGAGGATTTTGATGCACTTGTGGTCAAGGCAAAAGGCATTGAGACTAGACAATAAGTTAAGGGATTTGGAGAAGGTTGTCAAGGAGAATGATGAGGCAATGATTGTTTTGAAAGAGGAGAAACGAGAAGCGATTCGACAATTATGTGTGTGGATTGATCATCGTCGTGGTCGCTCTGATTTTCTTAAGAAGGCGTTTTTTGAGCTCGTTGCTAGATGTCAAAGGGCGTGTTAACGTTTTGAGTTTTGGGTTCATTCGCACATGACCCGAACTGAACCTTAGTTTCTTGTTAGAAACTAAATATTAGTCTAATGTTCTTTTGTAAATTGTCACACTTTTTTAAAAGAAAATGACTTTCTTACACATATATAAGTGTGTTTAAACAGAACCAATTTGAAAACCACATAAAGCATATTAAATGTATCATATTAAGTGTATTAAGAGTTGTAGAACCGCTAAGCGTTAGACAGGCGGTGGGTGGAAACTAGCGATTAATCGGATTCAAACTTACACGTAAATTTTCAAATACATACATAGACACGCGCCAAATTCTATATACAATTTTCTCAATTTTGACCAAATAGCGATTAATCGATGACTAGTCGAAAGGGTACCTACTTTTTGAAAGTCAAACTCTAAAACAAGACTTAAAGAAAGTCAACAAAACCAAAACTGTTTAATTACCATAATCAAAATCATAAAATGTGCAAACCAACCAGCTCTACGAAATAACCTTATTGGATAGCGTTGGTGCGGTACAAACGACAAGCACCAAAAACCGCAGCAGAAAGAGAAAGTGTCGGGTACGAACCCGGGTCAACTATATCGACGCTAACAACTTCTATATCTCTCAGGAAAATAAATTAAAAGAGAACAAAAAGAATCTTACTTTCTCTTCTGCACACAAAAACAACATTCACTAAACAACATTATTGTTAAACCTAGGATTTTTCTCAGTCAGATATCCTCATCTCCACCCCAAGTAGATCCTTAACCACCTCGTACGACACAAACGCGAGCGCTATCGAAGGAACCACCTGTTTTCACACACCAAACTTTCATTACAACATTTAAAGAAGAAAATTAAATAGAAATAATAAAATAAAAACTCTGATATATACCTTAACCGAGTTGGGAACCAAACCCTTGTACAACGCGCCAAAACCTTCATAACGAACGGTTTTCCTGAAAGCATCAACCATGCCGGTGTACTCAAGGGCTGACTTGCCATCTGCAGTCACAACCGAAGCTGCATGCTTCCAACCAACCATTTGCATTCTTCGGCGGATGACATCGAGTGGGTAAGCAACGGTCTGACCCACGGTTCCAGCTGCAGCTCCACACGCAAGCTTTGTGGTGACACTCAACTCACCGTCCTCGGCTAGGCCAAACGGTCTTGATTTAACCAACCAATCTTTTAAAGATTCATACACCGCAAAATTTAGTCCCACATAGGGTACCTATATACACCACAAAAAATGCGAACTTGTTAAGAGTTATAAATATATTTAAAGTACAGATGACAAAATAGACTTTCAGTTTGGGTCTAGTTGACCCGAAACACTTTCTGTTTTTTTTTATCTTTATAGTGTATCAAATACGGTTACAAATGTTATAATATTTCAAAACCAATGTAATTTGTTAAAACAAATTGATTTAGAAGAATTTATGCATTAAAAGTACTCTTTGGGCAACTATCAACCAGATTAGTTTTTAGCCACCTTTTTTAAAATTAACTGTCTTGACTTTGACCCGTTAGAGATAAAACATAACCCTAATTAACCCGTTTAAAAATAGGTCCAAACAGTCTCCTATAGGCTCTAAGTTAAAGAATAATGCACACGTCTTTCTTCTTTATATAACAAAAAGTTAACTACAAAATTTTATACGTCATATATTCTAAAAATAATGCAACAACCGCATACGACATATCCCCTTTTGGTAACTAGTCAACACAAGTTACCAAATGTCACTAAATAATATTATCATTAATATTGGTCCAATGGACTGCTATATCGTGTCATTGGTGGGATGTTTTAGACATTTGACAAGTGGTTGATTAGTTGAACACCTCTACTGAACTTTGCCGAGTCAAACGTTGCATTTATTTTGGGACAAGTGAATAACATGAGTAACTAAAATCAGACAACATCATTGCCAGTATATTTGACTTTATTACTTACAACGCCAATGACGGAAGGAAGCCACCCTTTATATAATGCACGTGGACCTTCTTCACGTAGTACTGTTCTAAGAGCATGTGCAATTCCTCGGTATTGGCTAGGAGACTTATCAGTCTGTAGACGTTAACACATTTATAATATGTGAGTATTGAGTATTATACACACTACAAACAATAATACAACATATAACATTCAATGTCTAGAAATATTGACTCATACCTGCACGGTAAGTCGGCCTCGAACCAAGTCCATCGGGTATGTAGCTGACATGGCAATTATTCCAGCACATGCACCAGCTCCAAGACGTAAAACAGGGGTAAGTTCAGCATCCTCTGAGAAACAAAATATAAGAAACCATCAGCTTCTGGTTTCATGTGTGAACGAATATTTGTTATCTCCATTATCTAATGATGTATTGATGTTAGAAAACAAAAAAAGACTAAATTGATGTACCATTTCCAGGTTGTTGTCGGTAGAGCCACAAAACCCCCCTGTTCAAACACAATGATACAATGTGAAGTTATATTAGGTTGTTTATTACTGCTACCAATGCAATTAACTTGTTCTAAAACAGCATGACAATCTAAACAGATGGATCATGTAATGATGTTACTAGTTAATGACACAATAAATATATAAAATGGTAGCAAAGTCACGTACTTTGATGCTTCCTCATAGCTAAAGAACTTGACAGCAGAGTTTGGAACAATACGAGCACAATTAGTGCCATTTCCTTTAAACAGTCCACGAAAACCCTCTGTTCTCCATATGTATTTCAACCCCTGGATAGTACCATTGTATTTGATTGAATGAGGATTTTGCACCTGCAAAAAACCGCAAATCACGTAAGCGGTAAGCTCAGATTTTCAATAATTTATATGAGATAAAAATACAATTAATGAGTTTAACTGTCCATGCAAACAAAATAAAACAATTAGATAAATGATTTACCTGGAGCAAAATTTTAAGTCGTTCTAAGGGCGCAACAGCAGTTCTTGATCTGCAATTAACATAACCAAATAAACCAACAGTTAATTTAAAAATAAAGCCAAATGATACAACATAGTAGTTTAGGTCAAAAGTAAGATAAATTAAAGGCTAGTTTCTACAGCTTATAATTGGTTTCTTGCACCCGACAGTTTAGCTGATATGATCTATCTTAATTAATAATATTTTCGGGATTATTTCTCATGGCTGGGACTGACTAGAGTAGCTAAGAAGACCTGAAAATGAGCTTAGAAAACGACTTATGCTAAAGCTAACATAACCACATGTTCATGTTTCCTTCTGGCATGTTCTACCTGACTCTTCTAGTAACATTAATTGCAAGGATGCTTTTGTATAGATATAACAGACTCTTAGATCATAGATATAAGAAATGACACATCTATACAATAATAACTTCTTTACAAATACATTTCAATAATTCAATTATTAAAGCAGGTTAAACTGAATAATCTTACCTCAAATATAAACAACAAAACCAATCATTTTATTATTGGGTTTCGACTAAGTAAATCTAATCTCCAGACCTAAAATGACCAAACTCTAGAAATTCAAAGTGACTAGTAACTAATGTAATCAAAGATAAACGTCTACCAATTTAGATCATTTTCGCTCTAACTTTCAACATCTCGCCACTGATCGTTTAAAAAAATATTTTTCGTTTATGCAGATTAACAATTCCAATCATTCAACCAGGTAAAAGAAGTAAACAGCCATGGATGTTTCAACTGTACATACTACGCAAATATTCATACGGCATTAATTTATCGACTGTGTGGGATTACTTTAAGAGTTTAGGCAAGACTGATAGATCATAGATAAAAGAAATGCACACATCTATACAATAATAGCAGGTTAAAATAGATAATCTTACTTCAGATACAAAAAAACAAACAGATGACTGATAAATAGGGATGTGAACAAACCGAGCCGCTCACGAGCTACTCGAGATCAGTTCGTAAAGAAGCTCAATCGAGCTGAGCTTAAACGAGCCCGAGCTCGAGCCTAAAAGTAAGCTCTTTTAATAAACGAGCTCGAGCCTCACTTATCGAGCTCGAGCCGGCTAGCGAGCCTAAAGAAGCCTGCCATTTATATAATTTTTATAATAAATATATATATAATAATTATTAATTAATATAGACATAATGTTATGAAAAATTAACTAAATAACGAATATTAACTTATATATAAAATTATAATTGAAAAAAATATATAAAACTTAATTAGTAAATAGTAAACGAGCCGAGCTCGAGCTTGAAAAACTACGAAAGGAGCCAAGCTCGAGCTTGAGCTCTGTTTAAAGTTAAATGAGCCGAGGCTCGGCTCGTTTGCACCCTTACTGATAAATAACCGGATTTCAAGTACTAAAACCAATCATTTCATGAATATATTCCATATAAAAGTGACTAGTAACTAACGCAATCATTAATCAAAGATGAATAAATCCTAACAATTTAGGTCATTTTAGCTCTAAAATATTTGTTGTTTATGCATATAAATAATTTCACAAAATAAAAACAAAAAATAAAAAGTATTATGTAAAATTAGCAAACAGTCACAGATCTTTCAACTGTGTGTACTCCACAACTATTCGTACGACATAAATTAATCTAACAGTGTAAAAGTACGAATTAAAACAAATCAGTATCTATTAAATTCCCAAAGGTTAATTTGTTAGTGTTTTGTAAGTTGCAAACGTTAATTTGTTAAAACTGTTTGTAGGAGAGTAGTGTTAAATTGCTATATATATAAATCTGCATGATATTAAAATTACCAATATCTCGCCGCGATAACAGATACTGCATAGCTGGTTACTAATGTAATCAAAGATGAATCCTATCGATAATAATTTCAATCATTCAACCAGTTAATAATAATAATAATAATAATAATAATAAGTAAAAAAAAGTAAAACAGTCACACAGATCTATCAAACCGTACGTACTGCACAATTATTCGTACGGCATACATTTATCTAACAGTGTAAAAGTACAAATTAAAACAAAATCAGTAACAGATATTAAATTAAATCATAAATTAACTAGATCAGAATACTAACACTCCACCGGCAACGCCTCCGGCGACTAGAGACTTGCAGATGCTGAGCAAAGCGTGGCGGCTAGGTGCCGTAACACCGGCACTGGCGATCTTAGCTTCTCCGGCGAGATTAGCGATGGTAGCGGTGGTCTTACCTACCACAACATCCTCTGACGCCATTAACGGAACCCTTCCGGAAATGAATAATTAGGATTTGACGTCGTCAGGCGGACGATGGTGGAGTAATAATAATAATAATAATAATAATAATAATAATAATAACAATAATAGAAATGATTTGTGTGATTATTGTCAGATATATGACGACATTGCCAATGTATAGCCCAAAATAGAGATGGGCAAAAAATATAATAATAATAATAATAATAATAATAATAATAATAATAAACGATTTGGCCCGGTAAACCGGTTTCTAACCTCACATGATAATATACAAAGATACAAAAACTGATTTTAACCCGGCACAAACCGGTAGAGACGTATAAATCAGGTTTTTCTAATACCGGGTTCCGGTTTCCAGGTATTATCATATACAAATCGGGTCTGGTTTTGGATACGTGTTTTGGTATTGAAATTCATACCCTATATGTAAGCTACGGGTAGGGTCGGGTACGGGTTCAGGTAGTAAAACCCGGGAATAAAAATATGGTTTCGGGTTTTTTTTTTTGAGCCCGGGTTCGGGTTAGTTGTGTGCCTCTGCTAACGGGTGGTTTGGATAGCGGTTTCCACTTCTCGTGGCTTAAATTGGTTCGTAACTCGACTCGAATCTCCTTCAACCGGATTAAAATAAAAAAAAACTGCCAGGTTGTGTTAACAAATTGGTTTTAAACTGACCCGGACCGATTTGTATAAAAGCATGTATGGGTCTGGATGAATTGGTTTCTAACCCGACATGATAAAAGGTAAAATTCTGAAAAGATCTCAACCAGGCCCTATCTGGCAATTTGGATACCGGTTCTTCCTCACGTGGCCCAAACTTGTTCGTAACCCAACCCGGTTTCACGTGGCCCAAAGTGATTTGTATAAGGTTGGAATATTTCTACCAAAACCGGTTTATGACCGGAACTGGTTTCCACTCAAACTTTGGGCCTAAAACCATATTTGTACAATTGTACACCTCTGGCCCAAAATGACAAAATCCACTACTAAAATTTGATTCGTTACCAAATAAACTGTATTGAATAGTTGTGTTGGACTTGGACCGGACCCCACTACAATATGCTTCGAAAGTTGTAACATAGTTTGTTAACTTAGTAGATATGCCCATTTACGACATGCTTAATCCTTTAGAACTCAACTACAATTGTTAACAAACCATTTCGACTTGCCACCCGCTTGACCGATTTGAATTAACATGTTACATGGATCATGGTCGTGTTATATGTATTTAAGTATGCTTGAATTAGGTTGATATCATGACATGAATAAATATACGAATTAGGTACTGGCTAAGTGATTTCAAACCTCTAACCGAACCTCCTAACACGACATGGTTGTTGTTCATAGGTCATCTTAGTGTTAGTACTGGGTTCGTTACTTTTCTCCAGTTAACTCAAAACTTAAAAGTCATCAACTCGACACAGTTATCATTCATGGTCACCATACTAACCAATTATTATCAAATAAATAGATAATTTATAATCTATTAATAAATTTTGGTTTATTTCTTCTTCCCCAGGCCCAATCAAAACAGCCCATTCTACTTATTGTTTTAGGCACAGGCATTATAATTGGATTAATTAAAACTAAAAACAAAAAGGACCAAAGCCGAAACAAATACAGCAGAAATTTAGATGTGTTAGACCACAATGTTTTTAAGATATGTGTAATCGGTAGAATAACATCGTAAACAATAATACAAATATAGTCGAAAGAAAAAATAAACTTAATACAATATCTTGATAAACATCACGAATGAAATAATAATATAGAAAAAGTAGAAGCAATCTCGTTGATTAGGAATCATGGTGCAAATTTAGTTTTGCTAATATTCCTTTATGAATGTAGGTGGTTGTTTTGTTGGTTGTTGTTAGTTACTTACCTTGGTCCTTCGTTATACTTTTGAGCTTCTTGCTACTTGCTACTTGCTTGAGGTCTCTTTATTTTTTATAAAATTTGGCCTTTCAAAGAAAAGAAGAGTGGTTGAGTAGCGCGTCATACATTAATTCTTTGAAATAAATTTGACAAATGTTTTTCGTGGTACAACATTCGTAGTAGTAGTAGTTATATTGTCAAATACAAAATGATGACATGCAATTGCATATATGTATACTCTAATTGATCAACATAACTCAGTATAATACAAGTGGTATGTATAGCTTTCCTTAGTTCAAAGAACAGAAGCTGGTTGGAGCAAAACTCAGATACACACGCTCTAGAGTTTAGATGTGAGATTGAAGAGGTAGGTCCCAGCAAAGCCCGGTTGGACCCGCAAGACTCACCTTAAAGAGGTCGTCTGCGCAAAGACCAACTGGATCCGTAGGACCCACCATGCTCAGAGATGAAGACCTTACACGCAGTAAGCCAGCTGTTCCCGCAGGAAAGCCTCCCTTGGTACAGTACCCTGCATGTTCCCGCAGCTGTAGGTACAAATCAAGAAGGAAGGCTACCCGAACTAACAGTAAAGCTACACGCATAAGGCACTAACTCTTATACTTCAACAATGTCACATGAAGGAATGAGCAGAGCGGGAATATTCCCGCCCAAAAGAGCCAGTCCGTACGCTTCCAGAAGATCTTTTGTACTATACCTACCAAGGTATGGACAAATAGACAAGATCTGGTAAAAGCGACCCATGAACCAATCACAGGGTGACAGCTCACCGACAATAGTACGAGGAGGAGCACGCTCCAGTACAAAACGTCGCCATCAGTCGCTGCCTACCCACCAACTCCCATCGTGGCACGAACATAGCCCGTAGTTGGTGGAAAAGGAATATTATACAGTTGGCCGTACCTGCTTGGAAACCTACCTTCGGCTATAAATACTCCAACACCTTGGAACAGTATTATTATCTCATATCATCTTATCTTCTCTAGCTATTTCTCTCAATATACACTTATATTCAGAGCAATCTAGTCTGATTCTCACGCCGGAGGGTGGTCACAAGGAGGAACCCCCCCTTCTCAGTGACGAGCTCACGGTGTCTGTTTTGCAGGTCGAGAAGAACAACCATCTTTGCCGGACCTAACCCTCGTGGGAAACATCTACTTAACCCTAAGATTATCTTTAATCTGTCGGGGCCATTTAGTGTTTCTTCATTGGCGCCATCCGTGCATTAAGCTAGAACTAATTCTCTCTCAGTTTTTTCAAACTTCTGGGAAAATGGTTAAGGTTACTCCGATGCCAAGGCCACCGAGTGACATAGAAACTCCGGTAACCACAACCCCAGCTACTGGGGGGAACACCGGTGAATACACGATTTTTACGAACACTACCCCGGTTACCCAAGCCGGGGCAAGTGCAGTAAACAATCCTCCCCTGGGATTCATTGATACCCAGGTAGAGAAGCAGCAGACGAGGCTTCCCCGCCAAACACTAGATCAAGTTAAAGCTTGGGCGGAAGCACGTCAGAAAGAATTCCAAGCTGAGTTGGATGAACGTTTACGTTCACTCCAACAGGCCAATGACGAATTCGGAAGCACTCGACAACAGCTCAACATGAGCAATGATTGCGAGTATTCGGATGATGATTGGGAAGAATCTGACAGTGACGCAAACCCTCGTCATAAGGCGAAAGGGAAGCGTAAAGAAGCAGACTTCCGCTCGAAAAGAAGTTTTGGAGAAACTTTCAAGCCAAAGAGCACGGGGGGAAACCCACGTGACTTCTCCAAAACTTTCAGACCAACTGTTGCAAATGCGGGAACGTCCAAGTTTGCAAGAGACATTGCGGAAGCAATCGCTCCAAAGAGTGCCAAACAGATGTCCAACATAGGCACTTACGATGGCGTATCTGACCCGGACGATCACTTGAACAGATTTATAGCGGGGCAACCGTCAGCAATTGGACGGAACCCACATGGTGCTACATGTTCCAGATGACGCTCGTCGGGGCAGCCAGAGCGTGGTTTGATCGTCTACCGGTCCACCACATCTATGATTGGGCAGACTTCCAGCACAAGTTCAGCCAGCACTTCAGTCAACAAAGAAAATATACTGAAGAGCAGTGGACGATCCTCAACTGCGTCAGAGAGGAAGACGAATCTTTGCTAGACTTCATCACTCGCTTCAACTCAAAGAAGCTAAGTCTGGGCACCATTAGTGAAGATCTTGTTCGCGCCGCTTTCATCCAGGGCGCTGAGTACCCAGAGCTCATCCGCACGTTGACGGGTAAAGATGGCATGCCATCCACGTGGGATGCCATCATGACGGTAGCTAAACGCTTCGCCGAGACGGAGAAGCAACTGGGTAGAAATCTTCCCCAGAGCACAAACCTCTACACGCAGAGAACAAGAGAAAATAACGTCCGTACCGCCCGACAAAATAAGAAGAGGAAGCTTGGTATTTGGCAGTCAAGGATAAACTTTGACACCTCATCCAGCTCTCGCCCCCTCTTAGGCGGAAGGGACAACACGCACTCGTCGAAACCGGAATCCCAGATGGACGCCACTCACCAAAAGCGTCACCGAGATATTTGCCACCGAGAAACTCCCATGGCCAAAGGCTCCAATAATCCGACTGCGCCATAACGCTGATCAGAGCAAATCCTGTGACTTCCACGGGACAAAAGGCCACACCACGGAGGAATGTACATCTTTGAAGGATATTGTCGAAACATTCGTCAAAGATGGAAAACTTACACACCTCGTGGCGTCAATTAAGAACGGATGGAGGAATGACAATCGGTACAAGGGCAACGGACGAAAGCCCGTCGACATCAGCATTCACATGGTTCATGGCAACGTCAGAGGAAGAAAACGACGAACAGCAGAGCCAAGTGCGTGGAAGGAAGTTGAAGTGCGCTTCCCGCGTGTGCCAGGAGGGCCCAACAAAGAAGGCCTCATAGTCACCAAAAGCCAGCTGGGGCACTACATCACCTCTCGCACTCTTGCTGATAACGGCGCTTCGTCAACGGTCATGTATAGGCAGTTCTTCGACAAGCTAGACGACGAAGACAAAGAACGCCTAGAAACGGTTTACGCCTCAATGGAAGGGTTTGACGGCAGCACAAACACCCCCTTGGGTATCCTATCTTTCCTCGTCACTCACACGGACGGGAAGTACTCCCGCACAGAAGACGTGGACTTCGTCGTAATGAGGAAGCCACACCATACATACGACATTCTCTTCGGGAGAGATGGGATGGCAAGATTTAATGTCGTGGTGTCTTCAGTCCATGGCATGATGGGGTGGCCAACAGCTGAGGGTGTCACGATGATCACGGGTATTCCCCAGGTATGCATCGCATCTGTCTCATCTAAACCCAAACCAAAGATGGCTAAACCAACCATTACCGAGCCAGAAGAATGGGCCTTCAATGGCAAATACCCTGACCAGGCCGTTACCATTGGCTCAACAATCACTAATCCCACACGCACGTTACTCAAACGCTTATTGCAAAAGAATGCTGACATCTTCGCGTGGACACCAGCTGACATGACTGGTGTAGCCCGAAGTAAGGCGGAGCATAAGCTCAAGTGTGACCCGGCTTTTACGCCAGTCATACAAAAGCGTCGCGTAATGGGTGCGGAACAGGTTAACGCGTGTAGAACCCAAGTCAAGGAACTCCTTGACGCAGGCATCGTACGCGTTAGTAAATATCAAACATGGATTGCAAATCCCGTCATGGTACTGAAATCCAACAAACAATGGCGCATGTGCATAGATTTTAAAGACCTAAACAAAGCATGCCCCAAGGATTGTTACCCGTTACCCGAAATTGACCTTAAGGTAGATTCGTTAGCACCGTTTCGCCTTAAATGCTTCCTTGATGCGTATAAGGGATACCATCAAATCCACATGGCCGTTGACGATCAGGACAAAACCGCATTCCGGACGCCCGATGGCATATTTTGTTACCAAATGATGCCATTTGGACTTAAGAATGCGGGGTCCACGTACCAACGCCTGATGGACAAAGAGTTCCATGCCCAAATCGGGAGGAACTTAGAAGTTTACATGGATGACCTGGTCATCAAAAGCCTTGAGCCAAAGGCGATGTTGACAGACATCGAAGAAACTTTCAACACGCTCAGAAAAATAAACATGAAGCTCAACCCGAGCAAGTGTTCCTTTTGGATGGAAGAAGGGAAGTTCTTAGGAGTCATCGTCACCAAAGATGGCTTCAGAGCGAACCCTGAAAAGGTCGAAGCCATTATGAAAAAGGAATCACCTACTACCATCAAACAGGCTCAGACACTGAATGGACGACTAGTCGCACTTAACCGCTTTTTAGCAAACCATGCGGATAGGTCGTTCCCATTCGTGTCAACATTGAGAAATTGCTTGAAGAAAACGCATTTCCGCTGGACACCAGAAGCGGAAGCAGCTTTTCAAGAGATTCGGTCACGCTTGATCGAACTCCCAACGCTCACAGCACCAGAAGTGGGGGAGGAATTAATTCTCTACCTCTCCGCCACATACAGAGCAACCGGGGCAGTCTTACTAGTAGAACGAAAAGATGCCCATCTACTATGTAAGCCGCGTCTTAACGGACGTGGAAACCCGTTACTCTACCCTGGAAAAATTAGTCTTAGCGCTTGTACAGGCTTCACGCAGGCTAAGACGATATTTCCAAGGTCACCCAATCACCATTCTCACCAACTTCAAACTTGCAAACGTTCTAGGCAAACCCGAGTTATCGGGATGCCTAGCCAAATGGGCAATTGAGTTTGGGGAATACGCGATAAAGTACAAGCCAAGACCATCCATAAAAGGCCAGGTCTTGGCCGACTTTATTGCGGAAGTCCCCGCATCGCAGGAGAAAGAGTGCCAGGAAGAGGCTCAACCCTCTCCAGCACAAGACATTAACGATTTCTGGCAACTCTATACTGATGGAGCAGCCAACAACGAAGGTTCAGGCGCAGGGTTGAAACTAATTAACCCGGCAGGCCAAGAATACACTTACGCTATTCGGCTTGATTTCCCAAGTACGAACAATGAAGCGGAATACGAAGCATTCTTGGCCGGATTAAGAATTGCGCAAAAAATGGGAGTGAAAAACTTGGAAGCCCACGTGGACTCCATGCTAGTAGCCAACCAGATAAACGGGACGTACACGGCCGTGAATGATATAATGGCCCTGTACCTTGCACAAGCCAAGACCCTTATGCGCTATTTTAACGATTGCAAAGTTGTGCACATCAAGCGAAGCGAAAACAAATATGCGGATGCGTTAAGTAAGCTTGCATCGTTAGCCTTCACCCACTTGGGAAAGGACATCCGCGTCGAACTTCTTGGAGCACCATCAGTCCCGCACAAGGAAATTTGTGTCATCCAAACCGGCACGGAAACATGGATGACATCAATCATAAATTACCTTGCAGAAGGTATACTACCGGAGTCGAAGACACATGCAAGAAAGATACGCTGTAAATCACTGAACTATCAACTTGTTGATGACATACTTTACAGGCGTAACTTTCTTGGCCCACTCCTTAGATGCGTTGACGACCAAGATGCCGACTACCTCATAAGGGAAGTACACGAAGGCATCTGTGGAGTACACGCAGGTCCACGCGCAATTGTAGCTAAGCTAAACAACGCGGGATACTTTTGGCCGGGGATGCACACGGATGCGCTGGCCTACATCAGAAAATGTAGATCCTGCCAGCTTTACGCACCCAACACGCATCGCCCGAAGAACAAACTTGTTCCAGTCACATCTTCATGGCAATTTCAGAAGTGGGCCATCGATGTGACATACCCATTTCCCACAGCAGCAGGGAACGTTCAGTTCCTAGTGGTAGCCATCGACTACTTCACTAAGTGGATAGAAGCAAAACCCTAGCCCAAACAACCGCAAAACATATCAAAAAATTTATTTGGGAATTTATTATTTGTCGTTTTGGACTTCCACAGAATTTGGTGAGCGATAACGGCACCAACTTTGCTGACCAGAAGCTACAAAAGTGGCTGAAAGAGCTTCAAATAACCCACACCTTTACCTCAGTGGCACACCCGCAGGGTAATGGTGAGGTGGAAAGAGCAAACAAGAGCATCGTCGACGGCATAAAGAAAAGACTCTTGGAGCATAGATCCGGCTGGGTGGACGAAGTTCCACATGTTCTTTGGGCAAACAGAACGCTAAAAAAGGCGAGTACGGGTGAAACCCCGTTCAGCCTCACCTATGGCACTGAAGCCATGGTCCCAGTCGAAATCGGTCTACCCTCACCAAGGGTCATAACTCAACCAGAAGACAATGATGCGGAAAGACGGTTAGACCTTATGCTAACCGAAGAGCGCAGAGACTTAGCTGCAGCGCGTGAAGAGAACTACAAGCGACAAATGCAAAAGTACTACAACACGCGGGTGAAACTCTGCAACTACAATGTCGGAGACTACATACTGCGTAACAACGAGGCTTCGAACCAAGAGCGCCCAGGAAAGCTGGCCCCGGTCTGGGAAGAGCCATACATTATTAAAGAAGTTTTGGGAAAGGGCGCATACCGGCTCGAAAGGCTCGATGGCACCCACATCCCAAGAACATGGAATGGAGCTCAATTACGCAGATGTTACATGTAGATCAATTCCAAACTTGTAAAGAAAAGGCCTAGAGCCACTTCTAATGGAAATGATTCTCCTTATCACATTGTGTTGATAGCCTTACCTTTATACTTATGAACTGACCACACTGATATGCCGGTATTCACCGCATAAATAAGTGAGGGAGGAAGTAAGTCGTTGCGTGTGGAAAGCGGCAAAACCCGCATAAACACAAAAACGGTAGAAAATTTCTAAGGAAAAGATGAGGAACCTTCACGCAGGTCAGATATAGGTGAAGTTTGGTCATCCTACTAAGTGAAAGTGACGGTCCCACCCGCACAATCATGATAGAGGAAACTAAACATTAACCTAGTATCAATCACGCGTCGAAAGGTTAACTTATTCAAAACACTTAGAAAATTGCTAAGTTAAACTAAAATATGCATGAGCAAGTCATATAATGTTTACAAGGCAAGGCGTTAACAAAACATTTATATTCACAATAAAAGTTCAAACATTACAAAATGGCTAGGTATATACCCGCCTACAAAAATACAAATCTACCCTAACGGTTGGAAGGGATCTCAAGGTTCAAGCTTCGGGACCACTCCCTCCGAACCCACTTGAACCCGCACCATCAGTTGGCTGCGGCGGTTCAAGGAAAGCTTTGAGAACAGCTAGCCCGTCATCAGCAGCAGCAATTTCATTCACCTTCTCCACAACCGGATGCAGGAAGGCAGCATACTGGTTCACAGCTTGGTCGTAGGCAGCTTCAGTGTCAACATCGTGTAAAGGAAAGTTGGAAGGCAGGATGCCCTTCTCTACAAATCCTAGACCAAGCAGGAAACCAGCTTTCTCCCCATCATCATGAGAAGCGTTGAGGGCTGCACTCATGGCATCGTCATAAAAAGTGTTCGCGAAAATCCGATGCACAACCTACAAATATATATATATATATATAAAACTTTTCTAAGTATAAAGAAGCGTAAAGCAAAGAAATTAAGGAACTATGCGTACCTGCGGCAACGCTTCTCGTAGAAGCCATCCCTTATTGGCCAGAGCTTCTTGAAGGGTAGCTTCAGCTTGATCGCGGGCGCGTTCGGCTTAAAAAAATATTATGGTATAATTTCCTTAAAAAAATATTAGCACATGAAAAAGTTATTAATATTCAAAAATAATGAGAAGGGTTGAGTTAAAAATGAAAATAAAAATCATATAAGAGTGAAAGATTAAGGATCATAGTTGTAACTATTTTTAAAATTTACAAAAGTTAAGCAAAGTGAATGGGCCAATGATGTAACTATTTAATAACCTCTTTTAGTTGTTGACAAGTTTGCCCTTATCCTAAATGCATTAAAGGTTGTACAATATGTTAATTAATTTGTGAATCCCTTAAAACCAAAGTGTCTTAATTCAACCTTGTGTGGTGTATTATATATAGTATAGATATATTCCTTTCTTTATCCCCTCGTCACTCACAATTTTATCAAAATTCGTGTCATTATAGTGTTTTGTAGAAAACATTCGTCCCAAAACACCATGCCAAAAAACCCGCAAGGGGGGGGGGGGGGGTGCCCTGGCGTTTCCACTCCAAAACGCCACAGTACGCTTGGTCTAATAGCTAGACTATATAACCATTAAAATAAACGGATTACATTTTCTAAATACTTTCTTACTTATTTCAGGAATGTCTTTAAAAATTGAAAATTCTGAGATCCGGACAAGTAAAAAGTATTGGCTCTAAATTATTTTATTGTTTTTTAATTATTGGGTTTAGTCATGTTAAATGGGACTGAGTTTGTTTGTTTATACAGCCTAAACTAAATAGAATAAGTTAATGGGCTTAAAAATATATTGGCTTTAACTTTAAAACTTAATAAGTGATTTGTTTTGAAATATATATATATATATATATATATATATATATATAAAGAAATTTTATAATTTTTGGCCCCTGACCCCTCGTGTCACAGTGGGTCATGAGCGGTCGCCCACCTTACCCCTTATGGGCCGACCCTTTTTTATAAGACTTTGGATGTGTGTGTTATAGCATTATAGTCAACCATGAAAACATCAAAAATTTTCATACTTTTATAAATTCGTTTCTTATGCGTCCCACACTACTTAGACAAGTGTCGGTGACATCTTTATTGTGATAAGACTTGACTTAAACTTCCATTTCATATATGATTGAGGTTTACCGATATCGTCATCCCTTTGATTTATCTAACAAAATAACAAGACCATCTCCAAGATTTCAATGCCTCATACAAGTATAAAAACTAAGCCCTCGTATTCAACTCTCTTAAAAAAACAACGAAAATTGTAATAAAAAAATCAAATTCTATAATTTTTGTCGCTCCGACAAGAACGTGGTCCAAACAGCCCGGAGACCGGAAACCGTCTGGCCTCCGGAACGGCACACTAAAATAAATAGACATATAATAATCACAATCTACGCGTTCATATTTAGCTAGATAAAATCATAAAAAATACTATACAATAATATTTCCAAATTAAATAATCGAAAGACAATTATTATAGTACTAAAGAAAGACAATATTAATAATAGTAATAATAATAATAATAAAAAAAAACAATAAAATAAAAATCTAATAATAAAAACCTCCTACAGAAAGATATCTATCTCTATACAAATTCTCATTTGAAGGAATACTGTGAACACAAAAGCTCATTTTTAATAAATATTAATATATTATAATATAATATTATATCCTCTAAATCAACGGTTTCTTCTTCGATTTGTACTTACGAAGGTACTCAATTCATTATAATTTCGTTTATTTAATTCATTATTATTATTATTATTATTATATGATTCGTACAGGCATTTGGTGTTCATACGGTTTATGATTGTTTGTTAGATGACAAATTCAGCTTAATTTGATGTTGAATTGAGCTAGGGTTTATGTGATTCGAGTGTGTGTTTATGGAATTGAATTTGACTATTATTTGCCCTAAATTTTAGGTCAGTTTAAAGCTGAATCTGATTGTTTGTAATTAGATTGAGTTATATTAGTTTGCTGATAGTAATTTTGGTTTGATGTGTTGAGATTTGGTTGTGAATTGTGATACATGTTAAATCTATGGATGTGAGGTGTAACCGAGCCGAGCCTGAGCTCGGCTCTACGAGAGCTCGAGGTCGAGGCTGGAGCTTAGCTTGTTTCGAGGTATTTTTATTAAGCTCCAGCTCGGCTTGTGAGTCGTTTTTTCAAACGCTCGACTAAGCTTGAGCTCGGCTTGTTTTGAATTACAAGAGCTGGAGCTGGAGCTTAGCTTGTTTCGAGGTCTTTTTATAAAGCTCCAGCTCGGCTTGTGAGTCGTTTTTTTCAAACGCTCGACTAAGCTTGAGCTCGGCTCGTTTTGAATTACAAGAGCTGGAGCTGGAGCTTAGCTTGTTTCGAGGTCTTTTTATAAAGCTCGAGCTCGGCTTGTGAGTCGTGTTTTCAAACTCTGGCTCGGTTCGTTTATTATATATTCATTAATTGTGTACGTTTTTTTTTTAATTATTTTTATGTATTTTGAGAAAAACCTTAAATGAGCCTAAGCTCGATTGTAGCCCGTGTAGTACCTTAAACAAGTTAGAGCTCGGTTGTGCGGTGTGAAATTAATACATAGAGCTCAAAAGAAGTAAAACTTAAAAACACACAAGGCTTGAGCTCGGGATCAGTAGCTAAACAAGCTTTATTTGAGGCTTGGGCTTGGCTCGAGCTCGTAAAAACTCAGCTCGTTTCGAGTTTGTGTTGATCTGATATAGAGTAGCTCGCGAGCAGCTTGGCTTATTTTGCACTTAAAACCCTAGATTAATGTTTAAGCTAATAAAGAATAGTCAATTATAAGCATTTGGAATTCTGGATTTCTTATGCATTGTTTTCCATGTATTTCAGAATCAGATCTACCTTATCTGAAACCTATATTTCGTGATATTAGACCATCTCTATTGAATGCGGTTTCTTTTTGAGGGGATGGATGAGTTAGTGGACGGTGAAGCGGCTTCAGTTAATGTTATTGACAACAATAGATTTCATGCTAAAGAAAGTGGGTTCTTAATTGAGTATGAAAGCTCAAATATGCCGGAAATGCCTATACCTGGTGGTGATTTCAAGGGAAAGAATATTGCTAGGGTTGACTCATCAGAGCATGCATGCGCTAGTCCTCGTGGTTTGGATGAAGCGGGAACAATGGTCGAAGAGTTAACTGTAAGAAATTTTGACCGAGGGAACTTGGATACAGGGGCTTCGAGCACAAAAGAGAAATTGCATAAGCCACGTGAATTTTGGCACGCTTTCTTCCCAGACGAAACGCATAATACAGATAAACAACAAATTGAAAGTCAAAATGATATTGTGGATCATTCACGGCGTGAGGACATGCAACCTGCTTCATCCAACACACTTTTATCTCATAACGTGATTCGAACGAAGATTCTTTCTCAATCAGGGTTTTCTCAGTATTTTGTGAAAAATACATTGAAGGGTAAAGGTGTCATATGCAATAACCCGGGACCGAGCCCAAGCCCGAGCCCAGGCCCAGTTCGTGGTCAGAATCATCCAAAGGCTGCTTTGATTAATATCAGCTCAGCAAGCAATCCAAGTATTGAATGTGCGGTTTCTGAAGGTTTGAGTCTGAGAGCATGGCTTAAAGCTGGTCAGAACAAGGTAGATAAATCAAAAAGCATGTATATATTCAAGCAGATTTTGGATCTGGTGGATTCATCTCATTCCCGTGGAGAATCTTTGCAAGCCTTACGCCCATCATGCTTCAAGTTGATGCCACAAAACCAAGTTTTGTACACGGGTTCACCTGTTACCGAGAGCAAAGAATTCTTGAATTTGGGAAACAATGGAGATAAGAAGAGAGAAGGGGAGCACGATCATCTTTTTGGTGCGAACCAAAGCTCAAAAAGTAGAAAACAAGCGAACTCGTTTCGTAGGTGGCCTCAGTTTTCAGTACATTCCAGTTTCAGAGATTCTGGGTACGGGTTTAATGAACAAAATATCCCTACAAGAGAGAATACATACTCAATTCAAAATATGTCCAATAGCCAGCCGTTAGTTGCTACATCACAAATGTTGTCTAATGTTGATGGTGACCCGTTGGAAGAACAGTGGTACGCCAGCCCAGAGGATCCTGGAGGGAGGTGCTCTACATTGGCTTCAAATGTTTACTCTCTAGGCGTTCTTCTATTTGAGGTGCACACTGTGTTTCATTGTAGCCTTTTTATTATTAATGTAAAGTTTACATTAATAATAACTCGAAATTCGAATCGGACTCGAATAACTCGAAATTCGATTCGACTCGCACTCGAATTTGAAGGTTCAAATTCGATTTCAATCATTCGAATTCGATTCGGTTCGAATTCGAATTTAGAAATCGAATTTAGAAATCGAATTTCGAATCGAATACGAATTTATGATTTTAAATTCGATTAGAAATTCGAATTCAAATTATACATTTTATTTTTGTTATATATATACATACTTATGAAAAGATAAACTGTCAATAATTAATGTATTTGGACACTGCAATTTTGAATATTTAGGATGTGGTAACTTTAAACGATTTATTTATTTTATGTCCTTGTACTCTTTGTTGTTAAAAACTCAAATTTTTGGTAGTTTTGAAACTGAAATAGGCTTTTTAACTGAATTCGAATCGATTCGAATTTCATTTTCGAATCGAATCGAATTAGCTTTTCTGAATTCGAATCGAATCGAATTTGTCGAATCTATTTCGAATTCGAATCCAGCCTCAAAATTTCAAAATTCAAATAATTCGATTCGAATATTCGAAATTCGATTCGTTGAACACCGTAATAGTGCTTATACAGAAAAATGCTTGCTTGCAACTTATATGGTAATTCTTGTTTTTCAGCTACTTGGGTCATTTGAATCGGCTAGTGCCCATGCTATTGCTATGACGGATCTGCGCCAGAGGATCCTTCCTCCTAGTTACCTGTCGGAGAATCCCAGGGAAGCTGGATTCTGTCTTTGGCTGCTTCATCCTGAGCCGTCATCACGCCCAACAGCTAGGTATTGTTTGAATTATGTTTGTTGTGAAATCTTTCTCATGCTAAAATTTTTATGATGTTGGTACTAATTAAGTGCATTATCAAAGGCTACCGGAATAGTTTTTGTATACTATATTTGGCGTTGAGTGTACCTTCGCTTTATGATGTGAAAACCTTGTTCTACTTTTAACCCAACATGCATGAACTATTTTATAAACAGGGCCATCCTACAGTCCGATCTTATAAATGAAATACAAACATCATCCATGAAACAGATGTCAACATCGATGAAACAGATGTCAACATCCATTGATCAAGAAGATGCTGAATCAGATTTGATGTTGCATTTTCTTGCATCTCTAAAAGAACAAAAGCAGGCACATGCCACAAAACTAATTGAAGATATTAAAAGCTTAGAATCTGACATTCTAGAGGTTGAGTCAAGACAACCACATAAAACTTTGGGGTATAAACTAAAACCGCCTGCATGTTCCAGCCCAGGTGGATCGCGGCTAATAAATAATATAAATGATCTTGAACATGCTTACTTCTCGGTGAGATCTACCATAGGGAATCCTGAAAATGACATGGACTCTGGAGAGAGTGAAGCTTTAAGAAGTCGGGAAAATAATACTGTGACAAGAAACACGGAAGTAGATAAAAAGCCAGTAGACCGCCTGGGGGTCTTTTTTAAAGGTTTGTGCAAATATGCTTGTTATAGTAAGTTTGAAGTACGGGGCGTTATAAGGAATGGTGATTTTAGTAATATGAGAAATGTTATATGTTCACTTGGTTTTGACCGAGACGAGGATTATTTTGCAACTGCCGGAGTGTCGAAAAAGATAAAAGTATATGATTTTCATGCTCTATTGAATGATTCTGTTGACATTCATTATCCAGCTGTTGAGATGTCAAACAAATCAAGACTTAGTTCCATTTGTTGGAATAGCTATATCAGGAATTATTTGGCGTCAGCAGACTATGATGGTGTGGTCAAGGTTGGTCCCTTTAATAATCTCATGCATAAATATGAACGCTCGACTAGTCTGACTTATAATAGACGAATATAGCACTCGTGTTCTTTTAACCAATTGTTTTATAATAATTTTTTATATGCGTTCCTGGATGGTCCAGATATGGGATGCAGGAACTGGTGAAGCAGTTTCTCATCATATTGAGCATGAAAGAAGGGCATGGTCTGTTGACTTTTCTAAGGTTGATCCGATAAAGGTAGCCAGTGGAAGTGATGATTGTTCTGTGAAATTATGGAGCATTAATGAGGTGAGCCTTTTCTTCAGTAGCATCATGAAGCTTCTAGATAAGTTAATTCATTAAAGTTGTCTTTTTTATATGCAGAAAAAGAGCTTATCGACCATCAAAACCGTTGCAAATGTCTGTTGTGTTCAGTTTTCTCCATACTCAACTCATTTATTGTCTTTTGGGTCAGCTGATTATAGAACTTACTGCTATGATCTTAGAAATGTGTCCACGCCCTTGTGTATACTATCTGGCCATGACAGAGCGGTTAGTTATGTCAAATTTTTGGATTGTGGGACCCTCGTTTCTGCATCAACTGACAACTCACTAAAACTATGGGACCTCAATAAAGCCGATTTTGGTCGCTTATCAACCAACAGTTGTATCTTAACCCTTAAAGGCCATACTAATGAGAAGGTATGCTACTCAATTTTAATTTTGCATTTTAACTGTTATTACGTTTACCACATTCTTTATTAACTTTGTGTCTTTCAGAACTTCGTTGGATTATCTGTTGCTGATGGGTACATTGCATGTGGTTCAGAAACTAATGAGGTATGCCCTATTCAATTTCAAGATTAAGTTCTGTTTTCGTCTGTGGTTTGACCATTTTTACTAGTCCAGCCCAAAATTGAGACCTTCAACCCTTTGAGTCACTATGGTATTATTATTAACACTCTCCGTTCCTAACGCTAATGCGGTTAGATCATCTGTTAGTTTTCATGAAATGATAAAAAAACTCCTATTTGTTAAATTTTTTGGACTGAACTAGTTAAAACCTTTTTTTCCTTAACACTATGTTAGATATTTTCTGTTAGTTTTCATGAAATGGCCAATAAAACCCCTATATATTAAATTTATATTGGACTGAACTAGTTAAAACTTAAAATGACCAAACCACGGTCCTTGTGGTTAAGCCATTTTAACTAGTTCAGTCCAAAAGAATTTAATAAACAGGGGTATTTTGGTTATTTTTGAAAAATCCAAACTTACCTAACAAGAACTTAATTTACTTTCTTCCCGTTAAAAAAAGTTTATTTCTGATTAACGATGTTTGTCTTCAGGTGTTTGCTTATTATAGATCATTGCCTATGCCTATAACTTCCCACAAGTTTGGATCTATTGATCCCGTTTCGGGTAAAGAGACTGAAAACGAAAGCAATCATTTTGTTTCAAGTGTCTGTTGGAGACAAAAATCAGAGATGGTGGTTGCAACTAATTCGACTGGATGTCTAAAACTGTTGCAGATGGTCTAACAAAGGTTTTGACTTTTTTTTTTCTTTCGAGTTTTGGTGTTGACTTCAATCTAGTGGTGTTGACTTCAATCTAGTGGTAGTTAGTGCATCTCAAAATCTTGAGTTTCAACTCAATTATTGTTTCTATGTATATTGTGATGTAAGGTATAGAATCCCATAATTGTTAAACGCTGTTGTCAAATATGGAATTGTACAGCTCCCATTTTCGAGGGTAATAAATTCATTTTACCATATTGTTATTTAAGTAGTCGTTTGTTCTACGCTATGTGTCATTAAATGGCTTGTAAGGCAAAAGAAGTGAATGGACCTAGATAGAAGCTTTATGTATGTTGTGCAGATGACCTGGCAATAGATGATGACATGGCGTGCCACGTCACCACACTGAAAGTGTATGTTCAGCCACATGGCAGATGGGCCACTATGTACGTACGGGCACATGCGCTCAGTGAAGAAGATCATAATGAAGTGCATATAGGTCAAAACGGGCTCGGGTTTCTTTGGAATCTTGGTCTCCAAATTGTTTGGCTCTTTACTTACCGGTTCTTGTGTTCTTTCTCTTTTCGCAAGTAAGCTATTGAATTTTTTACTTTCCTTTAATAATTTGATATTTTTGATTTATTTTTTCAAAACTTGAAAATCTGTAATCTTTTTATTATCTTCTTCTCTAGGTTATCTCCCAAAGATCGGCTTTAAGAAATATTGATCAGTAGAATTGAAGGCTCGGAAAAGATCATCCAAATGATGAGGCTTGTGCACAACTGAGGTTTTTGTCTTCTAATTTAATGTATATATATAATCATTATGAAGTGATAAAATTTTGTAAAACCAACTCGTAATTTACGCCTTATGGGGGAAATGTCGCGGGGTATCTGTTTCTACTTTCTTCTTGCATGTGTACTTTGTTTTTAAAATGTTAGATTTGTATATTTCCTACTCTTCGTATATTTGTGAACTCACTCGAACAAACTTTTCAAAGTCAGCCCGTTTTAACTTCAAAATCATTTACAAATTTTTTGATAATCTGATAATGAGATAATTTCTGCTAATGGGTTGTCAAATTCGGCTCGCAATTTTACTATATCTCCTCGTTTTGAGCTTACATCTTAAGCTTGACTTAGTTGAGCTAGTTCAAGTTTGTTCGGGTTGGGATTGTTTGTATATATATAAAATTTTTCATACATAATATATTACTTAGCTATTTTCTTTATAAATTTTTATATTACAGTATTTTATGTCATAGATTTATATTATATATAATAATTTTTATTATATTTATATAAATTATTGTTTCTAGTCAAGCTTGATATGTGAATCTTGGCCCCAAGCCCTTTACTAAATAGGCTTTAAATTAGTGTTGCGGCCGCGCTTAAGCCTAGCTTGTTTTGAGTTCTTTGCAAGTATGTTTTTATGTATATAGGCTCGGTTACACCTTAGTCTCTTATGAATAGTTGTACCGAAGAATAATATTTTGCTTTTTTTTTTCTCAAAATAATAAAAAAAAAAATCTATGGTTTCTATCATATCTCTAAAGAGATAATGAGATATGTGAAAGACATTAATATGCCACCTTTGTCCCCCAAGCCCCAAACACAACCATGGTCACTTCACATGAACTTCATCATGGCTACAATTGTTTTTTTAATATTTATGATCTAACACATTCTACAAATCTCAAACAAAATGCATACGTGTTTCCTGACTACGTGTTGGGTATTTGGAGGGTTAGAAATGACAAGGTTTTCAATAGAAAACTCGCTATTATCCAATTGAGTATGCGAGGCCCAACGGGTTCCTATGTGTGAGGAACGAAGCGAAACTTAGTAACAATAGGATGGTCACATTTGCTTAACTTTAATTTTGTTAGCATCATGTTTTCGTAAGGTGTAGATTGTTTTATGTTCTTGTTTTCTAGCCCCTTGCTAGATGATTATTTTACATTTCGATGTAGAGTTATTTACGCCGTTAATAAGATATAGTTTAAGCATAAACAGTCTTTATCAATAAATTTTAATTCTATAGAAATATATTATTCACTCATGAATCACCAACACAATGAAAACTAAATAATGGAAGCCTATTAACCTTAAGTATGCCATATAGACGTGCACAAAATCGGGTATTTAAAAAACCCGGAACCGGGTTGGTCAACAAAAGTCAAACCAGGTTCGGGTAGGAACCGGTTCCGGGTATAGTCGGGTATTTGACCGGGTTTTGACCAGTTCAGGGTCGGGTTTTGACCGGTTCCTCCGGGTTTTTTCCACCGGTTCCGGGTCGGTTCCGGTTCCGGAACCGGCTCCGAGGAGAAATACTATACTCGGTCAGGAACCGGTTCCGGGTATGGGTTAGAACCGGTTCCGGGTCGGTTCCACCGGTTCGGTTCCGGAACCGGTTATTTTGTGCACGTCTAATGCCATATTTGTGAATCAAATCAGACTGTGTCGTGGGCTAACTAGACTGTGTCCTTTAACAAATGTGTTGTAGTTTAACTAGATATTTAAAAAATGTGATTGATTGAAATGGGGTGAATCCCACCTTAAAATCCCATCGATGGCGTTAAGTGGCTACCGTCCAAGCCCTTGCCGCACCCTTTCACTAGCTCGGCCGGGTGTTTTGGGCACTCAAGAGGTAATATGGCGACCGTGCGGCCCTTAGCCCATAGTACACAATCTAATAAAAGAATGACTATTTACACACGTTAAGGCGATGTATATATGTCCTATGTATCTTTCAAGGACTAATTTTCTACAAATAGAACTCCAGTCTTATAAGTTTCTTCTAAACAATATAAACTAGTTCATATATGTTCATATATTATCCCACAAACATCTTTATGACGTTTTATCTTTTATGTCTCATCATGTTGCTTAGATTGTTATTATTTATAGCTAACACTTTACTACACGATATACACAAATTAGTAAAGATTTATGAGACCGTCATGTGCCCATAATAACTCATTTTATCGTATCTTGTATTTTGATTATTATGACATATTTTTTGTAATCTTTTGTAAAATTGAAAGTAGTATCAAGTATGAATGAATAAATTCATGAAGTAACACCCATATTGCAAATGGTATTATATTAGTAATTAATATATTCATGTAACGATATAGAATATTTGAATTATGAACTTCGTGATGTATGCACCGACACCTCAGACCACTGTTTTTTATCCTTAAAAATATTTAATGTATCCTAGTATATCTCATCTATGCCGACAGAACTATCCAATCTTGTAGTTCGAAACTCTTTATTAGAAAAAATAAAAAAAGAATTCCAACTTTCATTTATTTTCTGATAATCAAACATTCGACATCATCTACAACTCAACTGGATGTCCGGAAATATCCGTGACAACGTAAAGTACCATGTAAGAAAGTTGAGAATCGTAGTCTGATGGATTATAACCTATAAGTGGTGTGTATCGAAGGTGGAAGAGAGAGACACATGACAAAGACAGAAAGCAAATAATGAGGTTTAAATGAGAAATATATTCTGAGTGTATTGAATGTTCTTGTTCTGGTTGTTGAGGTTGTATTTATAGCGTCTAAAAAGTTATCGATGACATTTAATGTGATTACTTTTCACGGTAAGTTTCGATGTTGGACGTGTTTCACTTTCTAAAATAGTGCTCCAACATTATGTGTAATGCTTCACTCATTTACGATAAATAATAAATAAAAAGCCCATTCCATTTCGACAAAGACCCACACCCAGGTTCCATAGCTCGCTATCCCGATCATGATTTTCCTACCCCAGAGGGAAAGGCTCTTCCCTTTTGGGCCGGTTGTGGTTGAGGGGGATTCGAACCCCCGACACCGTGGTTCGTACCCACGTGCTATAATCCTCTGAGCTATAGGCTCCACTACGTCTCCGTTGGATATGTACCCGGAAGTACCCTAAAAAAAGGAACCTTTGTTCTCCCCAACTATTTCGGGTTAAGAAGCACTGCACATAGTATGCGTAGCATGTCCCCCATCAGCATGCGTGGGTATATACTTAAAAAGAAACGTGTCTAAAATTACCTATAGGCGGCAGGGGTCGGCTTATTCAGCTGGCTCCGCCTCCGACACGTGTCATCGAAATATGTGTCGTCTTTTATTACCTCGCTATTCTGCATCTGTATTAGTCTCACATCTAACTTTTTCTCTTTTCACTCAATAAACCATTTTCAACCATGGAAAAGCCCATGTTTCTCATCTTACCCCTTAACCTCTTTAATATTTTAATAACAAAACATCTAAAATAAATGAATATTGATAAAATAACATTTCATTATTTATCAACCAAATAATAATCAACAATAACAAAGTTTAACTAAATGCCAACACATATAGGGTATTTTAGCTTACAACATAAATGGTTCCAAAAAGAGAGAGGCTCCTGCCCATATATCAGAAAGGCTGCACCAGGCCCGGACCCTCAACCGGGTTGGTTAGGCTGGACCACATGGACACATGTTAATATGTAATTGGTTAGTGTCCATGATGCAACACCATTAAAGGAATGGGCTACAAATCTTTTTTAGTATCTTGCTTCACTAGCATTTCATTTTATTTTATGCAAAATATTTGAAAAAAAGCTATTAAATTGTTAGTACCGTTGGTTATGTCAAAGAGTTATACTCTTGTGGGTATAATAATTGTCAAGTGACAGCTGACGGTATGGTTTTTCGGAAGAAAACTCAAGTCAAACTTTGATGCTACGTGGGTCCTGTTAAAACAACATATATAGCCTGGCTAAAGTGAGACAACATGACTTTATGGTTTAGGAAATGCGGTGACCAAAACACAAGAGAATCGCCGAAGTAAAAGAAATTAACATACACAAACATGACATATACGGGTACCAAATACTAGGTGGTAGTTGATTGGAAATATACTAGACTTACTCCTAGAGTTACACACACAATTTTTTTACTGTTTACATAATATCTGTTATGATATATTGTGCGTCAACATGACAACATAAATAAATTACAAATTCTTGTTCTTTCTATTTGATTCTTTTTTAACTGCAGCTGCTGCCGATGAAAAAAAATAAGGGTCATATTACAGTAAAACAAATCAGCTGAGTTGGGTGATTTGAAAAGCTAGAAACAACCTTGTTTTCGAGAATAAAAAGGTGGAGGCCAAAAGCGTCATTCAGGAGGTTAATGTGTTACGCCTAGTTTAAATTGTTGCTACGTGTTCTAACTTCTTGCTAGTCCTGTTTATTGATGATGAAATGTCACCTTTTAAAAAAAAATATTTGATATAAAATAAATCCAATAAATTATTAAATCCATTAACGTCTGACCAAGTATTTTTAATTTTTTATTCAAATTGTTTCTAAAACCAATGGTATTGACTTATCTGCCAATTGATTGGTGCAAATAATAATGGCATACCAACATATTAATTGGAATGTTTACTTTGTGGTAAATAAACTGATCAAGAATATTGAATGGTAACTAATTATGGTGGTTAAAAATTGAAAGCAAAGCAAATCTCCAAAAGGATTTTGGAAGGCTAAAAAACTGACTACAACAATAAAAAGTAAATGCATTCAGTAACAAGGACAAACCAAATGTAAGCAACTAAATATTTTTTGAAAACATTCCTTAGCATAGTTCTAAACTTCTAAATTCTAATTCTAAGAACAAACATAATGAAGTGTTGTGGTGTGAGAAAAAGCCCCAAAACACCCAGGTACACTGTTCTTCGGGACGTTTCGGGCTTCAAAGTGTATCCGAACGTTTTGTACAAGACGCTTGAAGGGAAAGAAGGTGGGGCCAAGGATGTTTACCGCCAATGGAGAAAAGAGTGGAGGGGTATTTTCCCTTCTACCACTATACATGGTCTAAGCCAAAAACAAAATTAATTCAAATAGCCATCGATAAGCTAGTTCTAAATTTCAAAACGTTGTCGAATTATTAAACCATGTATATCATAGGTTTATACTTTATAGCATGCAATAGATTAGAATTAGAAGATGTTTTAAAAAGCTGACCCAAGAGGATTTTCTCATAGTGGTGACTGGTGATGGTTAAGGCTTAAGATCTTAAGGTGTCGGGTTCGAAACCTGACTTAAGAGGGTTTTTTCACAGTAGTGGGTTTACTCTTTGATGGTGTCTTGAGTGAGTCATGCCTAATGTGTCAGAATCAATATGGATGGTTAACATTCCGTATCAAAAAGACTCCCTCGGGTATTGGGTAGCTTAAGCGCTCTTAAATAAAGATGTTCCATAAAAAAGAAATCAGGACACCCTAATTTTGTAAATTGTAACCACTAATATAAATGAATACTTATAAAATCGTTTAAATGTGTAATTTAATGAAATATTTTTAATGAACTATATAAAACGGTAACAATGTCTTTTATCAATAAAAATTTACATATATACCACCAAGAAATAAATTGTCAACTAGACATCCACAATTCCACGTATGCATTATTCTTATGAGTAGTCAAAATCAAAGAGTGATATATTTGAGACAACCCTAGCCTTACGATTATATTTTGGCTTCTAATTATATATAGATACTCAAATATATTTCTTATGATTATGGGGTGGAAAAACAACGATGTTACCATGATGGAAATAAAACAAATATCTACTACCATCACATAATTAAAGTGCATTATTAATTTCAAAAGTTAAGACACATTAAATGTGTGTGAAATTTTATTTATTAGAATTTTAAAGAAGTATTTTCGTGAAAACAAAGTAAAATAAAATAAGCCCGAAAGCACTCGTTTTATGTGTGGAGTCATGGTGAGGAGAGTTTATGTTTTCGGGTTTCGGATTGTTCCGACAAAGGAAAGATAAAATTTAGCAAAATGAGATGTAACTTTTTAGATAATTTTTCTTGTACATTTAAAGGTAGTTTCGTTGTATAGAAAAAAAAGCAAAAATATTTATGTATGAATATGCACTAGCTCGTTGAACGTAAAAGATTAGCATGACGCATGCGCAAAATTGACACACAAATGGTTATAGACACTTTTCTCTTGGATGCAAATTGGTTTTGGAATTCAAAAATAATTCAAAAATATGTATTTTTGCATTGTTCAACATAATCACACTTGATGGTTGTCAAGTGTCCCACCTAGGTTGCTTTTGATCAACAATTTATATCTACTCACCACACCAAGTCATGCACTTCCTTTTAAAGTTTCAATCAAGACAACTTTTGAACCCATTTTGTTGATCATGTTTGACACCACACTAAGTTTTAACTGATGTACAATGATGCTACCAATAACGTAAAATTTATCGTATTCCAAGATGTTTTCGAAACTCTGTACTTGAGTTTCATAGAATCATAGGTTTACCCCTAACAAATCTTACTCTAGTATACGTACCTCAATGATGTCACGACATAAAACAAGCATTGGAGATTGCATAGCGCTCAAGAACTTCGCACCCACGTCATGCCTTGATTAATCAATAACTAAAGCCATCGTAAATTGCATTGATCAATGAAGAGCGCTCTGGTGCCATACTAGATAAAAATGTTTGGGTTTTGCCTTTTATTTTTGTTAGAAAATTAGACTTCTTATTTAGGTAAATCAATGGTGTTACTTTTCATTAAGGTTAAGATTCAATTAGTCAATACTCTAATTTTTATTAAGAATAACAATTCATTGTCAATTAAAGACCATTTAATGTGTAACTTTTTTTTAAATGTGTAACTTTACAAAGATATTGTCATTTACATTGGAGACCACTAATAGTAAAAGCCCTTTAACTCTTACTTTAAGTACTTAGAGTACAAGTAAATTCAATTTGGACCATTTTACTAAGAAAGTCTAAAGTCCATATTTGACTTGATGCAACTCAAAGACTAAAGACTCTTGCTTATTACAAACAAAGTCTTAAGCAATGTTACAACTTTAATAACTTTGGAGGACACAAGCATCAATATGACATTCAAATTAAGGAAGACTACCTAAATCAAGGCCCTCACTCTTTGAAAGCCAAAGTACTTATTGCGAAGGCTTAAAGTCATTAAGTCACACAAGCTTTCATACACTCTAATGATGACCGGAAGCTAACAAGCTCATGTTAAGCGAAAATCACATGTGTTAGCATGCCTGCAACTTACCCTTAAACGTTGTCTTTACTTAGAGCGCCTTGGGCATCTTTCCACAATAAGTAGCGGAACTATTGCGTCCAAGTTTTGTCGTTTATTTGTTAAAGAAGACGAAGTTTTACTGAAGTATAAATGTATTACATCGAAAAGATAACATTAAGGAATATTAACAAACTTGAAATAGCTAACAAATTTATAGCCAACCTAATTGGTTTCATCTGGAGCAATAAACTTTTTATGTTATATTTATTTGGTTGGTAGTTGAAGAAAATTGGTGAAGACAAAAGTAGATTTTAAGTTTTAACATACATACAAAACATGTAAGCAATGAATAGTGTAGGGGTATATTTTGATAAATGAAAGTAGATAGAGATATATGTTTGTCTTTTTTTTGAACAGCTAAGTTTTATAAAAAAAAAAACAAAAGCAAGAAGCAAATGGCCAGAGTATATACAAAAGTACACCCAAAATCTAGAATCAACAACATTATAACGATACTAGATTCAACCCGAAGACGTGACTGCTAGGACCGCAAAAGGGATGAAAAACTTGCACCAATTACCTTAAGAAGGTGCAAGAAAAACCCCCACACACGGAGGCCGCGCCACCGGTTTTCACTCCGTTGTGTTTTTGATGCAGTCCCAAACCGTACTCGGGGATCCCTTTAACATAAATTACAAAATATTGAAAGTACACCAATGTTCCCAGTCGAGTGCATGCATCTTCGCCCGATTCCTGATCCAAAGAAAACTTGATGTTTTGATTTCCGCAAAAAGTTTCCCGATGTCTACCCGACATCGGGAAACTTTTTGCGGTGTTGATGCAGCTGTGCTCATGAAATCAACCAAACAAACAATGCCACAGACAGGACCACTCTTGTCTTGTGAATTCTCTCGAAATATGGGCACACCATGTATTATGTACCTCGATCAATTCAAAATAAAACAAACTTATATAACTAAAAACACAGACATATGATATATGTGACAAACTTATGAAGTGTTTTGCAGACATTTGCAAATTACAAATCTTTTAAACTTATATAAAAGATATAACACAAAATTTAGAGTTTTATTATATTTAATTTGAGTATTAATTAACGATGCCTCTAAATTTACTTTCACGAGTGTATATTAGTTACTCGACTATAAGTCTATAACAGTTTGTATAAAACAACTTTTAATTAAACAGGCGCATTTGTACTCGTCATAAAATACGCGTGTCGTGTATTGAATATCTTGAATCGTACGTAGTTCACACCAAAAATCATTTTGTACATTAACTAACCTTAATATAGAGTTTAGATCAAATACAAAGCATATGGACATATGGTGAGAAGTGTATAAATTGTTTTGAAGCATCGATCTAAGTAAATCAATAACTAAGGTTTAGACACTGATAACTATGCACGTAAGATTAAAAGTTAAGGGGTAAGCCTCACTTTTCTTGTCACCAGCATACTTCATTGCACGTTTGTCTAGTGATTTCCTTGACGTTATTAACATTTTCTATGTCAGAAAACACGAGAGATTGTTATCCACGATACATCCTTAAAGAATTTACTAATTATATAAAGTACAAGTTTCCTATATGATATGTATATTTTTTGAACAACAAATAGATATTGTATAAAAACTAGCTAAAAGTTAGAACAAAATAGTAATGTTAAAAGCTAAAATCACAACTTATCGCACACCAATCATTCCAATCTTGAAAACGAAGATTTCTTCCAAACTAAGCTCGTATATGCAAGCTATGTCACAATCGGCACACAATGTAGATTATATAGAAGTCACATTTACCGACCTTTAACAACATCTTTCTAGTTAAAATCTACTTACATCTCCTCCATATAAAGAAAATCACATTATGAACCCGATACGTTTAATCATACAAGTTAAAACACATACTAATGGCATAATATTATTAGTCTCTAAATTATAGAGTAATTAAAATGTCATTAAAAGAAAGGTACAACATGTCTACATGCAATAAATGTGTTACAAAATTCTAAGCATTAAATAGATGTAGCAAAAAAGATGCATGATAAAACATGTAGCATTCATTCCGACTCATTTCTTCACCTAATTTGATTCATAGTAGTTAACATTTGCCTGTCACGTGTTCTAACACGTGTCATACATTACACATTAATATTAATATTTTACATCACACTCTTCACTCGTCCGTTACCGTTAACTATAACGGAGTAATACACCTAAAATATTTATACAAACAAATTTAAACTATAATTAAATTAAATACTATTTCCGTACAAAAATTTCCAAATACTTTTTAACATCTCCACTTGAAATAACTTATACCCGAGTACCCGACTTGATTTGAACTGATTTATTTTCTAAATTTTTAATCTTTTATAGCGCGACGAGTGGATCCGACCCGAATATGTCACTGAAGTCTTGAAACATATCGTCAACGGGCCAACACGAGGATCCGAACCCAAAGTCGGTCCCACATCCCAGGAACATTTCTGACGGGTCGGATCCTTGGAAAACGGTACCCGTGGGGTCATAAATATCCGGCACAAAATCGGGGAAATCGAATAATCCCGTGGTTGAAAAATCGTCTACGAACGGACGAAAATCCAAGAAAAGACTTTTTTGCTGAGTCGACTCAGACTCTGTTAATAAAGTCTGAGTCAATTCAGACTTAGTCAACTCTAAATGCTGAGTCGCCTCACACAGTTTATTATACGGTTTATTAACCGGACTGTTTTGAGTCGACTCAGCTATGAACTCGTCTGTCGAAGACGAGTATCGTAAAACCGACTTCAGCGAAACTACGCCCGAGTTCTCTCCGGAGTTGTAACCGTTATCCTCCGTTACCGGAACAGTAAAATTAGTTTGCGCGTGAGGTCCACGCAACTGAATAGCTGCGTGGTCATACACCATAGCAGCTTCTTCAGCAGTATCATAAGTCCCAAGCCATAACCTCACGCGCCGCCGCGGATCTCTTATCTCCGCCGCCCATTTCCCCCACGGCCGTTGCCGGACGCCGCGAAACTTCTTCCCGGAGCTAACCTTCAACCGCTTCTTCACCGCCACGTCACCTTTCTTCCTCCGATTAACATTACCACCGGTGACGTCACCATCGCCGGAGCTAGGGTTTATTTTAACCTCACTAACAAACTTCTTCACTCTCCTGCGGCCGGATAACGGTTCCGACTCGTCGCCGGAGCTATCCGTCGCGTACTCGTCGGTAACCGTTATCCTAACAACTTTTCCGGTACCGGAAAACTTATATCCGGAGGACAATGTAACATGCGTTTTGTGCTCTGTAAACTTAATTGACGAAACTGCCCTTGAGGTTTTCATTTTCTGTTATATTCGTAACAGATTCAGTTCAACAAACTAGCATTGCAACAGAAGAACTGAAAACAAAACTTAAATGACGAAAATGCCCTTTCTGGTAACAGATTCTGTTAACAAACTAGCTTTGCAACTGAAGAACTGAAAAGCTAATGGACGAAAATGCCCTTGTTTGTGTTAAATTTGTAACAGATTCTGTTCAAACTGAAAGGTTAAATGACGAAAATGCCGTTTGGTGTTGTATTTTGTAACAACAACAATAATAATAATAATAATAATAATAATAATAATAATAATAATAATAATATTGTTACAAAGAGATACTGTTAGAAACTGAGGGTGAATAGATAGAGGAGAAGACGGTTGTTGGGTAGGTTATAACTTATATATATATGTTGTAATAAAAGTATAGATTCGTTAACGAGATGAGAATAATAATATTATAGAGAGTGTATAGAATGCTCGTGCGAGAGAGAAGATTAAAGGTGGGTGTATGGTGAAATGTTAAAGGTGCAGGAAAAGAAGAGAGATAAAGGAAGAAACTTCTTTTTGAAGGTATCAAGGAATAATAATATAGGTATAGCCAAAGAGAGATTGTGGTTGTTTGATGTTTGACTGTGAGTAAAGATGGTACTACAGTAGAGTAGCAGATGTTTTAGAGAGAGTTTATGGGGAAGATGAAGATGAATATGATGATGGAAATTGAAGAGTGCAATGGGATACTGGTGTTGGTTTTTTATAGGAGACTGAAACTGTTAAATCAAAGTTTATATATATATATTTTGTTAGTTTGTGAATATGTTGAGAGAGATATTTTTGAGAGGTATTTTTTGAAATCTGGATTTACTTTTTGTTTAGTTTCTGCCATACTGCAATGCAAAGGTTTCGATTTATGGGATTTGGTAATCTTTTAATGGTTATAAAAACCTACCTTTTAATGCTTTATAACCATAATAATCTTAAGTCTGAATGATTAAGATGTTATATCTTAATGGTTAGATTTTAACCATTCAGATTTGTGTCTACCTTTTAACCATTTAGACTTATGATCACCTTTTAACCATTGAAGAAACGTGGATCTACTCACTGGTAGCAGATCTACTTTCCTCGGGTTCTGATTGTACTATTTCACCGATGGTTCTTCTGGATCTGTGTTCTTCCACCTACAAAATGAACAACGCCGTTAACTTACCCCTCAGAAAGGGACAGAGGGGTCCTCTTTGGGGTAACCCTCCGGCGTGAGAATAAGTATATGGTGGAGAAGATAATAATGTGAGAGTAAAGGAATCTCAAGAGTATTGCTTAATAGCTGAACACTGTATGATTGTGTGACTGTGTGTTTTCTGTAACTGACTGTGAGTGAATGTAATTCAATATGATTGAATGTGATATCACTGCTTGTAACTGTCAATGATTGAGTATGAATGTGTCCATCAAAGTGGAGTTGATGCTGTATTTATAGTGCTAGGGTTTCCACTGATTGGGCTCAACCTCGTTGGCCTCCTCCAATCGCACTGCGCCACGTGTCCTCTGGGACACCTGGCGCTTTCTCGTTGGTTGTAATCACGTGGTAGCACATGTGTCATGCTGAGTTGTCGACCTTTCATTTGGCAGCTGTCAACATCAGCATATTCTTACTCCTTAAAAAGATGCCTTCTGGAAGGTTGTCTGACGTGCACAATCAAGGTTGCCCTAATCCTGATTTGGATAAGGACGAGGTCGATTATGTGCATGTGTGATATGCGCCAATCCTGAGGATGCGCGAGGTCTTCTCTTTATTCTCACGCGCAGATATTTCATGCGCAGATGTGATACGCACAAGCATGTGATATGCGCCGCGCGCTGATGCGCCGCGCGCATATGTGATGCGCGAGCATATGTGTGCCTGGGCATATGATGCCTGAGCATGTTTTGTATGCGCCATGCGCATAGGTTTTGGCTTTGTGCCTTCATAATGTCTTTATCTTGTGGGTTGACCCGCCTTGCTCGGTGTTGAGGCGGGTACATACCTCTTCAAGCCCCCCCAGTCTAATGTGTGTCTTATCTCGCGCTAGCGCGGTAAGATAGATATTAGACTTACTGATTTGGTCTTTTTAATGGGGTTTTGTCGTTTTCTTGGTTGTTTCCATCGTTGCGCGAAGTTCTATCCATTTGGTTGAAACGAAGGGTCCAAACACGTGGTTGGTTGGTGGTGACGTGCGCCGTAAACGTGTCAGACGTTTCGTGTGCTCGAGGTGCTACAGTTGCCTTTCATGTCCCCTCGCACAGCTGTCTGGAACACGTGTCGCGCTCGCATTAGTTTGCACCTGCGAGTGGGGGCGCGTCTCTGCTCCGTGGCAGGTCCGTTACGTTTTTATGTCCCCTCAACAGTGTTAGGGACACGTGCCGCGCCCTCGTTGGCTTACACCTGCGAGTGGGGGCGCGTGAAATCCGATCAGTTGCCACTTTTCTCTCTCCTGGGCCTATAAAAGCAGGCCCTTAGCAAAAAATTTTTATCTTCATCTTCATTGTTGTTTTCTCCAAAGCTTCTATCTTTTCGATTTTCTGGTTAGTGCTTCCAAATACCCTGTTATCTGTTGCTGTTGTTATTGTATGTCTGATAGCTCAGACTCCTCTAACCCCTCAATCACCTCTATTGCCTCTCGAAGACGTCGTGTGAAATCTGTGGTGATGTCGACATTGAAGCAAAAGGGCAAGGGGAAGAGGGTTGTTGAGACCACATCGGAGGAAGTAGGGAGGACCAAGGCCACGAAAAGGTGGAATGAAATCCCCTGCAAACTGAGGCAGGCCGATCTCGACAGCCTCATCTCGTCACAGGGTTTTCTCCCTGTGTTTGGCTGCATGTTGCCTGTGGCCGGGCAAACGGCGGCGGACCCGCCTCCCGGCTATATTTCACTGTACACCCATTTTTCACCCACTGCAACCTTCGTCTTCCGATGACAAGGTTTGTAGGCGCGGTGTTACGGTTTTTTGGGATACATATATCCCAAGTCCATCCGTTTGGACTTGTGCGCATGACTCATTTCGAGTTCATGTGCAAATCACAGCGCGAGGAGCCCACCCCTCGTCGCTTTCAATTTTTTTACAAGCCCAAGATCCAACATTCTTGGATCTCCTTTATTCCTCGCAGTCAGAAGGTTAAGTGCAGCACCGTGTCATTCAAGAGCCTTCATGACTGGTCTGAGAGGTTCTTCTACATCAGGGCTGGTGTAATCCCCATCCGCATGACGATGCGCGCGATCGATTCTGCGCCCGCGGATGCGGATGTTATTAAGAACCCAACCGGCGCCTGGGTTAAGAAACTGACCGCCGAACCATCCCCCGCCAAGAAAATTCGCGAGGAGGCGCTGGTGGGGGTCGGCATGAGTAAGCTGTGGGCCGACAGCGCGGCGGAGCCTGTCATCCAAGTGGACGGCTTGCGTAAGTTGTCGCATTGCTTTATTTCCGCGCTAATAAAATTTGCCTTTGCTGATATTATTTGTCTTGTTTTTGCGCAGTAACCAAGGAGTTTGTCCACGCCGCATACGACGATCAAGTGGAGGGTGGCTCCGTCCCGCTGGGCGCTGGGGAGGTGGGCTTCCCAGATCGCTTCGATGACATGTTCATCCCTGTGGATCTGGAATTTGACTTTGATAGCGACGCGCCTGGTAAGCCTTCGCACTTATGCTTATTCCTTTAGAATACCAAATTTTGCTAACACTTGTGTTGCATGTATTGTAGATGCGCTGGAGAACTACGAGCTGGAGCTCGCGGAAGAGGAGGAGGAGGAAGAGGAGGCGCCCCTACTAAAGCGCAAAGCTAAGGGGAAATCTGGCGCAGGGGGCAGTAAGAGACAGAAGAAAAATGACACCCCTGTCGCTCATCCCCATGCTCAAACGAAGGGACCTGAGGAAACCCAGGTGTTCACCACCAAGGTTTCTTTAGCTTCCCTGCCTGTGAAAGTGGGCAGACCTCCTGTCCACTTGAGGTATGGTGGCGTGACCTCCTCCCTTCGCGCAACTGAAGAGAGAAGCAGTGTCGCGCCTGCGAAAGGTATACTTTGCTTACCCATAATGGTTCAATGAGGGCGATTCTGATTGAATTATTATTAAATCTTTTCGCATTTGAATGTTTGCAGGACCGGCGACGGTAGCAGATCAGCCGCAGGCGCAACAAGGTGCTGAGGCTGCGCCGGGGGCTGCTTCGAAGTCCCCTGTTCTACCCTCAGAAAAGGGTAGAATGAACTTTATGGCGATGTTCGCCGCGCGAACAGAATTGCGCGAAGGTATGTTTTGCGCCATTGTCTTCTGAATTTTTTGTTTTGATCAAAGCATAAACCATTTTTTGTTGTTGATTTGTTCATAGGAGTTGTAGCTGGCGTACCAGCTGCTGGTGACACTCCTGTCGCCGTTGCCGGCGCCGCTGGTTCTGCTCCTGCTCCTGCTAGTGCTGAGTCTCCCCTTATTGGGATTACAAAGGAGCAGGAAGCCGTATTGCGCGCCGAACTGGCGGCGTCGAGACCTCCCTCGCCTCCTCCTACGCGCAGCCCTCTCCGCGAGGCTGGTTTGGGGCCCTCCAGGTCGCAGGAGAAGAGGCCGATTGAAGAAGATGAGGAGGATGAGGGAGCTCAAGCTGAAGACTCCTTCGGAGTCCGTGCCAGCCCTGCGATGCCACAAGACTTCGCAGCGCATACTTCTGGTGGGGCTGGCGCTGACTTTTCTGCTTCATCCCCGCAGGTATGTTTTAATTTATTGCTCCGCTGCGCGTACTTCCATATAAGTATGTTTTTATGACTTAGAACATTTCTTGTGTTTTGCAGGAAGGTGACCACATTTACCGCCCGAGATGGAATATTAACGAAGACAGTTCCTTCCAATCCATGGGTGTATGCGAGGACTTCTGGGCTCATGCCGTGCCTCCTACTGAAAGGAGGTATCAGGAGGGGCGCACTCGCGCTGACTTGCTCAACGATCACATTTTCGCTGGGTCGGCCTTCTTTTCTGCCTCCCAAGAGCTTCATCGTGATTATATTAAAGTACGCGATGCTCTTGTGGAAGCCCAGCAAGAGGCTAAGGTGGCTGCCTGGAACCTTTCTGATGCTCGCGCACGAGCTGAGAAACTCCAGGCGGAGCTCAGCGAAAACCGAGCAAGTGCCAACACCGCCTTTATTAAGCGCGGGCATGAGCTCCAAGCTGCGCGGGAGAAGCAGCAGGTGGCGGAGGCCGAAGTTGCCAAGTACGCGCGGAGAGTGCGTGACTTGGAACTGGAGGCGGAGGCGCGTGACCAAGCTATCGTCCAGAGTATCACTGAGAAATCATCACTGGAGAGCGAGGTTGCGCGCCTGAAGAAGTATTTGGCGGCCGCGCAGGCCGATAGAGATGAGGCCTTGGCGACGGCAGCGTCCAGCCGGGAAGCACTTGATGCTGCGCAGGCGGAGAAAGAAGAAATTTTGGCGGCAGCAGCGTCTGATAAAGAGGAGCTAAAAAAGACCAAGGAAACTGTTGAGTTATTAAACTCCCAGGTTCCTGCCCTCGAGACGTCTGTTGCTGGCCTCGCGCAGGATCGCCAATGGCTGGTGTCACAGGGCATGACTCGTTGCGCTTTGGCGATGAAATATTCTGGCGAGTTTCAGGCCCTTGTGATGGACTGCAATGCTGCCGCGCGCTTGGTCGGTCGAGCTGAAGGGTTTACGGATGGTTACGAATATGGGATGTTGAAGAAGAACCCATCCGAGTACCCTTACAAGAGCGACGCGGCCTGCGCGGACATGGCCGCGGTGGGGGAGAAGTATATGAATACTCCCATCCCCATCCTTGTGCAGGTACCTTGACCTTAATGAGTTTTTCTTGATTAATTTTCCAAGTGTTTTGTACTCAATACTTTTCTAATGATTTGCAGATAGTTGCGCTTGCTGACCAGCCCGACCTCGGCGCGCTAAAGAAGTTGCTCGATGAATGCGAGGGGACTGGTGGCGATGTTGGTGGCGCGGGGGATGTTGCCCCTGCCAGTGGCTCTGGCGCGGCGAAAGAATCTGCTCCTGACATCGTCGTGATAGAAGACTCCATTGAGGAGGAAGAACTTGACTATGGTCAGTTTGGAGATGAGGAGCGGGCCGCGTCAAATGCTGCGGGAGATGATGAGGGTGATGAAGTGGCTGACGTCGACGTGGAGACTTGAGAAGCCCTTCATCTTTCTAATTTTTTTTTTTTGTTTTTTGTTATACTTGTAATTTGTAACTCATCACCCTTGTAAATTTCAATGCTATGGAATGAAATTTGTTTTCCCTTTTTCACATCTTGCGCATTTCCATTCATCTCTTCATGTTTGCTTGTATAGATATAAGATATGCTTGCACGTTAAAATAAGAACAAGGTTGTAAGGAAATTATTTACTTAACCATAATCTTATTTTGTAAGTGGTTTCGCAGTATCTTGTTTATGCTGACACGCGCGATGACTTTTCACTATTCCTTTTTTGCGCGTCGTTGTCGCGCGTTTTTTATATGGAATTATGAGTTTTAGCCATTACATGTCAGCATGTGTTACTCAGATATCCACTATGATTCCGCGCGCGACCTCGACCTGAGACCTTAACAACTATGATTTGGCATGTACTTTGCCTTAGTTGTGTTTAGGGATTTTTATGATCAGGCTGCGCGGGATGTAAGATGGATGTTTGTGAGTGTTTTGAGCTAAGGCTCTTTGTTTTGGGCTAAGGCCCTGACGTTTTTAGAGTTAAGACTCGTTAACGCGTTTGAGCTAAGGCTCGCGCATGTATGTTTTACTTCGTTTTATTTTGTTTTGAAGTCAATATAGTGTTGTCATATTGCTCCAAATTAATAAAGGAAGTGTGAAACATGTATGCAAAGGTAATAGAACAAATATTGAAAGATAGCGCGAATCATCATTCATGATGGCTTAAAAGCCTTGATTACATATTTGAATTTTTACATGAAGCATTTTCTAAGCTGTGCTGCGTTCCACGCGCGCGGTATCTTTTTTCCATTCAAATCTTTTAAAGTGTACGCGCCTTTCCCCAATTCTTCTGAGATTTGATAAGGTCCTTCCCAATTGGGGGACATTTTTCCTGGGGGTATTGCGCGGCTAGCTTCATTGTTTCGAAGGACAAAATCATTTTTCTTGAAGTGGCATTCTTTAACGCGCTGATTATAATATTTTTCCAGCTTTTTCTTGTACTTGGCTTCATTGATGATAGCCGCTTCTCTGCGCCCTTCAAGCAAGTTGAGGTCCAATCTTCTTTCGCGCTCGTTATCAGTCTTGCTCATCATGAGTACCCTATGGGATGGGCATCCAATTTCTGCTGGGATCATAGCCTCTGTCCCATAGGTTAGGCTGAACGGGGATTCGCCGTTGCTAGTTTTGCTTAATGTCCTGTGCGCCCACAGGACATTAGGTAACTCTTCGACCCAAGAATGGGTTTCTCCCTCCAACCTTTTCTTCAGCCCATTTAACAAACTTTGATTCGCGCGCTCCACTTGGCCATTCCCCTGAGGGTGGTAGACCGAAGTGAAGATTTGGTTGATGTGCAGTTCTTTGAGCCAGCTGGATATCTTTCTGTCAGTGAATTGCTTGCCATTGTCGCTCACAATTTCCATAGGAAGGCCAAAACGGCAAATGATGTGGCTCCAGATAAATTGCTTCATCGCCTCAGCTGTGATTTTTGCTAGTGGCTTGGCCTCAACCCATTTTGTGAAATAGTCTACCGCCACTACCAAAAATTTCACTCGCCCTTGCGCTTGCGGCAGGGGCCCCACAATATCAATGGCCCATTTGTGGAAAGGCCATGCGGAGGTCACTGGAATCAAGTTGTTCTTTGGCCGCATGGTGTTTGGCGCGTAGCTCTGACATGCCCTGCATTTTTGGATTTCTTTTAGCGCATCCAAGTACATGCCTGGCCAATAGTAGCCTGAGCTCATTGCCTTGGCAACCACCATGCGCGGTCCAGCGTGTATTCCGCAGATTCCTTCGTGAATCTCCCTAATCACATAGCTTGCTTCTTCAGCATCCAGGCATTTCATGAGCGGTCCAAGATAAGATCGTCGATATAATGTACCATCAAGTAGTTCATAGTTCTGCGCCTTGTGTCTTATCTTTCTCGCCTGTGCGCGATCGTCCGGTAACTTCCCCTCCTTCAGGAATTCCATTATTGGAGTTATCCAGGATGAAGGGGTTGTATGAATTACAAGGACAGATTGCGTTTGCACTGACGGGTTGCTCATCACTTCCACCCTGACATCTTTGCCAAAGTGATCAAAATTAGTTGATGCCATCTTACTCAACGCATCAGCGGCCTTGTTTTCGCTGCGTGAGATGTGTATGATTTTGAAGAAGTCAAACTGCTCAACGAGCTTTTTTGCCTGCTCTAGATATAGAGGCATGGTGTTCTCCTTGGCATCATAAAGGCCATTGACCTGTGCAGCTACCAAGTAAGAATCAACATGGGCCTCTAGCCTTTTAACTCCAAACTTGCGCGCAATGCGCAGACCAGCCAGCAGAGCTTCATACTCAGCCTCATTGTTGGTACTCTTGAAGTCCAACCTAATAGCATAAGTATATTCATGATTATCAGGGTCCACCAGTTTGAGGCCTGCGCCGGACCCTTTGCTGTTGGAGGCTCCATCAGTGAATAGCCTCCAAACATCTTCTTCATCATTTGCTCGCGGAGGGTCTACCTCGCGCTGAGCTTCTTCAATCTTTCCCTCTGGGATTTCCGTGATGAAATCCGCTAAAACTTGACCCTTTATTACTGGACGGGGCTTATAGGTGATCGTGTGTTCACCTAATTCCAGCGCCCACTTTGTCAGCCTTCCGGAGAGCGCGGGACGTCGCAAGACTTGCTGGATGTTGTAACCTGTCAGAACTTCAATAGGATGACCATTGAAGTATCTATGAAGCTTTCGCGACGCGTGTGTTAGTGACAAAACTAACTTTTCCATGATGGAATAGCGCGTCTCAGGGTCTGTCAGCACCCGACTCACATAGTATATTGGCTTTTGGATCCCCTTGCGATCCACCAATAATACTGCGCCGATGGCGCGGTCTCCAGTTGACAAGTACAATGTAAGGGTTTCGCCAGGAAGTGGAGCTCTGAGCGCGGGCAGCTTTATGAGACATTCTTTTATCTCACTGAAAGCTTGCTCAGCCTCAGGCGTCCACTTGAATTGGCTCTTCTTCAAGCAGTTCCTCAAAGTGTTAACGAATGGAGTAGATTTGCTGGCGTGGTTCGCTAGGAACCTGTTGATTGACACCAATCTACCATTCAGCTTCTGAACCTCTTTCATGGTGGATGGTGAAGGCATGTCAAGGATGGCTTCCACCTTTTCAGGGTTCACCTTGAAACCATCCTTAGTGACCATTACACCAAGAAATTTCCCCTCTTCCGCGCCGAAAGTACATTTGCTCGGGTTGAGCTTCATGTTGACTTCCGTTAAGCGCTGAAGAGTTTCCTCGATGATTTTGAGCATTTGTCTCTCCTCCCTGCTCTTGATCACCAAATCATCAACGTAGACCTCTAGATTTCTTCCGATTTGTTCACTGAAAACCGAATCCATAAGCCTCTGATAAGTGGCGCCCGCATTCTTTAAACCAAAGGGCATTTTTGTATAACAAAAAACACCCTTGTCGGTTCTGAAAGCAGTCTTGTCTTCGTCTTGTGGTGCCATTTGAATCTGGTGATAGCCTTTGTAGGCATCCAGGAAACATTTGAGCTTGAATGGCGCCACGGAGTCCACCTTTGCGTCGATGTTTGGGAGGGGGTAACAGTCTTTCGGACATGCTTTGTTGAGGTCCTTGAAGTCAATACACATCCTCCATGACACGTTGCTTTTCTTTACCATCACAGGATTGGCTACCCACGTCTGGTATCGGATCGGGCGGATGATGTTTGCGCGCAACAGGTCCTCAACTTGCTCATTCATGGCCTTCGCCTTTTCATCCCCCATGACTCTCTTTTTCTGAGAAATTGGCTCCACCGACTTGAAAGTGTTAAGAGAATGTTGCGCCAAGTCTCGCGGGACCCCAGTCATATCGGAGTGTTGCCACGCGAAGACCGACGTGTATTTTGTGAGCAACCTTTTCATTCTCAATCTCGTTTCGTCTGAAATGGTAGCGCCAATTGTGACCGTTTGCTCTGGGAATTTTGGGTTTAAAATCCACTTCTCTGGCGCATTGTCCGCCATTGGAAGTTTCATTCTCCCTTCCCGCGGCGTACTTGTCACTGCGCACAAATGATCGCGGTAAACAAATGTTACGCCTGTTGGTGTAGGGAACCCCAATGCGCCGTGCGCTGGCGACGGTATAGCATTAAATTGGGCAATCGTTCCCCTACCCAGGATCATATTGTGGCATGACGTGGTGGGCAAGACCAAGAAGTTGACAACTTCGGCTCGCTTGTGCTCATCATCCCCCATAGTTAGTTCAAACTGAATTTGACCTAGGGGATGGATGATTTCATTTGAAACACCACAGATTGGTGCGTTCACCATCTCGAGCCGCGCTTGGTCTACCGGGTCTAACTTTCTGAAACATTGCTCATACATAATGTCAGATTCGCTTCCAGTGTCCACCAGGACCTTTGACACTTCATAATGAGCAATGTGTGTGGTGATGACGAGAGGGCTGCTGATTGAAGGGCCTCCCCTGATTCTTGGGAAGATAACTTGCTGCTCGCGCCAATCTCCGCTGATTTGCGCGCTTCTCTTTTTTGACGTCTGCCCTTGTCGTCCCCCCTCAGCCACACAGATTCTTTTGTATTTCTTGCTGGCAGAGGCTCCTTCCGGTTGCTCATCTTCTATTCTTGGGTTTTTCACCAAGTGAGCCAGCCTGCCTGCTTTTACATCCTTCTCGATCGCATCCTTTAAATGATGGCATGCGTCGGTGTTGTGGCCCGGGGACCTGTGAAATTCACAATATTTGCCACTGTTTTGCGGTCCCTTGTAGTGTAGTTGCTTGGGGGGCTTGAATTGGACATTCTCAGTACTTAACACCTGTGAAGGTGTTTTAGTGAGGGGAGTCCATATTCTTGGCAGAGGTCTGCTAGAATCTCTGCCGCCCTCCCTCTTGTCACCCTCCCCACGATTACGAACATCTTTTTGGGGCTGGGGTGAGCTTGGTTGCGTTTGCTTTTCTGCGGAAGAAAAACTTGTTGGTTGCAACCTGGACCATACAGAGTTCTGTTTGGCCCTCTTCTCTTTGCTGCGCGGTGATTCAGCCTGATGCGCTCTTTCTCTTGCCCTATCTTGGGCAATCTGTTTCTCATTTCTCGCGAAGACTCGCGATGCTTCCATTAGTTTTGCCCAAGTGGTGGGCATACCATCTCTGCTTACGAGAGCTCGGCGGAGTTGATCACTGCGCGCGCCTTGTATAAAAGCCACGCGCAGGAGTTGCTCAGTTATACCCCCGATTGCCAGAGACTCCTGATTGAAACGAGTGATGTAGTCCTCAATCGTTTCATCATTCCTGCGCACGCAGTGCATGATGTCATCAGGATCGCGCGTGTGTCTGCGCTGCTGTACGAAGTGGGCTTGGAACTTTTCCAGTAGTTCCTCGAACCCATCAATTTGCCCAGTCGGTAAGCTCTCGAACCAGACACGCGCCGCGCCCGTAAGGCAGCGGGCAAACATGTGACACCATGTTGGCATCGTCCAGCTCTCTAGGTTTCCCGTTGTAAGGCCCCGTCACAGGTAACCCTACTTTCGTGTTGGATTTACTCATAAACACAGTTCTAAATATCAGAGTTAATAAAAAACTTTACGCGGAATATAAAACTTTCATAAAACATTACATATCAATTCATAATCATGTCTTAAAACGTTCCACTTGTCTTTCAAAATCAAAACATAACTTATAAAACATATCAGATCTTCAGATGCCAGGCTTTAGTCTTCTGCCATGTGTCCTCCACTCAAGCCAGCTGTCTCAACCTACTCACCTGCGTGCATACTAAAAGTCAGCTACGCTGAGTGAGTTCTAGTTAATCATACAATACCATACAATACCTTATTACATACATACGTACTTAACCTCATAACTTTCTTTCATACACACATAAGTACTCATACCTTCATTCTTACTTACATACTTTCTTTCTTACTTACATACTTTCTTTTCATTCATAATCATACGTTTTAAAGAGCCTTTCGCCCTATAACCTCACAGATATTATAAGGGTCTGGTCCCTAACATCACAGATATTATAAGGGTCTGGTCCCTAACATCACAGATATTATAAGGGTCTGGTCCCTAACATCACAGATATTATGAGGGTCTGGTCCCTAACATCACAGATATTATTAGGGTCTGGTCCCTAACATCACAGATATTATTAGGGTCTGGTCCCTAACATCACAGATATTATTAGGGTCTGGTCCCTTGTTTTCGAATATTAGTAGGGTTCGATTCCCTCTTCGTTACCATACAACCATACATCATACCTCGAGTATTATTAGGGCTCGGTACCCTTTTCGTAACCATACAACCATACAACCGTCATTTCCTTCTTTTATTAACTTTATTACGTTCATACACATAAACATACATATCATACTTGCCATATTTATAACGTTACAACCTGACAGTACGTGCAATATCCGAAGATCGTTCACGAACCATCAAGCAATCATTCATACATATCACATATATCACATATGGCTTTATAACGTTACAACCTGACAGTACGTGCAATATCCGAAGATCGTTCACGAACCATCAAGCAATCATTCATACATATCACATATATCACATATGGCATACACTTATCACTTAGGATAAATGTATTAACTGTTGGAATACCGTATGCCCGAGACACATAATTAGGTTAATGTGGCTAGCCGTGTTTGATCCAAGTCGGGTCATACCCAATAACGAGTTAGACACACACCAATTATGTATTTGTTAAGATAAGATCTATAAGACAAATACAGAACACGACACATTCAGAAAAACGGGTTTCTGAATAATTACTTGAAAGTGTTAAATAAATTAATTGGTTAATTTATTTATTCAAATAATTATTATTGGAATGATTATTTAACTATGTGTTCTTTTATAAAATGGTTTATAAAAGATGGGGTGTTTATATATTTTATAAAGTATAAAATAAATAATAAAAAAAAAAAAATATATATATATTTGGGGCCGGTTTTGGGTGGGCCCCACACCCCATGGTCTTGGTCAAATCTTGTCATATATTTGGTGGAAGTTGAGTGTTTTTACTTGACAAAAACCTAACACCATGTTTGCATTATGGTGGTGTAATGATAAAAGGAAAGATCAAGATCAATATACATACTTTTTCAAGAAAACAAAATAAACACAAGTAACAAAACAACAACCCTTTTCTTTCTTTCTTTGTTTCTTGGTTCGGCCGAAATCAAGAAGAAAGATTCGGGTCTCGGTTTTTCGTGTTCAAGCTCCCTAACATAGCTCGGTGTGTGTTGGAGGCTCGGGGTATTTTTCGTTTGAGGATTTTCCCTTTGAAAGTCTAGCATCAACATCATCATCTTCTTCAACCATCAACTACATCTCTTAAAGGTTTAAGAATGTAAGTTTTACTAGCTTTGATAGTTTAGTTTTTCGTATTACTTGATCCTTGCCTCGGGTTTCTAATATATAGATTATTGGTAATCTTATAACATGAATAAACTAGGTTGTTCATGATCACATATCATATAAACTTGTAATATAAATATATATACATATGGATACATATGTTTAGTTTGTAAATATCACGCTTCCGCCTTAATTGTGACTAGTTAAATGGTTAACTTAGTATAAAATATTCATAGAAACCCAACAAATGGCATCAAGAGCCGGGATACGGGAAACTAAGCTTCGGGTTTTCGGTTTTATATTTTTCCCCTTGAAAGATTTTATACAAAAAAAAACATGCATGATTTTTTGTATTTAATCTTGGTATTATTTTTGGCTTTGTTCAAAGAAAAAAAAAAATATAAAACCGAGTACATGGGCCGAAGCCCAATTCGGATGTTATTGGGCCGAAGCCCACTTCATTAGGTTAATGGGTTAACCGAGAAGAAAAAGGAGGGGGAAAGTTAAATGGGCCGAAGCCCATGAGACTTTTATTGGGCCGAAGCCCATGTGTTTTGGACAAGTGGGCCGAAGCTCATAATCAAGTTATTGGGTCAAGCCCAAATGGGTTGGGCTAGGCCCGATAAGGTCAAGGGGTTTTGGAACGGGTTCCTAAGACATAACGGGTTATGTTTGTTAAAACTAGACCGAGCCGTAGACCAAATGGATGTTTGTTGTGATTGTTATTAATTATTCAAAGTTTCGGTTTGTAATAATTAATTAGGGGCAATTTTGTAATTATTTATTCATATGGGTATGTAATAAATAGTTTATTTGTAATATCTTTATTTTATAGAAAAAATGTATTAGGACATTTGTTATGTAAATTTAAAGAAGATTGCAAAATTGGAAGTTTGGGCCTTATTGGGCCGGGTATGGTGATAATGGGTCTCACAAGCCCATTAAAGGGATTCAAGCCCAAATGGACCTAAGCCCACCCAATGAGCCCAAATGGAAGCTTATGGAAGCTAAGGCCCAAGTTCAAGCCCAATGGATTACAACGGGGTTGAAGAAGATGCTTGACGCATTTGGATGCGGGATCAAGTGGGAGCTACAACATCCATGTGTCGTGTGTCCCTTAGGATCGGACCTAAGACACACACTTGTTTCGGCTAACAAGTGTGGTCTAACTTAGTGGCTCGTGTCTAGTATAATTATGTATGCTTGTTAATTGATTGTTTGATTGTGTGGTTGTTAGATATTAGGATATCAACTTCGTCACATAGAATTAATTAACAAAGCATAAAACGGGTTCTAATAATTATCGGTAATTACGTGACACGTAGTTTAATAAAATGGATTTATTAACTAGCCGTCTCACGCCCATAATAAAATGGTTTTATTATAAATTAGAATTTTGAAAATGGTTTCAAAATAATCATGTTACTAAATGCATGTTAGAACATGATTTAAAGTTTTACAACTAGAATTATTAAAACTAAAAATCCCTTTTAAAATTAAGGATAACAAGTTAAACACCATCCTTTTGTATAACGCTTAACATATTAGTAAGCTCTTAGTGGGAAAAAGGTCACCTAACCGCGTAGAGTAAATTAATATGTTGAGGTAATTTTAGCATATAAATGGGAAAAAGGTCACCTAACCGTTTGTATGTTAATATTACAAGTTGATACAAGTAGGACGACTTAAATTAGAACCATGTGAAGAGGGTCACCCAAGCATGGGGTCTAATAGGTGTTGATGGGATAAACATGCCGACACGAAATATGATTTCGAACCGGTCCCATAAACTCTAGAAGTTGCAAAAGGGTTTGCAATTGTTATGAATAACTACCTTGATAAACCGACAATGGGAAAAAGGTCACCTAACCGGAGTCGGGTTTATCGTTGGATTCTAGATTTTAATTATTAATTATATTTGGTATATATATAAAAGGGTATTAATAATTAAAATATGTAAAACACTAAAATGAACTTAATTAAAATTCTGCAGATGGCCGCACACGTCGACGACAACATAATCCCTAACGTCCAAAACGTATCTCTCCGATCTATTCTCGCTAAAGACCGTCTTAACCACAATAACTTTTCGGATTGGTTCCGAAATTTAAGGATTGTTCTAAAACAAGAAAAATTATATCATGTTTTGGAAACACCTATCCCCAATGAACCGGAAGAGGGAAGTGAGGTCGAATATATGAATTGGGTCCAACACACGGAAGATTCCATTCAAGTGTCATGCCTCATGTTGGCGACTATGGTTCCCGAAATCCAAAAGGATTTCGAAAACCATAATGCGTACGACATGATTACTCAACTTAAGGAAATGTTCCTTAAGCAATCGAGGGTTGAAAGGTTCGAAACGGTTCGAGCCTTGCATGCATGTAGAATGGATGATAATCAACCAGTTTCAACTTATGTACTTAAGATGAAAAGTTACATTGATCGCCTCGCCAAGCTCAATTGTCCCATCTCAAAAGAGTTAGCAACGGATTTGATCCTTAACTCTTTGTCGAAAAGGTTCGACACTTTCGTGTTAAATTATAACATGAACGGGTGGGACAAAAACATTGGAGAACTTCACTCAATGCTTAAAACAGCCGAGGCGAGCATGGGTAAAAGGGTTTTACCCGTGTTTGCGATCAATGAAGGTAGATCCAAGAATCGATCTCAACCCAATCCTAAGGCTAAGGTAGCAAAAAGAAAGGGTCCTCCTATGCATCTTAAGGGTAAGGGCAAATCACCGGTTATGGCAAAGAAACAAAAGGTTGTGGAACCGAGGGGTCATAAGGATGATCCTTGTTTTGGTTGTGGGGAGACCGGACATTGGAAACGCAATTGCCCGGTCTACCTAAAAGAGCTAAGAGACAAGAGGAATGCGGGGCATACCTCGGGTAATGTCTTTATGATTAATATTGAGCTAAATCTTATTTCTTCTAACACATGGGTATTGGATACCGGATGTGGAACTCATATTTGCAATTGGTTGCAGGGGTTCAAAAGGAATGAAGACTTAAAGAAGGGCGAAGTGAGTCTTTTCATGGGCAACGGTGCAAGGGTGCACGTGGTCGCTAGAGGAGACTTCACTTTATCGCTTCCAAGTGGTTTGGAAGTTGTTTTGAGAAATGTTTTGTATGCTCCTAGTTTGACTAGGAACATTATTTCTGTGCACCTTCTTAGACAATGTAACTTTGACTTTAAATTTGTAAAATCAGAAATGCATGTATCATCTAATGGTATCTTTTATTTTAAAGCTGTACCAAACAACGGTATTTATGAATTGGTTCATGACAATACCTTAAATAGCTCATTATATCAAACTTCCACTAAAAGACTCAAAAAGGATTTGAGTGATTCCTACGTTTGGCATTGTCGTCTTGGACACATAAACAAGAATCGTGTAAATACTCTCCAAAAGAATGGTCTTTTGAAAACAAATGAGTTAGGTTCGTTTGATGAGTGTGAATCTTGTATTCAAGGCAAGATGACCAAAGAACCTTTTAAAGGTACAAATGAAAGGGCTAAGGACTTGTTAGGTATCATACATACGGATGTATGCGGACCTCTCAAGCCCACTAGTAGGAATAGTGAAAGGTACTTCATTACCTTTACCGACGATTTTAGTCGATATGGGTATGTGTATCTAATGAAACACAAACATGAAGCCTTTGAAATGTTCAAGGAATTTCAAAATGAAGTACAAAATCAGCTCGACCGAACAATCAAGGTACTCCGCTCCGATAGAGGAGGCGAATACCTAAGTGATGCTTTTCAAAGTCATCTTAGAGATTGTGGAATTATTTCACAGCTCACTCCTCCTGGTACTCCTCAGCATAACGGAGTATCCGAGAGGAGGAATCGAACACTGTTGGACATGGTTCGATCAATGATGGCACGAAGCTCACTACCACCGTCATTTTGGGGATATGCGCTACTTACAGTGGCTCGTATTTTGAATATGGCCCCGACCAAAAAGGTGGATCGAATACCCTATGAAGTGTGGCATGGAAAGGTTCCATCCTTTTCATATTTAAGGGTATGGGGATGCATAGTTTATGTTAAACGTGACACCCCAAATAAGCTTGAGGCTCGATCCATCAGGTGTATCTTCATAGGATACCCAAAGGATGATATAGGATATATATTTTATGATCCCAGTGAACAAAAGGTGTTTGTTTCACGCAAAGGATACTTCTTAGAAACTAAGTTCCTTATGGAAGGACCTAGTGAAAAGAGAGTGGAACTTGAAGAGGTTCAAGAATCACTGGATGATACACAATTGGTCGATACTAGTTTTCAACACGAGGATGTTGAAAGTGGTCAAATGGTTGATCATACACACGTTACTCGCAGATCTAGTAGGATTAGTCAACCTCCCGAGAGATATGGATTTCTCGTGGATGATTGCTACTTGGTCGATTCGGATGAACCGATCTCCTACAAAGATGCTATGTCACAACCTGATTGTGACAAGTGGCTTGAAGCCATGAGCGCCGAGATGCAATCCATGCACGATAACCAAGTTTGGGAATTGGTTGATCGTCCACTTAACTCCAAACTGGTTGGATGTAAGTGGGTCTTCAAGAAGAAGACCGATATGCATGGAAATTTAGATACTTACAAAGCACGACTTGTAGCAAAAGGTTTCACGCAAACTCAAGGAATTGATTATGATGAAACCTTCTCGCCGGTCGCGATGCTTAAGTCGATCAGGATATTATTTGCCATTGCAGCTCATTTTGATTATGAGATATGGCAGATGGATGTCAAGACCGCTTTTCTTAATGGATATCTTGAGGAAGATGTCCATATGGTTCAGCCTGAAGGTTTTGTCGATCCATCTAATCCTGACAAAGTATGTAAGTTAAGGAAATCAATCTACGGGTTGAAACAAGCATCACGGATGTGGAATCATCGTTTCAATGAAGAAATCAAAGCGTTTGGTTTCGTCCAAAACGGTGATGAGGCATGTGTGTATAAATGGGCTAGTGGGAGTATAGTCATGTTCCTTATTTTGTATGTCGATGATATACTTTTATTTGGAAATGATATACCAAGTATGGAAAGCGTTAAAGCGTGGTTAAGTAGTCGTTTCTCAATTAAGGATCTTGGAGAAGCGACATATATCTTGGGAATAAAGGTCTACAGGGATAGACAAAGGAAATTGATCGGACTCAATCAAAGTGCATACATTGATAAAATCCTGAAAAGGTTCAGGATGGAAAACTCTAAGAAAGGTTTGGTACCTATTCCTAGAGGAACCGTGTTAAGCTCATCCCAAAGTCCTAGCTCTAAGGAAGAGCAGGATAGGATGAAGCATGTTCCTTATGCTTCTGCAATAGGATCTATTATGTATGCAATGATGTGCACTAGACCGGACGTCTCGTATGCTTTAAGCATAACGAGTAGATACCAGCACAACCCAGGTGACAGTCATTGGATGGCTGTCAAGAATATATTAAAATACCTTAGAAGGACTAAGGATATGTTTTTAATATATGGGTCTGGTGAGGAGGAACTCGTCGTAAAGGGTTACGTGGATGCGAGTTTCCAAACTGACCGAGATGATTCTCGGTCACAGTCGGGATATGTCTTCATTTTGAATGGAGGCGCTGTCTCTTGGAAGAGTTCGAAGCAGGATGTTGTCGCGTTATCCACTACAGAATCTGAGTACATCGCCGCTTTAATGGCAGCCCAAGAGGCTGCATGGATGAAAAAGTTCATCATGGATCTAGGGATTATCTCTACCATTCAGGAGCCCCTAGAGATATTCTGTGACAATGAGGGTGCTATTGCACAGATCAAGGAGCCTCGTGCTCATCCGAAAACGAGGCACATTGAGCGCAGATTCAACTACATAAGGGATGAAGTTGAAAAGAGAAAGATATGTATTCATAAAGTTCATACCGATCAAAATATTGCGGACCCACTCACGAAGCTCCTCGATAGGCCAAAGCATGAGGGTCATGTTTGTGCATTAGGACTTCGGTATTCTAGTGAGTGGATTTAATCTGTATTTAGTGTTTGTATAAGAACGAATGTAATGGGTATCTCATGAAAATTAATTATATTTTAATTTTTCAATGAGTTATGTTCTATATTTGCATGTTTAATCCATGAATGACTTATGTTGTTCTAAAAGTCCGTAGTCGATCATGCTTGTGGGAACAAGTATGAAGGAAAGACTATTATGAACCCGGATTGGTTGATATTCATGTGATGAATATAGGGCATAGGTTTGCCACCAAGGTTCATAGATATTTGTGGGATACAAATATTGGACATGATCCGCTCTCAAGGATCACTGCATGGAGTTAGTGCAACTGATCATAAGTAATCCTTGAGTAAAGGCGAGTATCATTGTGTCCTTTGACCTGAGATGCATATTGGATCTGGTTTTTCATCAAGTCTGATAACTTGACTCTCTTCTTTGTTATTTCGGTAACACGATGACGTGTAAGAAAGAGCTCAGATATCATATGAGATGTCAACGAGGATGTATGCAGTCAAGATGGGATTTGTTCCTCTTATGTGTTGAGAGTTTAGATGTCTAAGGCCTGTTAAGTTAAATCATTGAGAGAATGATCACTCTGTGTCTCTTCGATTTGACAGGACATCTAGTAACAAAGGGATGTAATGATAAGACTTACCTATATCATATCAAGTATGGACTTGAAGGGGATGATGTTATTGAATGGCACTTAGTCAAACACACTAGGGATGGTGACCTGTTGTTAGGCGGTATTCACCATTAGCATTAACTTCTTATGAGTCTCGTGCAAGTGGGAGATTGTTGGAATACCGTATGCCCGAGACACATAATTAGGTTAATGTGGCTAGCCATGTTTGATCCAAGTCGGGTCATACCCAATAACGAGTTAGACACACACCAATTATGTATTTGTTAAGATAAGATCTATAAGACAAATACAGAACACGACACATTCAGAAAAACGGGTTTCTGAATAATTACTTGAAAGTGTTAAATAAATTAATTGGTTAATTTATTTATTCAAATAATTATTATTGGAATGATTATTTAACTATGTGTTCTTTTATAAAATGGTTTATAAAAGATGGGGTGTTTATATATTTTATAAAGTATAAAATAAATAATAAAAAAAAAATATATATATATATATTTGGGGCCGGTTTTGGGTGGGCCCCACACCCCATGGTCTTGGTCAAATCTTGTCATATATTTGGTGGAAGTTGAGTGTTTTTACTTGACAAAAACCTAACACCATGTTTGCATTATGGTGGTGTAATGATAAAAGGAAAGATCAAGATCAATATACATACTTTTTCAAGAAAACAAAATAAACACAAGTAACAAAACAACAACCCTTTTCTTTCTTTCTTTGTTTCTTGGTTCGGCCGAAATCAAGAAGAAAGATTCGGGTCTCGGTTTTTCGTGTTCAAGCTCCCTAACATAGCTCGGTGTGTGTTGGAGGCTCGGGGTATTTTTCGTTTGAGGATTTTCCCTTTGAAAGTCTAGCATCAACATCATCATCTTCTTCAACCATCAACTACATCTCTTAAAGGTTTAAGAATGTAAGTTTTACTAGCTTTGATAGTTTAGTTTTTCGTATTACTTGATCCTTGCCTCGGGTTTCTAATATATAGATTATTGGTAATCTTATAACATGAATAAACTAGGTTGTTCATGATCACATATCATATAAACTTGTAATATAAATATATATACATATGGATACATATGTTTAGTTTGTAAATATCACGCTTCCGCCTTAATTGTGACTAGTTAAATGGTTAACTTAGTATAAAATATTCATAGAAACCCAACATTAACAACACATCAAGTATGCACACAGCCCCGAAAATATAACAAGGAATGGGGCTAGAAACTCACCTGGATCCTGTTACGTTCGCCGTTGATCGTAATTCCTTTCTTTAACTGGGCTCGGCTAACTGTATAATATTTACACATATCAATTAACTACTACTACTCGTTTTGTATTTCTATCTATATATGACCCACAACGAACGGGGGTCCGGGGGCAGCGCCCCTGGCAGCGGGGTTCTAGGGGCGGCAGCCCCTAGCGGGGTCCAAGGGGCAGAGCCCCTGGCTGGGGTTAAGCTGCCAGGTCAGCTTGGAAAAATTTTATTTTCGATAACTGCCTTACCACATTTTCCATTAGGTTTTTAATTTATTTTATAATCGAACTTCACTTCAGGCGAAGTTAAACCTTAGGCGAACTTGGCTTCAGGCGAAGTTAAACCTTAGGCGAACTTGGCTTCAGGCGAAGTTAAACCTTAGGCGAACTTGGCTTCAGGCGAAGTTAAACCTTAGGCGAACTTGGCTTCAGGCGAAGTTATACCTTAGGCGAACTTGGCTTCAGGCGAAGTTAAACCTTAGGCGAGCTTGGCTTCAGGCGAAGTTATACCTTAGGCGAACTTGGCCGTAGGCGAAGTTATCCTTAGGCGAACTTGGCCGTAGGCGAAGTTATCCTTAGGCGAAGTTACGCTTGAAGGCGAAGTTACGCTTGAAGGCGAAGTTCATCAGGCGAACTTAATCTTGCAGGCGAAGTTATCGCGCTGCAGATCTGTTTGCCCATAACTCCTTCGTTTCTTAGCCAAATAACTCGATTTTGGTACCCACGGAATCGTATGATCGGCGCCTACAAATCCCAACCATCAAATTGGCCTAAAATCGACGTTTTAGGGGTCCGATTTGGGCAGTTTGGGTTTCGGGTCTGGTTAACCCATCCAATCCTAACCATTTACAGTAATAATAGATTTGTTGGATTGTTCTTACCTTACCAACTCAGATCTATCAACAAAATCTCGGGTTTCGGCTTCGAATCTTGATCGGTTAGTATGTGTGTGTTTTGAGGAGTGTGTGGAGTGTGTGTGGAGTTTGGTGAGAAATGAGATATTTTGGGATTTTGGGGGTATTTATATCCCTGAAATCCCATTCTCATTTATCCTATCTCAATTAATCCAAGTCCATGACCCGCTCCTACCCGATATTAAATAACTAAAACGTGAAATCACTAAACATAACTTTCTTTTATTTAACATTATAAATTTTAGGATGTTACACCCGTGTTATAGAAACCTTGCAAAAAGTCATCTGGATCTGTTGTGCCATCATATTTGCCCAGACCACTTGGCATCTTGGTCTTGTGCTGGATGGGGGCCTTAGCGATGCGCTCAGTAAATTTTGAGTGCTTCACTAAGATGGCCGGCCTGTACGGCGTGGTTACGTCCACTTGCCCCCTCACTGGCGGGCTGTACGGCATGTGCAGATCCAGATCTGCTCTGGCTCCAGGCGCCATGTTCACAGGCGCGCGGAGTTGTGAGCCTCCTGCATGAGTATCTCGCGTCTTCCTCATGCTATGCACTTCTTCATCACTGAACTCAGTGTGTGCAGTGTGAACAGAATGTCCGTCTTCCGGCGCGCGCGGCCTTTTTGTAGTCTGCTTATCAAACGCTTGCCTTTTTGTTTGGTCGGCTAGCTTTTTCTGTTTGACCATTTCATTGTACTTTTCCATTAAACGCCGCTGCTCGTTTATGAGCCATTCATTCGGATCATTTGTTTCTCCTTCTGGACCCATTGGTCCTTTCAGTTTCGCGCCGGCAAGATTTTGTAACGTGAGATCGTCTGGAGGAGTTTCAGTCTGGCCGTGAGGGGTTGTGATGAAGGGACGGTTACTGGTGGTGCGCGTAGAATCACGCGGCACCCTCAGAAACTGATGTCCCTCATTGACACCCTCACGTTCAATATCCTCCAGAGCTTGATCAGCGTTACGAACGCTAGAAACCATGGTGATTGATTTTTTTTATGTAGATCTGATGAGATCTGATTGCCGTTTGTAACAGTGGATGGCGCCAATGAAGAAACGTGGATCTACTCACTGGTAGCAGATCTACTTTCCTCGGGTTCTGATTGTACTATTTCACCAATGGTTCTTCTGGATCTGTGTTCTTCCACCTACAAAATGAACAACGCCGTTAACTTACCCCTCAGAAAGGGACAGAGGGGTCCTCTTTGGGGTAACCCTCCGGGAATAATAATATAGGTATAGCCAAAGAGAGATTGTGGTTGTTTGATGTTTGACTGTGAGTAAAGATGGTACTACAGTAGAGTAGCAGATGTTTTAGAGAGAGTTTATGGGGAAGATGAAGATGAATATGATGATGGAAATTGAAGAGTGCAATGGGATACTGGTGTTGGTTTTTTATAGGAGACTGAAACTGTTAAATCAAAGTTTATATATATATATTTTGTTAGTTTGTGAATATGTTGAGAGAGATATTTTTGAGAGGTATTTTTTGAAATCTGGATTTACTTTTTGTTTAGTTTCTGCCATACTGCAATGCAAAGGTTTCGATTTATGGGATTTGGTAATCTTTTAATGGTTATAAAAACCTACCTTTTAATGCTTTATAACCATAATAATCTTAAGTCTGAATGATTAAGATGTTATATCTTAATGGTTAGATTTTAACCATTCAGACTTGTGTCTACCTTTTAACCATTTAGACTTATGATCACCTTTTAACCATTGAAGAAACGTGGATCTACTCACTGGTAGCAGATCTACTTTCCTCGGGTTCTGATTGTACTATTTCACCGATGGTTCTTCTGGATCTGTGTTCTTCCACCTACAAAATGAACAACGCCGTTAACTTACCCCTCAGAAAGGGACAGAGGGGTCCTCTTTGGGGTAACCCTCCGGCGTGAGAATAAGTATATGGTGGAGAAGATAATAATGTGAGAGTAAAGGAATCTCAAGAGTATTGCTTAATAGCTGAACACTGTATGATTGTGTGACTGTGTGTTTTCTGTAACTGACTGTGAGTGAATGTAATTCAATATGATTGAATGTGATATCACTGCTTGTAACTGTCAATGATTGAGTATGAATGTGTCCATCAAAGTGGAGTTGATGCTGTATTTATAGTGCTAGGGTTTCTACTGATTGGGCTCAACCTCGTTGGCCTCCTCCAATCGCACTGCGCCACGTGTCCTCTGGGACACCTGGCGCTTTCTCGTTGGTTGTAATCACGTGGTAGCACATGTGTCATGCTGAGTTGTCGACCTTTCATTTGGCAGCTGTCAACATCAGCATATTCTTACTCCTTAAAAAGATGCCTTCTGGAAGGTTGTCTGACGTGCACAATCAAGGTTGCCCTAATCCTGATTTGGATAAGGACGAGGTCGATTATGTGCATGTGTGATATGCGCCAATCCTGAGGATGCGCGAGGTCTTCTCTTTATTCTCACGCGCAGATATTTCATGCGCAGATGTGATACGCACAAGCATGTGATATGCGCCGCGCGCTGATGCGCCGCGCGCATATGTGATGCGCGAGCATATGTGTGCCTGGGCATATGATGCCTGAGCATGTTTTGTATGCGCCATGCGCATAGGTTTTGGCTTTGTGCCTTCATAATGTCTTTATCTTGTGGGTTGACCCGCCTTGCTCGGTGTTGAGGCGGGTACATACCTCTTCAGTTAACCTTCAAAACTAGACACATCAAGTGAGAAAGTGATGCATACCCCCTCTTAGAGCATTCCCACCCATCCCTTTAATTTTTGTGAAAGGTTTTTTTTTATTATAAGATATGATTAAAAGTGGTTATGAATAAATAAAAGATAAACGTTTAATTAAATTGATTTTAAATGATACCAGTAACGATACCGAAAATACTTGATACAAATCAATACGATATGGTATCAGTTTGTCACTTGTGTAAAGTGAAAACTTAAAAAAACATATAGTAATTGATTAGACTTTCCCTAGCAAAGTTTGTAATTAAGTTGGTCAACAATAGTAGCTAGCCTTTCATATAAGATATGTTGCTCGTGCACACGTGCCAAATTTGATTTTGGATTGGCTAGCAACAATTATAAATTATTTAAAGTTTAAACACAAAACAAAAATCAAATATGTCTTAGTACTTTCATCTCTTAATCTTAAAATAATTTTATTTTTATAAACATCTCAAGGCAATGTTTTATAATTGAACCAAATTGTTGGATCGATTAATTTACCGTTTATTGATTTAAAAGATTGGATTATGTATCCGGTCCAACCACGGATTTGATTCGTTAGTTCAGTCAATCGACGCAATAACCAACCAGTTATGTAGGGCGCTTGTTGATTCGACCGGTCTGGTTTTAATCATGGCTCATTATTATTTAAATTAAACTTTACTAAACATGAGGTCTTTGTATGCAAGATGAACCTAACTTTGGAATTATTAACTTTATAAGACCACCCGTAGTGGCAACGTTGCCACCAACGTTGAGGACGAAAACGCGGGGGTACACTGCCCCCCTGCGTTATATGAAATTGATTTTTGGCTGCGTTGTATACAAAACGCGGGGGTTGGCACACAAATCAAAAAAAATAGCCGTTGGGTGGGTGGGTCTTGTTGTTAATGGGATCGCCGGAAAAAATGGTGGTGGTGGTGGGTGGTAACGGGATCGCCGGAAAAAATGGTGGGTGAGTTACAGATCGGAGAAGAAGGAGAAAAAATGGTGGTGGTGGGTGAGTTACAGATCGGAGAAGAAGGAGAAAAATGGTGGTGGTGGTGGGTGGTAACGGGATCGCCGGAAAAATGGTGGTGGTGGGTTTCATGGTGGCCGGAACTCCGACGGCGTCAAATCGGAGAATCTAGTGACACCATGTTCAAATCAGAGAATCTCCGACGGCCGAAATTCTTCTTCGTTGCTATGAAGTGGTTTTAAAAGATTGTGTGTGTGAAGATCGGAGGTGGGTGTGGTTTTGAAGAGACTGTGTGTTTGTGTGTGTGAAGTTATTATTATTTATTTATTATTTAAATATTTGTGAGGTTAAGTGTTTAGTAAACTGTTCGTGATTGGATCCGGAGGTCGGAATAGTTGGATCCGGTGGGTTTCGTGGTTGTCGGAATAATTGGATCCGGTGGTGGGTGCAAAAAAGTGTAAACGTGACTGGGCGCCACGTGGCGCATAACCCCTGGATGTGGAGAGTTATGACTACAGCCTGTTTTTGTACAAAACCATAACTCTGACTGGGCGTCACGTGGCGCATAACCCCTGGATGTGGAGCTTTATGACTACACATGATCTAAGTTTTAAGTTTTTACCCGTTTAACGTGGTGACTTGTGGGAGGCAACATTGGTTTTAGAGCCTTTTATAAGGGTACTTGCACTCTTCTATGCATTGCATATGCCCTGTTCCCATGTTTAGTTATTATTATTTTTTGTTTTAAAAACAATGACTTTTAACTAAAATTGCTTTCATAAAAGATATCATTAGTAGTGTTCCCATACCCCTTATTTTGATATAGATTGTTATATATAGGCGTCAAATAGACATTTGATCACACTATTTAAATATTTAAAGTTAATACAATATCAAAACTTGTAAAAAGTAAAAATAATAAAAATAAAATGAGTGAAAGAAAGTGTTGATTCATGTTATAAAACGGTGTTTGTAAGATTTAAGCTAATTATAAACTTATAACGATGCAATTAAAGCAACTTGCATTTTAACATATGCATCTACTATCACACTAAAAATATATATAATAATTCGTACACTTCACACGCGCAAGCTTCGCATTTGTACATCATGTTGTTGCCTATATATATAATCGTGTTTAAACTACTAAATGGACAACGCCAATAATTTCAACAACTAGTTAAAGAAGATGGACCATAAATATAAAATGCCATAATGATTTAACCTTTTTAATTATTTTGTTAAATTTAATGCAATTTACTTTGGTGTTTCCAACTACTAATACACAGCTAAAATAGATGTATTATTATATCTTATTAATACACAACTTCAACATTTTAATCACGTTTCAATATGTATTCGCCCACTTTTCTCATGCAATTCTAAGACCGAGCGTTGTGGGCTCAAAGAGGCGTTAAACATTGGCTACACCAGCCTTCTAACGTATCAAACACCATGTTGTACATAACGGGAGCGCCAATGTCAAGAGCGGTACCCATTAAGGCTTGGTTGCTCTCATTTTCCTTTTTGGGATGTGGGTTATCTTCTCAGTGTTTCATTTAAACTTATTACTTTTTAAATAAAAAATTTATTTAGTTTAAGTTAATGCTAGCTAAAGCTAGTTAACCCATAACGTTCAAGTTAGAGGGCGAGTTATTTAAAACTTCACTGCCCACATTGCGGTGACGTGACGTTTTAACTAGATAATTAGCTGATAACACATAACCTAATCATGTTTATGGTATAGTAGCATTATTAAAAAATATTTTCTTTAGGGTTATGATCATTCAAGATTTTTTACTCGATTTTATTAATTGCCGCTATATTAATAGCAATGGTTTGACTGCTTTAGGCTCGTCTAAGCTCAAACTTAATTCATTTTAAGCTTAATATCTAAAACCCAAGGTTAAGTTGAGAATATCTTTTGATTAGTTGCCTATGTGTGTGATTGTATTTCTAGCATCACATTCTAATAAGTGTATCTACTTATTATGTTGTTTGTTTACATCATGTGACAAAATAGTTTTGAAAATCAAAATATGAAAAAGAAAAATAAAGATTGGAATTTGAATCCATGTATAAAAAAAATATTTAATGTATTTTTTAATGCTAACAGAAAAATAATTATTCTTGTTAATATTTTTCACAATGTACAACCAGAAGCCGTTTTGTATCCTAATGAATTTGGATTATATCATATCATTTTCTATTTAGACGAATTAATGTCATTTTATACACAGGCTCGATTTTGTCTCTTACTTCTTAGAACACCTTCTCAGCCCACAGGGGAATAATGGTCGCCGGACAATGAAGCCGAGTAGGTTATAAAGTCGTTTTTAATCTTGAAGGACAATAATAGGCAACAAATCAGAATTAGATAGTTATTCACGTATGACAAGACATGCTTATTTTTTGTCATGTCGAATAACATGTTAAGTTATTATGGTTTTAAGCATATAATTATTATACTTTCTTTATAGTTTGACAAACTATTAATAAAACACACAACCTGGCTTAAACTGTTTAGAAACAGTTTACATAAAATCACAATCTGTACAGAAACATAAAAAAGAAAGATGTATTTAAAGAATCTTGTAACCAAATATCAAATATATGAAATTGTTACTGAACGATTAATTTCGTAACGTCACAATCACGAGCTAGACGAATAATCCTAACAAGATGTATTTGTAAAGTATTTGAGATGGTAAACGACTCAATTGATTATCATTATTCAGTATTATTACTTACGTTACAAGGAAACCATAATTAATCTAGTAAGTCTGTGAGCCCTAGGCTAATTAGACCTTCCAATAGTATTACCGTATTAGTCTAGTTGTGATTCGAACATCCTGCGATATTTTGACCCCAGTTTTACAATTATGGTGATTTAGTTGTAGCAAGCGAACATATGTTGGTGTCTTATGTAGATTGTATAAACTTCCAACACATTGTGTGTGTGTGTGTTTTTTTTATTAATGCTTAACAAAAGAATCCAATTACAATCGAAAGACATGTAATCAGGCAACAAGTTGCGACACCCCCCCCCTCCGGAATGACAAAATCTATTTATTTTAATTTATGTTGCACACGGGTATCCAACCTAGTGAGCTATATGATAATTATAACAAATGCATTACGGATGATAATTTATACTATTTTTAATGTACTTTTTTTTTATTTTTTTTTTACAAAATACATACAAGCATCGATGTTACTAAATAAGTTGAGCAAAACATAATCATGAAACAATCAATGTTAAACAAAACAAAAACAATCGACAAGTAGACAAGTACACTAGATTCGACAAATGCCAAGGAGGTTCTCTTTGTACCTTAGTTTTATTTGTTTAACGTAGTTGTGTTGATCTTTGCTTTGTCTTTTCCCAACATATATTAAATTTATTTAAAACTTCTACAAAAAATAATAAAATTTGCAATTTGCATAACTTTGTGATGTAGAAGTCAAATTATTCATCAACCCCAAGCTGGCTTTACTTAAGAGTCTTTGAGCCACTAAATTTGGAGAAAATTAATCATTTATTTAATATAAGTAAAATTTGTTCTATTCATTGTTTTTGGAGTTTGGTGATTCATAAGATTGCTTCCATCAAGGCTTTGAGAATTTCAAGATTTTGTTTTTTATTTATAACTTTCATTTGTTCTAATGATTTAAAACTTATGATCAGATATGGGTTTTTGAAAGTTAGATTACATATCCTTGTTGATTGCCATTTACCTTCTAGTCAAATGATTGAGAGTGATGGTTTAGGCTTGAGACCTTTGAGGTCTCATGTTTAAAACCTGATTTAATGAACTTTTTTAGCATTGATGAGTTTCCTCTTTGATGGTGTTCTTGGGTGAGTTAGGCCAGAAACGTCAAAATCAATATGGACAATAAATATTCCGTCTTATGAATATTTACTCGGGTATTGTGGGTACTTCCAAACGCTATTAAAACAAAAAAAAAGACAAACAAATCTTGTTGATTATCTTCATAACCAATAATCAATGTATGCAATTTACTTATCTTAAAATAGTATAAATATGTTTTTTTTGTTTTGAACGACAACTTTCTGTCATTCGAGAGACTTGAACTCAAGACCTCCCAACCTTTGATGTGTAAGGTTGTTAGCATGCCCTCTGCCTAAAACATTTTACTTAGACTCGAGCTAGATGACATGGAGTTAATAATTACTTTAAAGCCTGATTCTTTCTTTCTGTTTGTTAGTGTGTATAAGAAGTTCCGGTTTGCTACACAATTCCTACTAATTGGAATAAGCATCATTGTACATAATCTGTTTATTCACCGCATCATATTTTACCTTTTAGTCATAAAGCATAAACATTATTTTTTCATTCATGTGTCATGCAAGGTCTAATATAATAAGCAAAAATGATTCGGATAATTGACTATAAGGATACTACATTACATGCAAGAAAGATAATTTATAAAGGATTATGTAAATAGTAAAAGTTTAGATGTGAAATTTACACACAGTTTTATCATTAAATATCAACAATTGAAATAGAGATGAGAACCATAAACCGAATTATGACTAAAAACAGTACTAACCAAATGTCGTACCGATTATGATGGTAAGATACCGTTTCAGAACTGGTAGTGAAAAGTACCGGAAACCAAATTGTATATTAGTCGCCGGTACTAATATTTTTAGATTATATAGATCAAATACGATACTGATACCAAAAATACCAAAATCGAAATTAATAAAAACAAAAATTGAATACCGTACGGATTATGCATGGCAGTATGGCACAATGGTACATGCTTAAAACTGCTTGTGAAAAATACAGATTCTAACTCTTACCATTAACCATAATAATGAAAACATATACGATACCAACACCGATATTGTTCTAGGGGAAGGTTTGTGTTATATCACATGATAGCATAGTTAAGTATCACACTTAAAACAAATTATACAAGCTAACGAGTAACGAGCGGGCCAAATGAGCAAGCTAATAAGCCGAGCTAGTGCTAGCTCAAACTTTGCTTGCTTACAAACCGAGTTGATTCGAATTTTCGATCGAAATATTTCCAATTGAGCCTTTGAGACAAGCTATTTGAACTATTGAGAAGTTTAATTATAACATTATATTAAAACATAATGGTAATTAGTAAATGAGTTAATTAACAAATACATTTAAAAAAAATAAAAAAAAATCATTTTTAACTTTAACCTGATTTCTCTGTGCCAATCCGTTACCGGCGCCGGTCAACCACCTCGTGACCGCCACGTGGGTCTAGCCACGTGACACTGACGTGTCCTTACCACCTTTTGCAACTTGCAACTAGGATTTTATAAAATTAATTTATTATTATAACTTTACAAATGTACGTGTGTAAATGTGTAATTATGCAAAATCTTTCTATTTTTTAAACACAACAAAGAATACCTTTCTTTCTTTTTTACATTCACACGTTAACTTGTACATGCTTTAATTAAAAAACAATCATATTAATATATTATCTTAAAATAAATATGGGGGCATAGTGTTTTTATGGCAGGTTAGGTTGCGTTAAAAATTGGTTTATGCAAAATGATAAAACACGAGAAAACGTGTCTTGATAGGATGTTTATACCTTTTGCTTTCATACTTTTAGTTTCCTTGCACATGAGGCCGTGGAACTACTTAGTCATTTTCAACGGGTCATGAATAACAATATCTATGAATATAATTTTTAAACAACTTAGATTTGCTATTCAAAAATGGGCAACGGTGCAACCTGTTGCCCGTTTGCCTTCCATTTCTATGTAAAATAAAAAAAATCACCAAAATAGCAATTTTTATTAAAAAAATTATATACATATCAAAACAGCCATAAAATTTGTTAGATTACCACGTAAGCTTTTCGGCACATGAGGACGATAAATTGTGCGGGAGAAATAGTGCATAGTGGTGCAGGAGAGGATGGCACATAAGATTAATGCCGACTCAAGAGATTCTCATCGCCGCTCTATATATTTTTTTCTTTTTTATTTTACGCATATGCCGCCCTATATTAACGTAACTTAAGAGATGATGTGTTGCACATATGCCACATGAGAAGAAAAATAATGGCGCGTGATGTATATGGGTTGGCGTACGAGATGAAGAGTTGACGCAAGACCATAAAGTCAAGAGTATTGATTTTTACCAACTCGTGTGATGTATTGTAATAATTTATGTTATGCCATACGCTTAATGGTTATAACTTATATGATATATAGCTTAACTACATAAAATAATAGTGACATTTAACTTTATTATACACTACTAAAAAAAACTATAAAAACAATTAAACTTTATAAAGTTGACGTATCTCTTTCGATAAATATATAAATGTTATAAAATGTTGCTTAATACGTACATACACCAAATGTACTTTGAAATGGTTTTGAGTGTTTCATGTTGTGGACTTGTGGCTGACTTAGCATTTTACTTGTTAAATTGAAGTGGCAGGAAACACAAAAGTACTTACATACGCATGGAATGTAGACCAAATTTGAGTAAGATTTGAGGTTTTGCTATTTTCAGATATATTGACAATTGAAGTCAACTTTTTTATTTTTTTTCTATTTAATAAAGTCATTTACTTATTTACATTTGATGTTATAAATAACTTATTTTAAATAAGCAACTAAATAATATACCTATACATTTTGTTATAAATTCTATAGAGCTATTTTATTATAAATAGGTCATGCGTAATGGTTAATGTTTTTTAAAAGATTTTTTTGCTACATCATCATTGTTTTTAGTTAAAAACATGTGAAATAGATAATGCCCTGCAGTCATTTCCACTTCAAAAGACATATGACCGTTATCAAATGCGGCTCTTCACACCCCTATAATGCCCGGAAGTGGTGCAGGGCTTTATCAATTATCACCCTTATAAAGTCTCGTTACACATGACCTTAAATTAGTGCTTTGCCATTAGGCCGGCTGTTGTCTGACTGGTTTGATAAACCGAAATATGTCACTAACAAATTATAACAAAATATTTTTTATGTGAAATTGTACCGTTAACAACATATGAAGGCTGAAACACATGAGATGTAGAGTATGAATAGTATCTGAATCGATATATGACTTTTTAATAAAAAAATAAATGTAAGAGAAGAGCATGACGCCCCTGTTCTTCACATGAATGCATTGGATTGGTTGCAGGCAACGATGTCCCCCCTCCTTTGTTTCTATGGTGGCGCACAAAGAAGCTCCGTCCTATTTTGAAGCTGATATGATATATAAAGCCCTCATTTAACGCTCATCATTTTTTCCATAACACGCGGTCTAAATATGAATGCATTACACTATTACTCAAGAATTTCACATCAGCTTATAGTACACGTGGTGTATCTTAGTATCTACAAAATAATCATATGAGATACATGATGGTCAGAAATAATAAAACCTAAGATATATTTCATGAAATAAAATCTTATACAATTAACTATAATTTAAAAGTAATGTAAATTAATTCATTAGTGAATCAGATTTTATGGGGTCCAGATCTTTTTCCCCAACTCGTGTGCACGACCCTCTGCTTAATGTATTTTTTAATATGGTTTTATATTAACTTTAATATTCCTTTCATAAATTAATTACCAAAGCTTACTAAAACAGTCTTAAAGCTGTATTTATGAAATTAAATATGTACTTTGGGTAGTAAAAGGCACGGTTCATGTCACATTGCCACCTTTGTTTATTAGATATATATTTGCACTCACGTGACATGATAATTGAAGAGGTAGGTCCCAGCAGAGCCCAGTTGGACCCACAGGACTCACCTTAAAGAGAGACGTCTGCGCAGAAACCAACTGGATCCGCGGGACCCACCATGCTCACAGACGTGACGTCCTTACGCGCAGTACGCAAGCTGTTCCCGCAGGAAATGCCTCCCAATGGTGAAGTACTCCGCCTGTTCCCGCAGCTGCGGATACAAGCCATCAGGGAAGGCCACCCGCGCAGCAAGGCTACACGCACAAGGCACTTAGCTCTCAATAATTCAGTAGTCACCTGAAGGAATGAGCAAAGCCGGGAACAATCCCGCACAAAGGCGAGAGGGGGAATACTCCCGCCCAAATGAGCCAGTCCGTACGATATTGGAAGATCTTTTGTACTGTACCTGACGAGGTATGGGCAAAAGATCTGACCAGAGATACGACAGCCCATTGACAACAGTATGGCGAGCAGCATGCTCTTGTACTGTATGTCACTATTAGCTGCTACCTACTCACCAACTCCTGTCATATCACGTGCATAGCCTGCAGTTGGTGGAAAAGGAATAGTACACAGCAGGCCTGGTCACTGTCAGCCGCTGCCTACCCACCAACTACCAGCATGGCACGTGCGTAGGCCACAGTTGGTAGAACAGGAATACTATTCAACCGGCTATACCCTCTTGGAAACCTACCTTCGGCTATAAATACCCCAAATGGTATGATCATCTCATCTTATCTTGTATCTTACATCTTATACCTGATATCTGCTCTAGCAATCTCTTAATATACACTTATATTCAAGAGCAATCTAGTCTGATTCTCACGCCGGAGGGTGGTCACAAGGAGGTACCCCCCCTTCTCAGTGACGAGCTCACGGTGTCTGTTTTGCAGGTTATCAGAAGAACCATCTTTGCCGGGTCTAACCCCTCGTGGGAAACATCTATTTAACCCCCAGATTATCCGTAATCTGCCCGGGGTCGATTAGTGTTTCTTCATTGGCGCCATCCGTGCATAAAAGCTAGAACTTCATTTCTTTTCAGTTTTTTCAAACTTCTGGAAATATGGTTAAAGAAACTCCGGTAACCACAACCCCAGCTACTGAGGGGAATACCGGCGACCACATAGTTTTTACGAACACTACCCCGGTTACCCAAGCCGGGGCAAGTGCAGTAAATTTTACGAACACTACCCCAGTTACCCAAGCTGGGGTAAGTGCAGTAAATAATCGCTCACTGGGATTCACTGATACCCAGTTAGAGAGACAACGAACGAGGCTCCCCCGCCAAACACTCGATGAAGTTAAAGCGTGGGCGGAAGCACGTCAAAAAGAATTCCAAGCTGAGTTGGATGAACGCTTACGTTCACTCCAACAGCCTGAGGAATTCGGAGAGTACTGGGACAATGATTCGGAGGAATCCGATAGTGACGCAAACCCTCGTCATAGGGCGAAAGGGAAGCGTAAGGAAACGGACTCCCAACCGAGAAGGCGTTTTGGAGAAACCTTCAAACCAAAAAATGCAGGTGGAAACCCACGTGACTTCTCCAAAACATTTACACCAACTGCTGCAAAGGCGGGAACGTCCAAATTTGCAAGGGACATTGCGGAAGCAATCGTCCCGAAAAGTGCCAAACAGATGTCCAACATCGGCACTTACGATGGTACATCTGATCCAGACGATCATTTGAACAGGTTCATAGCGGGGGCAACCGTCAGTAGTTGGACGGAACCTACGTGGTGTTACATGTTCCAAATGACGCTTGTTGGGGCACCTAGAGCGTGGTTCGATCGTCTACCGGTCCACCACATCTACGATTGGGAAGACTTCCAGCAGAAATTTAGCCAACACTTCAGCCAACAAAGAAAGTATACCGAAGAGCAATGGACAATCCTCAAATGCATTCGAGAGGAAGATGAATCTTTGCCAGACTTCATCACTCGCTTCAACTCAAAGAAGCTAAGTCTGGGTAATATTAGCGAAGATCTTGTTCGCGCTGCTTTCATCCAGGGCGCGAACGACCCAGAGCTCATTCGCACCTTAACGGGTAAAGATGGCATGCCATCCACATGGGATGCCATCATGACAGCAGCTAAACGCTTTGCGGAAACGGAGAAGCAACTGGGTAGAGATCTCCCCCAGAGCACAAACCTCTACACCCAGAAAACAAGAGAAGACAACGTCCTTACCGCCCGACTAAACAAAAAGCGGAAGCTAGGCATTTGGCAGTCAAGGGTAAACTTTGACACCTCATACGGCTTGCAACATCGGTTAGGCGGAAGGGATAACGTACAGTCGAACCAGAACTCCAGATGGACGCCACTCACCAAAAGCGTCACCGAGATATTCGCCACTGAGGAGCTCCCATGGCCAAAGGCTCCAATAATCCGACATCGTCACAATGCTGATCGGAGCAAATACTGTGACTTTCACAGGACAAAAGGCCACAACACTGAAGAATGCACAGACGTAAAGGACATCGTCGAAGCATTTGTCAGAGATGGGACGCTCGCACACCTCGTGGCGTAACGAACGCTGAGCAGGCTGATGCGTGTAGAACCCCAGCTGGGGAAAACACGAATAAAATTGCAGCTTCAATGCCGGAGACTACATACTGCGTAAACAACGAGATCCCGAACCAGGTGCATATCGGCTCGATGGCACTCCCATCCCAACAACATGGAAGGGAGCTCAATTACACAGTTTGCATGTAAATCAATTCCAAATTTGTAAAGAAAAGGCCCAGAGCCACTTCTAATGGAAATGATTCTCCTTAGAACATCGACGCTGATGATTTTACATTTTTACTTATGAACTTTCCACACGGATATGCCGGTCTTCACCGCATACATAAGTGTGAAAGAAGTCCTTGCGTGGGGAAGACGGCAAAACCCGCATAAGCCCAAAAAACGGCAAACCTTCACGCAGGTCAGTTAAAGGTAAAGTTCAGTCATCCTACTAAATGAAAGTGCCGGTCTATCCGCACGAATCATGATAGAGGAAACTGAACACTAACCTATTAACAACCGCGCGTCAAACGGTTAATTTATTCAACAACGATATGCCGGTTTTCACCGCATAATTACGTGGAAAGTCGTTGCGTGGGGAAGGCGGCAAAACCCGTATAAACCCAAAAAACGGCAAACCTTCACGCAGGTCAGTTAAAGGTAAAGTTCAGTCATCTCACTAAATGAAAGTGACGGTTTATCCGCACGAATCATGATAGAGGAAACTGAACACTAACCTATTAACAACCGCGCGTCGAATGGTTAATTTATTCAACACTGATGCCGGTACTCACCGCATAATTACGTGGAAAGTCGTTGCGTGGGGAAGGCGGCAAAACCCGCATAAACCCAAAAAACGGCAAACCTTCACGCAGGTCAGTCATAGGTAAACTTTGGTCATCCCACTAAATGAAAGTGCCGGTCCTAACCGCACAAATCATGAGAGGAAACCGAACCTATTGACAACCGCGCGTCGAACGGTTAACTTATTCAAAATACTTTATAAAATTTCTAAAAAGATGAGGAAAACCTCCACGCAGGTCAGATATAGGTAAAGTTTAGCCATCCTACTAAGTGCAAGTGACGGTCCTACCCGCACAATCACGAAGGAGGAAGCAAAACTTCAACCTATTATCTACCACGTTCAAAGGTTAACTTATTCTAAACACTTGGAAAATTGCTAATTTAAACTAAAGTATGCATGAGCAAGTCATATAACGTTTATAAAACAAGTCATCCAGTGAAAGTAGCGGTCTTACCCGCACAAAGATTTATATTTCATAATATTCATTACAAGAATGGCCGGGTAACTACCCGCCTACAAGAATATAAATCTATACAAGCTAAACCTATCCTAACAGTGGGAAGGGATCTTCAGGATCAAGCTTCAGGACCACTTCCACTTGGACCAGCACCATCAGTAGAGCGTGGCGGTTCAAGGAAAGCTTTAAGGATAGCTAGCCCATCATCAGCAGCAGCAACTTCGTTCACCTTCTCCACCACCGGATGCGGGAAGGCGGCATACTGATTCACTGCTTGGTCATAAACAGCTTCAATATCCACATCATACAAAGGGAAGTTGGAAGGCGGGATGCCTTTCTCAACGAACCCTAGACCAAGCAGGAAGCCGGCCTTTTCCCCATCCTCATGAGAAGAGAGGGCTGCGCTCATGGCATCGTCGTATGATGTGTCCGTGAAGACTCGATGCACAACCTACAAAAAAAATATATAAGTATCAAAACCTTTTCTATTTACAAAGAAAAGCGTGAAGACATTATGAAGCTAAGCTTACCTGAGACAACGCTTCTCGAAGAAGCCATTCCTTGGTAACCAGAGCTTCCTGGAGGGCAGCTTGAGCTTGGTTACGGGCGCGTTCGGCTTCACTTTTGTTAAGGTTGGCAAGCAACACTTCTTTAGCCGCAGCCTCTTCAACGCCCTTTAGCTTCCGCTCAGTATGGTCAAGCACCCCCCTCTGGTCCAAGATCTCTTGGAGCTTCTTGGCGTCTTCCATCGCCAAGGTATCATGAGCCTGTTGGAGCGCCTCTAGTTTGGCTTTAAGTTCCTCATTCTCGAGGCGTAAAGGCTCAGCAACAGCTTCAGCCTTGGTGGCCCTCTCGGTTGCGTTCCGTGCAGTTTCCTTAGCCAGCCGAAGCTGTTCGTTAACAGCTTGGGCAGCCTTGGAACGGGCCTTGAGCCGGGCCTGAACTTCAACCTCGAGGGCCTTGAAGGCCTTCTCCTTTTCCGCAGCCACTGCGGTAAGCCTCCTATTCTCCTCCCGGACAGCCCGCGCCTGAGCTACTTCTTGGATGCGAGCTGCTTTTAACTTGTCGTTTTCACGACAAAGCAGCTCGACGCGCGGCTGCATCCGGGCCAGGAGAACCCGAAGCTCATTGGTTAGCCTACCCTCCTGGTAGCTAGCCATGGCTTCCCCCAACGCACCACTGGGAGCTGCGTGACGAGCCCACTCCACGCACTCCACAGGCGTGCGAAGGGTTGTTCTTCGGCGGATGTTCCATCGTGGAACATACACTTCATTGGAATCCGACACTGCAAAAAACAAAAGGCAGTTAGGAAAAGATAATAATAATAAAAAAAAAAGAGGCCAAAAGAACCCTACGCACCTGTAGGGTCGACAACAGGCCGATAGCCGCCAAACCCATCACCCGAACCCAAGGGAAATCCATCCAAGAGGTCAGGCAGATGGGAAGGAGGCAGAGGTTGGCGAGAAGCCCCGAGCATACCTGAAGGATCGGCCGTCGTTGCCGATGACGGAGGAGGCATGGTGAAGGCCGCCGCGGTAGTAGAAACCAACGGAGGTGAACTCACCGTAGGTGAACTCACAACCGTGGTCGCCGCTGCGGAGCCCGCAGAAACAGTCACCGCCGGCTCAGTGAAAGATTCAGTAAATATGGCACTGACAGCCGGCGGTGATGTCATTACAGTTGGAACAGTTGGCCCAACTGGGTGAACAACTGAACCAACTGAAGCAGGCGCAGCCGCCTGGGTCATCGCCTCTGGTAGGCTGACCAAGCCTACCGTCATGGGTCCGGAGGTGCTCCTCCCCGCTCCACCCTGGAATGCGGTAGCATCCACGCCTGCACAAAGAAGATAAGTATAACGATGGAAAGCTATGAAGTTAAAAGTAAAGGAAGTTTGTACTTACGGGTTTTCTTGAGCCTAAAAGTGCGAACAGGCGGGGACGAACCCGATGGAGCCGGCCTCTTTACGCCGCTCACCGTCGTCATCCTGGGCTCTCCGGAGGTGACAGTCGTCGCAGCCTCTGGAGCAGTGGTCTTATCACCACCAGGGTTCCCCGCCACCTCCTCGCTCTCGGTCTCTGAATCAGACCGAGGCACCGGATCGGCAGTGGATGCCACCTTCGCCTTCCCCTTCCAGCCGGCAGCCTTCTTTTTCCGCACCAACGGAGGACCATCTGCGGATTCCTCATCAGAACACAAGATTAGAGGAATTCCAGCAGAGGTTTCAGCATTGAGGGGTCGAGGGTTGAATAACTCCTTACCTGGCCGCCTGGCGCTCAGGATCTCATGGCCTGGCGGGTAGACCTCCACGAACCGATCCGCCGTCTGTTCAAGGATGGGCAACTCATTCTCATCTAGAGCACGAGTACCCATCCGAGCGGGACTATCAGCCTCCCGCGGATGCAGGAGCGACTGCAAGTCGTTCCCCTCTGATATAAAAGAAAAACAGTTAGAAGACAAACCTATATAAACAAAGAAGACAAAGCATACCGTAAGGGACAGAGTTCAAACCGTATTCGAGGACGATGGGAACCTGTGACGCCTCCTTCCACACCCGGCTCATCCCAAGCATCACCATCCCAGACTCCGCAAAGCGGTATACCGGAGTCTGGACCCGGGAGATCTTGGCGAACCACTCCGCCTCCTGGTAGTTGAGGGCGTGAAGGGCGGGGAGTGCTCTCCCATTCTTAAAGGTCATCGCAAGGGGGATGACGCGAGCGGAGATATAAAAAAACTCACGCTTCCACGACCGAAGACTGCGCTCGGTAGCGCAGATCTTCAACCCCTTGATCCGATTGACCAAGGTGTACCACCCCTGGATGCACCTCCAAGAATAGAAGGTCATCAACCGGTCAGCATGGGGCTCCACGCCCAGAATGAGGCACACCCACTCAAAGTGGCGGATCTTGGCGATCGCCATCGGGTGTACCTCCGTCAGATGCACGCCGTGCCTCTCCAAGACACGGTATACAAACTTCGTCAATGGGAATCTGAGATTCCCATAAACGAAGAATGCAGCGTACACCCCTATCTTGCCCTGGGGGGCATCGTACACCGTCTGGTGTGGCTCCGGAAACTCAGGCTCGAACGACTCGAGCATGAACTTCCGGACGACGTACCGATAGAGGTCGGCCGGAAGAGCACACTGGCATTCGCCAGCAGTGCTCTTATCATCTTTATCAGACGTAGACGTCGGGATCTCGACGTGCACGTCAGATTCTTCGGCAGCAGCTTCAAAATCGTAGGTACAAGACATGGTTTAGAGGTAAAGAAGAGTGATTTCAGGAGAATGCTTGGCAGAAAGTATTCGCCGGAAATCGTTTACAAGAAGAGAAGAGTGAAAGTGTGAATTACAAGAGACCCTCTCCCCCTTTTTATACTCATCGCAATTAATGCGATGAATTTAATGCGGAAGAGAGAGAAATCGCAGGTGCAATGAAACTATGACACGTGGCAAAGTGCAAGCTGGCAACAGCTGTTGAAAGGACGCGTGCCATTAATTTCGCGGCCACGCGCCCGAAAAATCGCGCCCACGCGTCTGAAAAAGCGTCTGGAATGACCATGTACTGTCACGTCACCATAACTTCCTGCACGTCCTGACACAGTCAGAAGAAACCGTCAGACGACGTTTCAACAGTTTGGACTGTTCTTATCCTTTCACCAACTCTTCGAATTTCAAAATTTCAAAAAGATTCAAAAGTAAGCGGGAAAATACCCCTTACCTTGGCAACCAAGTAACTGTAAGACAGGTGCGAGTACAGTGTTAAGGCAAAACCCTTCACATACTTAGCACCTGCAGGGAATTGAAGTCAAGAATACCTCGGCGACCAAGTAACTATAAGACGGGTGCGGGTACAGTGTTAAGACAAAACCCTTCACATACTTAGCACCCGCAGGGAATTGACGCCAGGAATACCTTGGAAGTAAAGTAACCGTAAGACGAGTGCGGGTACAGTGTCAAGGCAAAACCCTTCACATACCTAGCGCTCCGCAGGGAATTGAAACCAAGAAGGATCTTCTGGGCAATGCTTGCGGAAACGGGAATAACATCCCCGCATAGCGGGAACGTCGAGAACTACATTGTTTGAAGCTTCAAGATGGAATTGGTGGTTTTAACATAATTGATCACTATGTTCAAAACTACCAAAACCTCATGGAGAATCCACACAAGTGTGACTCAACGCTCCTGACTTGCGAGGAGGTTACAGACCTACCTGCATCATACCCAAAGATCAAGCAGGAAAGTTGGGAATTTCTGCAAGTGACATAAGGACTTCCGCGGGAAGAATCCCCATGGAAAACCTTAAAACTAAACCCTTTTCAAAAACCCTTTGCTTAAGTCCAAAAGTTCACCTCACTTATTAAACACTCATGAGAAGAACATTGGACTGGGGGACTTGAAGAGGTAGGTCCCAGCAGAGCCCAGTTGGACCCACAGGACTCACCTTGAAGAGAGACGTCTGCGCAGAAACCAACTGGATCCGCGGGACCCACCATGCTCAGAGACGTGACGTCCTTACGCGCAGTACGCAAGCTGTTCCCGCAGGAAATGCCTCCCAATGGTGAAGTACTCCGCCTGTTCCCGCAGCTGCGGATACAAGCCATCAGAGAAGGCCACCCGCGCAGCAAGGGTACACGCACAAGGCACTTAGCTCTCAATAATTCAGTAGTCACCTGAAGGAATGAGCAAAGCCGGGAACAATCCCGCTCAAAGGCGGGAGGGGGAATACTCCCGCCCAAATGAGCCAGTCCGTAAGATACTGGAAGATCTTTTGTACTGTACCTGACGAGGTATGGGCAAAAGATCTGACCAGAGATACGACAGCCCATTGACAACAGTATGGCGAGCAGCATGCTCTTGTACTGTATGTCACTATTAGCCGCTACCTACTCACCAACTCCTGTCATACCACGTGCATAGCCTGCAGTTGGTGGAAAAGGAATAGTACACAGCAGGCCTGGTCACTGTCAGCCGCTGCCTACCCACCAACTACCAGCATGGCACGTGCGTAGGCCACAGTTGGTAGAACAGGAATACTATTCAACCGGCTATACCCTCTTGGAAACCTACCTTCGGCTATAAATACCCCAAATGGTATGATCATCTCATCTTATCTTGTATCTTACATCTTATACCTGATATCTGCTCTAGCAATCTCTTAATATACACTTATATTCAAGAGCAATCTAGTCTGATTCTCACGCCGGAGGGTGGTCACAAGGAGGTACCCCCCCTTCTCAGTGACGAGCTCACGGTGTCTGTTTTGCAGGTTATCAGAAGAACCATCTTTGCCGGGTCTAACCCCTCGTGGGAAACATCTATTTAACCCCCAGATTATCCGTAATCTGCCCGGGGTCGATTAGTGTTTCTTCAATAATAAAATAAAGTTTCTAATGGTAAAGAAATCATTTGTATTTTTATATAAATTTGTGTATACACTTTTACATAACCTCAAAGTTAAAGGGTACACTACCTTTTCAAGTTGACCAAGAGATGGAACAAAGAATATAGTTGTAAATTTTTATACAAGATTGAATGTATATATGTTTGACACCAGTGTCGAAGCTTCGACGAAAACAAATAGGTGGGGGAGACTTAGAATTTTAAGACGAAAACGCCTGTGATGGGGGGGAGGGGATGGATAAATTTACACTTCCGGGCCTAAGCAATGCTTCGTCCCAATTTGACACTTTGACTATAACTTATTTGTGTAACTGCTAAGTTACACACACGACTTGTTACACATACATCGTTTGACAGCTAATCTCCCGTAACTATTAAAGTTTGACCCTCTATGATAAGAAGTCACAACGGCCGTCATTGAGAGATAAACGGGTTGCTAAACTCAGAGATGCCTGGCTATGGGCAAACTCGGTACCAAAATATAACTGGACATCGATGAAAGGAAACGTGTTTTGGGATGTGGTAAGCCGAGTAGAAGAAACAACAATAGTATAGCGACAATAAATAGGAAATAATATAATAAGGGACACGTTGTATATTGAGACAAGAAGTGAATTGAGTACAATTTAGGTACATGCATGGTCGTTTCTTTATACACATATAATGTTCCAGGACCATTTTAGTAATTTTAAACATATTCAAAGGACTAAGCAAGTAATCAGTAACTATAAATAGACCATTTTTTCGAACGATTAATTTGGATCACTAATGAACCACTTACTCAGCCGATCATCTTCTTTCCCCGAGTACCAGAGACTACGTTCAGGAGGAAACCCATCATAGATAAAAAAATTTCCTGGCCCAACCTGGATACACATATTTTCTGTTGTCACGAAATCAAATTCCTCTACTTTTTTAAATTAAAGTCTTTGAGTGTCTCACATTAACCACCTGAAATAAGGATCATTGACAACTTAAAACTTATTATATATACCGTTTTATATTTGACTAAAAGCCAGGCCGTCTCCGAGAATTTAAATACCTCAGCCGAGCCAAAATAAAAAGGCCCATAGGCCTTAACGAAAATTTTTTATTCGCTAGCGTACATGTATAAAACTTTTATCGACCGATTTATTATAAGCAGAAACCATTATGAGCATGTAATTATCTCATAAACCATTGCAAATAACCTTATTTTTAACACCAAAAGACATATATATGTAATATTATGTATAAAAAAAGTTTGTGCCGTCAAAACTTATGTGCCCCGGCCGTTGGTGCGGCTCGCACACTCTCCGAGCCTCCCCTGACTAAAGTATAACCCTAACTTTTATGTAATATATAATTTACAACAATGACTAATCTTTTTTTTTTTTTAATACATAAACAAGTATCCAATAATGAAATGGGAGAAGTCTCATATCGATGGAAATTTACTTATGATGAAACAAAAGTAAGTTTTTTTAATAACGTTATGAACTATCATTAATATGTCTTTATGAGATGAGATGTCAGTCGTCTATACTAATTTTGACGTTCCATGCATGATTCACCCAGACAGTGTAGTAGAAATCGTTAGGTGCTAGTCGAGTGGTGGATAGGGACTAACTATTATAAAGATTAGTCGGATTGAAATTTACACACATTCTACAAATAGGAATTGATCGGCGACTAATCGGTCGAGTATAAACGGCGGCTAGACGGAATTTTTACAATGATCTCCCAAGAACATTATTAAGGAGAAAACCTACCAATGTAAAAAAACCTTTTAAGCCAAGTTTTAAATTTAAAACCGACTGTACAAACCTTAACTATCACTCCCATTCTATTAGACCAACCACAATAAATAAGTTTCTAGTAAGTTTTAAGAGCAAATTTTCTTTTACAACACACACTAGTGGTCTAGTATTTTACATTTCCGATGATGATAAATGATTATTTAATTGGTTGGAATTAGGTATACTTTATGATGGTTTTTAGCAAGTAAAACGGGAGTAGACAAAACCTATTGTTGGTCAAAATGTAGCCTACACTCCTTTGTTTTCATATCAATGGCTTCTTATGTATGCATGTTTCTTGCATGTATTTTCCTCATTATCTTTTCAATTTCGATATTTTCCCATAACCAATTGTATTTACTTTATTATATTAATTTTCTTAAGGTTAGTACTTGCAAAACCAAAAAAAAAAAAGAAAAAGAAAACCAAAACCAAGTATAATAAGGCTACTAGATTTGGTGTTACGTCTAATTTTCAAAAGATATAAACCAATGTTGTTAAAACTGGACCTGACATGATGGTTGGACCATAAACCGGACCCCTAGCCGGTTTGCTTGGCATGGGTTAAACCGACCAGTTTTGACGCTCGTGGAGTCGTTGTTGAGCAATGACCTGATTTATGATTCGACTGGTGTTAGTTTTTTTTTTAAATTGCTAGAGTCGAACTTTTCAACTCTTTTACACAAATCAAATTGTTCGCCAACAAATCTTGAAAGATAGCTAGATATATTATAAAAATCTCTTCTATATTTTGTTTTTAGAGAATATATTTTTTGTATTTTTTTGAAACCATAACCAACATAACAATATAATATTTAAGTTCGTTTTTATCAATTCGACCGGTCCGACCAACAAACTTGTAGGGTGGCAGTTTGATAACCGATTTAATTTTCAAAATAAAGATAAAAACACATCATATTCTAAAAGTTTACTTGGGGACCAACATGCCTTTAAGAGGTTGTCACTATTTCTAAATAGAGTGGTTATTAGTTGCTTAAAGCAAATACATCAATTTAATATCATGACTTCAAATTTATTACTACCATTTACTATAAATACATTATTTACAATAAAACTTATTGCTATCATTTACTACATCTCTCTCTTACAAGATAGACAATAACTTCATATTTTTGAAACCGGTTTGTAGTTGTCTCACCGAAACCAGTTCCAAATTGGTAAATTGGATTGAAACCGACCAAAACCAATCTAAACCGACCGTAACTTGACCTAGAAACTTGTTTCAATAAGAACCGAAACTGATCATAAACCGGTTTTGACTTTTGTTGACCGATCAAATCAGTTTCAACCCAAAACGGGTTTGGGTTTTAAACCGGTTTCTTCACCTCTACTTACAACTACTAGCATGCTTCCGTTTGACTTTTGGAGTCAATGCATTTCACTTTTCATAACCTAATGAATAAATCTTTTTTTAAAGTGTGACCAAAAAGATATAAAAGTGGAGCCCATTTTATGTTTTTGTAATACGGTAAGAGAATTTAAATTAGGCCCACGAATAACCTTTGGCCCAAACACATGCCTTTACGGCTTTATATAGGCAAATTGCTTTCTATTCAGTATTTTTTATACAAGTATCTTTATACCATACCATACCTTTTTTTTTAAAAAACTTTAAATACACACGTATACAAGAGTAGACTTTCACTACATTAGCTTTTTAGGAATATGAAGAACAAATCCAACGGTTCAGTTTGGACTTTTAGTGAAAATCGAAATATCGATTTTGGTTCGGTTAGCGGTTAGTGAAAAATCAAAAAGACCAAACCGAAAAAACCGATTTTTTGAATTAGCTTTTCGTTGAATCGTTTATGATTTATAAACTTGGATATTTGTTTTATTTTTAACGTTAATCAGTTATGTTTTTATCAATTGGGATAAGATTAAATCATTTTAAATGTAAGTATCTTTTTATTGGCCTTTAATATTCTATGCCAAAATGTTTAATATTCTCTTAATTGGTAACTTCTTTAGAAAAATATTATGCCCAATTTCAAACTATCACGGGTCAAATTACGTTGGCCTGAAAATTACTAGCCCGGTTAGTAAAACTGAAAAAACGGAATTCAAAATTGAATTAAGCCCGGAAATCAAAACCGAGACCAAACGGTTTTGAGAAACAAAAAACCGAAACTTTGTTTTTCGGTTCGGTTTTTCCCCAAAACCACACCGCACACCCTTAGAAAATATGCTACTTTAATGTTTATTATGTTGTGTAGGTTATGGAGAAAATGAGCTAAAACATGAATGTACCCAAACAAACGATGTAATAGGGTGTTCAATTAAGAAGAAATTAAAATTGGAGTAACAAGAATTATTTGTTGAGTGCTACATGTGGGCTTCAAGTTTAAATTTTATTGGGCTCTACTAAATGAAAAGCATTGATTGCACTAAAGCCCGTGGATATTTTTTGTGGTTGGGCAGTGGGCACATGAACGACTGAACAAGGAATGGAAAGAATTACGTAGCTACGAATATTGCTATAAATCGATCTTTTTGAAGTAAGTTACAATGATTTACATATAGGGTGTGAATTTTCGACATGACACGAAAACCTGACATGAAATTTGCTGGTTGGGATTTTGTAAAAACGGGTCCGGGTCAGTTTCAGGTCGAGCCCACGAACCAGTTAGCTAAACAGCCGGGTCAGGGTTTACCATACGGGTTGACCCACTTAACCTATTTATCTTTTGAATAGCTTTAGTGAAACTGGTTTCCTGGGGACTCCGCCCGCATACAACCCACCTCAACCGAGTTCGACCGCTGTTAGTGGTATTCTCTTGTTGCCATTGAACCGGGACCCCAAGAGATTCCTGTAAAATTCTTGTCACATGCGTGGTTCGAACCCCAACATTTAAAACCAAAAAGAAAATTAACACTATATTTGTAACTAAAATGTGAATGTTTTCTATAAATTTGTATTTTTAATTGTAAGAATATAAATATAAATTGAAAGTATTAAGATGTGAAAAACATAAAAAATTGAAACAACTTTCAGGTTGAACGGGTCGTGTTTAGGTCAACCCGCAAATATGTGGATCGTGTTCGGGTTCGCGTGTCTTACACGATTTTCGGTTTTATGTTAAGTTGGACCTGCCAACCCGCAAATACGATCCATAACACCCCTAATTATGGGATAACAAAATGCAATGATATGCCAATATTATAAGGATTGCATACATGAAATGTAATATTATTCACGTTTTGTTACTTTATACCACACATTTGATATTTTATTCCATTAATGAAGTATTATTATTAAAACCCATGTATTTTAGATTATATATTTTTTATAACGGATTTTAGAATACACACGGAAGGGATGTATAGAGAACTCCGTTAATTACGGTAACTTAAGAGAACCACTTTTAAACAAGACCTTCTGTCATTGTAATTATTTTTTTCCAATAAATAAATATGTAATTAGCGAGATTACATACATGTACGTACCCGTCATATTACATATATGTAATATATGGGATGCATATATGTGACTTCACAAGGTTAACTATATGCAATCTCGCAAATTATTTTTTTAAATATTTTTTATAATACTAACCTAAAATTAAAACAAATGAAAAAAATATTTTTTTTGTTTAATTGTAGTTCCCTTGAATTCCCGCAATAAGGCTGAGTTTTTAAGTCTCAGTATGAAAAAAAAATGTGTAGAATTAGAAGTATAATCAGTGGGTATGAGTTTCCATGCTAAAAATATATTTCAACCTTAAAATTATAGCATTAATCTTGTTCACATTAGGTTTGTTGGGAGTTTTGGCCTTCAGCACATTAAGACGTCTCCTTCTTGCTTATTTATACACAATGTGTTAGCGGTAATCTCTATCCGTTTCTCTATCTCTTTCTCTCACTCTCATATGAAAGGAAGCTCCGGAAAAGAGAAGGCTAAAGTTGAAAATTGCATGTATGAAGACATGCAAGATTCATTGCCTAGCAATGAAGTTTCAGAAAATGGATCAACTGTGTCGTGTTTTACTGGAGAAAACACGCCACAGGTGATCCATCAACCTTCTCAACCTTCTAATCATGTGGGTTTAGCTAACCCACACCGAAGGGTTGGTCAACCTTCTAGTTTGTTGAGCAATGGACATACATTCCCGGTTCTTGACACTTCTGCTATATTCTTTGCCAACATGGCGAAAAATGGCAACTTTAACTTTGAGGGGACAATGGAAGAAGGCTTCGACAAAGGGAAGGCCATGGCTGAAGACATGCAAGAGCTAGAAAATGAATTAGTACTTGTGGAGGATTCATCGTCTTTTACTGGAGAAAACACGCCACTAGTGATCCATCAACCTTCTGATCATGATGTGACTTTAGTTAATTCTAGTGGTCAAAATGCGACCGAATTAATTTCTTTGAGTGTTACCAACCCGCCCCCAAGGGTCACAAGAGTTGATCATGGTGAGACATCAAGAAACAATAGAAGATTCTCACCGTACCTTACTTGCACACACTGCAGAAGGGGATTCAGGACTACAAAGGGACTGAGTTGCCACGAGCTCACTCATAATCAACCCAAGGTTCAGAGACCACCTCCTAGTAACTTATCATTACCGGTTCTTGACACCACCGCCATGTTCTTTGCCAACATGGTGAAAAATGGTAACAACATTTTGCAAGGTTTTGGAGAACCAAATGGCTGTTTGAACTCTAAAGGGATGGTTGATTGCACCTATCTAGATGCTCTAACGCAAGTAGTTACTAATAGTTGTTTTCCTTATGTAAGCTTTAAAGGCGCAAGCATTAGTAGTGATGTGGTTGGAAACTACTTAGAGAGTTCTCAAGATGAAGGTGAAGTGAGAGGAGAAGATGGTACTATTGATTTTCTGTCAAGTGTAGGGACGCGGTGCCTATGATCTTTTGTCAAAGGACGCGGTGGTCTATCAAGCAAATGAATAAAACTATATGTAGGATGGATATGAATAAAACTATATGTAGGATGGATCCGAATAAATTTGAATTTGCTTTAGTTAAGATGGATCTATTTAATTTCTCGTTTTTTAGCTATGTCTTTCATATGCATCGCTTTTAAGGTTCTGAATGTAATTTGAAATTGCTTTAGTTATAGAATAGTTCTATTTAATTTCTCGTTTTTTTAGCTATGTCGTTCATCTGCAACGTTTTTTAAGTAATTTATATTGCTTTAGTTAAAATAGTTCTATTTAATTTTGTGTTCTTTTAGCTATGTGTTTTGTATATATCGTTCTTAAATTTGTTGATTATGCAATCTGATTTTCAGGACCGTCTCCAAAAATTAATTAGATGGACTCAATTTGAATTGGGTCGGGCTGGTTATGCGCTCATGACTTATTAATGAATTGGGTTGGGCTGGTCTTATAACTAATAACTTATATATTTACACTTATTTTTTTAAAATAATACATATATATAAAAAAATTAAAATTTTCGGACCTAGCGGGGTGTTGGGCCGGTGTCGGTCGACCACACTTCCATGGTTGAGGCCCGGCCTTGCTGATTTTCGTCTTTATAAGATGTTTCCGGCCTTTTATTTCAATTAGTTGTTCATATTTTTAGTTATCAGGTGTCATCTTGAAAAAAGTCTGAAACCAAATTGGGTCACTTGAGTAATTGTGCATAATTTGGGCGTCACTAGATTCATAGAAGATTTTTATTTTATTTTATTCCAAATGGAACCATAACAACAATTCCCGTTTCCTGACTTGTAGAGTTCTTAGCCTTGCCAATTTTCTAGATTGTGATATCAAAGCCATTTTGCAACCAACCTTGTTACGCCCTTAACTTCTTTCACAACAAAAACTATTGTTCGTAAATTAAAGAAGTGTTTCCCCCAAGTAAGAATCGAACCTGCGTCTCCACAAAGGGAGGACAGACAGTCGGACCTTTTACCACTAAACCAAACTTCTCAGGATAATTAAGAGTTTTCTTGTCATAAGAACTTATAACTCCTTCAACGTTGATTAGCTGGGACAATCACTGGATAGAGAAATAAGGGTCGTTGAAAAGAATTTCAGGGACAACCACATACGTTATTTTTGCATTATATTTGAACTAGATTATGCATTAACACCTTAATTTCCGCGGAAAACAGAAACTTGTAATAAAAGCGATTCTACTACAATAAAAGGCAAACGAAATGGCACTTGTATGTGTCCTAGTAATATAAAGTGATTGCCGTTATCAGGTTAGTGATCGTATATAAACAGCAATTTCCAATTGAGAAAGAGATTCAAATCTAAAACCTTACATATACAAACCACCATCACAATTCGAGATCCAAACGAGTGAACCACACTTTAGATAATTTTGGACAATCTCATAATAGGTCAGCAATTGGGATGAGATATGTGTCAAGATGGTTGGGACAAAGGATTCGGATTTATACCATAAATTGTAATCACAAAGAGAAGTTAATTAGATATTGTTTATCACTTTCTGCTTCTTTTTTTTGTTTCCCAACTATGTTTGTGTGTTATGATAATGTGATATACACACAAGTTATATATCCATATCTAATGAGCAATGAACAGGAAAAAGGAAATGATCATTGGTGCCTTTTCGTTCGACACGTTTTTGTCATGTCCAGAGAAAGTAATTTAGAGATGTTGGTTTTGAAGATTTCATGTAAACTATTAAAATTGCAAAATACTTCATATGTGTAGCATAACTACTTATGACCTGCATAACTATTAGTAAGCATCTCTCAGTAACGAAAAGACGGCCACCTTTTAAGTAAAGATTATGAGGGTTCTGAAATACATGGTTAGAAAATATGGTAGAAGAAAAGATTAGATGATGCACACAAACTGGATAATTTAGTAGATCGTGATCTGCGATAAAATCTACTATAAGAACTTCTGATTTAAGACATTAAGCAAAAGTCACGAAATTGAAAGTATATGAAGGTTTTCTGTTTGATCTAGAGAATGCTGATAGTCGGTATCCAATGTGCCGCACTGCCGCTCAAAGATGAGACAGAATTCGGCATTGGCATTGATGAAACAAGCTACCGGTTAACAAAAATATATGTGCCCCCATAAAGAGTTCACACATTTACTTCTGGTTAACCAAAAATCTAAAATGTGTGAATATAGATCCAAACCAAAATAAAACAGGCCAACAATATCTATCAACCTTTACCACTCAAGATTTCTAATCCACACAAGAAAAGAGCATTAATAAAGGGATATTTAGACACAATATGCCTGCTTTCAAAATCGTCTTAGATAAAAACTTAATGGCATGATAGATTATTGAAATATAACGTAATTCGCAATTTAAAAAATCGACGACCGTGGAGAATGAGAGTTTTAAAGGGGGAGAAAAAATTAACGTTTTAGGACGGTGAAGAGGTAGGTCCCAGCAGAGACCAGTTGGTCCCGCAAGACTCACCTTGAACAGGGTTGTCTGCGCAAAGGCCATCTGCTCCCGCAGGACCCACCATGCTCATAGAATCTTACGCGCAGTACGCAAGCTGTACACGCAGGGAAAGCCTCCCAATGGTGAAGTACCCCGCCTGTTCCCGCAGTTGCGGATACAAGCCATCAGGGAAGGCTACCCGCAGACAGCAGGGCTACACGTACAAGACTAGCTACTTCAGCAGTCACATGAAGGCATGAGCAAGGCGGGAACAATCCCGCCCAAATGAGCCAGTCTGATTCTGAAAGATCTTTTGTACCATACCTACCAAGGTATGGATAGGACAGACGATCTGACCAGAACAGCCCATGAGCCAATCACAGGGTGACAGCTCACCGACAACAGTGCGAGGAGGAGCACCCTCTAGTACTGTTTGTCACTATTAGCCGCTGCCTACTCACCAACCCTCACTGTGGAGCAGGCGCAGCCTACAGTTGGTGGAATAGTATTACTGTTGGCCGTAACCTATTCACCAACCAGCATGGCCTGCGTACAATCCACAGTCAGTGGGACGTGCATGGTCTACAGTTGGTGGAATAGTGCAGCCGACTTTATTACTGTTGGCTGTAACCTACCCACCAACCAGTATGGCCTGTGCGTAATCCACTGTTGGTTGAACAGGAATACTATTCAGCCGGCTGTACCTTCTAGAAAACCTACCTTCGGCTATAAATACTCCAATATCTTGGAATGGTAAGATCATCTACTATCTCGTATAACTTACTTGATAATTGCTCTAATAGTATTCATATACTTTTATATTCAAAGAGCAATATAGACTGATTCTCACGCCGGAGGGTGGTCACAAGGAGGAACCCCCCCCTTCTCAGTGACGAGCTTACGGTGTCTGTTTTGCAGGTTCCCTAAAGTACAACTTACTCTGCTGGACCTAACCTTCGTGGGAAACATTATCTAGCCCCCAGATTATCCATAATCTGCCCGGGGTCACTTAGTGTTTCTTCATTGGCGCCATCCGTGGGACAAGCTAGAACTACATCTTTCTCCAGTTTTTCAAAACTTCCAAGATGACTAGAGAAATTCCGGTAACCACAACCCCAGCCACTGGGGTTAACACCGGCAACACAATGTTTACAAACACTACCCCAGCCACCCAAGCTGGGGCAAGTGAAATACATTTTACGAACACTACCCCAGTCACTCATGTAGGGGCAAGTGGAGTAAATATTCCACTGGGATTCACTGATGCCCAGCTGGAAAAACGACCTCGAGCCCCTCGCCAAACACTTGATCAAGTGAAGGCATGGGCCGAGGCACGTCAAAGAGAATTTCAGGCTGAGTTGGACGAACGCTTGCGTTCAGTCCAACAAGCTGAGGAATTCGGTAGTACTCGCCAGCACCTCAACATGAGTAGTGAGTACGAGTACTCAGACGGCGAGGGGGAAGACTCCGACACCGACGCGAACCCTCGCCATAGGGCGAAAGGGAAGCGTAAGGAAACGGATCCCCAGCCAAAAAGGAACTTTGGGGAAGCATTCCAACCAGTCACGGAAAAAAGCTCTCGCGACTTCTCCAAGGCCTTTAGACCTACTGCTACAAACGCAGGAAGGTCAAAATTTGCAAGGGACATTGCAGAAGCAATCGCCCCGAGGAGTGCCAAACAAATGTCCAACGTTGGCACATACGATGGTCTATCCGACCCAGATGACCATCTGAACAGGTTCATTGCGGGGGCAACCGTCAGTAACTGGACGGAACCCACGTGGTGCTACATGTTCCAGATGACTCTGGTAGGAGCAGCCAGAGCATGGTTCGACCGTTTACCGGTCCACCACATTTATGACTGGGCAGACTTCCAGAACAAGTTCAGTCAACAGTTTAGTCAACAGAGGAAACACACTGAGGAGCAGTGGACGATCCTCAACTGTGTCAGAGAAGAGGATGAATCCTTACTAGACTTCATCACCCGCTTCAACTCCAAGAAGGTAAGTCTGGGCAACATCAGTGAAGACCTCGTTCGCGCCGCTTTCATTCAGGGCGCTGAATACCCAGAACTCATCCGCACTCTGACGGGTAAAGACGGTATGCCATCCACGTGGGATGCCATAATGACGGCAGCCAAGCGCTTTGCCGAAACAGAGAAACAGCTGGGAAGAGATCTCCCCCACAATACAAACCTCTACACGCAGAGGACAAGGGAGAATAATGTAAGAACCGCCCGGCTAAACAAAAAGAGGCGGCAAGGTATTTGGCAGTCAAGGATAAACTTTGACGCCCCCTCAAGCTCTCGCCCTCTGGTTGGCGGAAGGGACAAAACGCACCCTTTGAACCGAAAAAAACCGCTGGACGCCACTCACCAAGAGCGTCACGGAGATATTTGCCACGGAAAAACTGCCATGGCCAAAAGCTCCAGTGATCCGACAGAAACCCAATGCGGATCAAAGCAAGTCTTGTGACTTCCATGGGACAAAGGGCCATAGCACTGAGGAGTGCACATCCTTGAGGGACATCGTCGAGACATTCGTCAAGGATGGGAGGCTCGCACACCTCGTGGCATCTATCAAGAAGGGAGGAAGGAACGACAACAGGTACAGGGGTAACGGACGGAAGCCCGTCGACATTAGCATCAACATGGTCCATGGTAAGGTCAGAGGAAGAAAGAGACCAATGACCGAACCATGCGCATGGAAGGAAGCAGAAGTGCGCTTCCCGCGAGTGCCGGGAGGCCCAAACAAAGAAGGCCCCATTGTCATTAAAAGCCAGCTGGGGCACTACATCACCTCCCGCACCCTCGTTGACAATGGCGCATCGTCGACAGTGATGTACAGGCAGTTCTTCGACAAGCTCGATGATGAAGACAAGGAACGCCTGGAGACGGTCTACGCTTCAATGGAAGGGTTTGACGGCAGCATGAACACTCCCTTGGGCATCCTATCTTTCCCCGTCACTCTCACTGATGGGAATTATTCACGCACGGAGGATGTGGATTTTGTTGTGATGAAAAAACCACATCATACGTATGACATCCTATTCGGGAGAGACGGGATGGCAAGATTCAACGCTGTGGTATCCTCAGTCCACGGCATGATGGGATGGCCAACAACTGAAGGCGTAGCGATGATCACGGGCATTCCCCAGGTATGCATCGCATCTGTCTCCTCTAAACCCAAACCGAAGATGGCCAAACAAACCATCACTGAGCCTGAACAGTGGGCATTCAATGGGAAATATCCCGATCAGGCCGTTACCATTGGCCCGACAATTGTTGATCCAACACGCACCTTACTCAAGCGCTTACTGCAGCGAAACGCAGACATCTTCGCGTGGACACCAGCCGACATGACTGGTGTACCCCGGGGAAAGGCAGAGCATAAGCTCAAATGCGATCCGGCCGTAACGCCGATCGTACAAAAGCGCAGAGTAATGGGGCCCGAGCAAACCAACGCGTGCAGAACCCAAGTCAAGGAACTCCTTGATGCGGGCATCGTGCGCGTTAGCAAATATCAAACATGGGTTGCAAATCCCGTAATGGTACCGAAGAATAACAAACAATGGCGCATGTGCATAGATTTCAAAGATTTGAATAAAGCATGCCCCAAAGATTGTTATCCGTTGCCAGAAATTGATCTCAAGGTGGATTCGGTGGCACCATTTCGCCTTAAATGCTTCTTGGATGCGTATAAGGGGTACCATCAAATCCACATGGCTGTGGATGACCAGGACAAAACCGCCTTTCGGACGCCCGATGGCACATTTTGTTATAAAATGATGCCGTTCGGACTTAAGAACGCGGGGTCCACGTACCAACGACTAATGGACAAAGAGTTTCACGCCCAAATTGGGAGAAACTTGGAAGTCTATATGGATGATTTGGTCATCAAAAGCCCCGAGCCAGAGACGATGTTGAAAGACATTGAGGAAACTTTCAACACGCTCAGAAAGATAAACATGAAGCTCAACCCGAGCAAGTGTTCATTTGGGGTGGAAGAAGGGAAGTTCTTAGGGGTCATTATTACTAAAGATGGCTTCAGAGCGAACCCTGAAAAGGTCGAAGCCATTGTCAAAATGGAATCACCTACCACCATAAAACAGGCTCAAACACTTAATGGACGACTAGTCGCGCTTAACCGCTTTTTGGCAAACCATGCGGATAGGTCGTTCCCTTTTGTGTCAACACTAAGAAATTGTTTAAAGAAAACGCACTTCCGCTGGACACCAGAAGCGGAAGCAGCTTTCCAGGAGATTCGATCACGCCTGATCGAACTCCCAACACTCACAGCACCACAAGCGGGAGAGGAGTTAATCCTATACCTCTCCGCAACAGATAGAGCAACCGGGGCAGTCCTGCTTGTAGAACGAAAAGGCATCCAGATGCCAATCTATTATGTTAGCCGCGTGCTGGCAGACGCGGAAACCCGGTACTCTACCCTGGAAAAACTGGTCTTGGCACTTATACACGCTTCACGCAGGTTGAGACGATATTTCCAGGGTCACCCAATCACTATTCTCACCAACTTCAAACTCTCAAATGTTCTAGGCAAACCCGAGTTATCGGGACGCCTAGCCAAATGGGCAATTGAATTGGGAGAATATGCGATTCAATACAAGCCGAGACCAGCCATTAAAGGCCAGGTCCTGGCTGATTTTATTGCCGAAGTCCCCGCTGCGCGGGAGAAAGAGTGCCAGGAGGAGGTTCAACCCTCCCCAGCACACGAAATCGATGAGGTCTGGCGACTCTATACTGATGGAGCAGCTAGTAACGAGGGTTCAGGCGCAGGGTTAAAATTAACAAACCCAACAGGCCAGGAATATACTTATGCTATTCGGCTGGATTTCCCAAGTACGAATAACGAAGCTGAATATGAAGCATTCCTGGCCGGATTGAGGATTGCGCGTAAAATGGGTGTAAAAAATTTGGAAGCCCATGTAGATTCCATGCTAGTGGCAAACCAAATAAACGGGACGTACACGGCTGTAAATGACACAATGGCCCTGTACCTTGCCCAGGCCAAAGCCATCATGCGCGATTTTAATGATTGTAAAGTGATACATGTCAAGCGCAGCGAAAACAAATCTGCGGATGCGTTAAGCAAGCTTGCATCACTGGCCTTCACCCACTTGGGTAAGGACATCCGCGTGGAACTCCTCGAAACACCATCAGTCCCGCACAAGGAAATTTGTGTCATCCAAACCGGTACAGAAACATGGATGACCCCAATAATAAAATACCTTGAAGCAGGAACGTTACCAGAGTCGAAGTCACAGGCAAGAAAACTACGCTGTAAAGCACTGAATTATCAGCTGGTCAATGACACCCTTTACAGACGTAACTTTCTTGGCCCATTGTTAAGATGCGTGGACAACCAAGATGCTGACTACCTCCTAAGGGAGGTTCACGAAGGCATCTGTGGAGTACACGCAGGCCCCCGCGCTGTGGTAGCCAAGCTAAACAACGCGGGATACTTCTGGCCGGGTATGCATATGGACGCGTTGGCATACATCAGAAAATGCAGATCTTGTCAGCTTTACGCACCCAACACGCATCGCCCGAAAAATGAACTTGTTCCTGTCACTTCCTCATGGCCATTTCAGAAGTGGGCCATTGACGTGACAGGCCCATTTCCAACAGCAGCTGGGAATGTTCAGTTCCTAGTGGTGGCCATTGACTACTTCACCAAATGGATAGAAGCGAAACCTTTAGCCCAAACAACCGCAAAGCATATCAAAAAATTTATTTGGGAATTTATTATTTGTCGTTTTGGACTTCCACAGAATTTGGTAAGCGACAATGGCACCAACTTTGCTGACAAGAAGCTACAGCAGTGGCTGAAAGAACTTCAAATCACCCACACCTTTACCTCAGTGGCACACCCGCAAGGTAACGGTGAGGTAGAAAGAGCAAACAAGAGCATCGTCGAAGGCATCAAGAAAAGACTCTTGGAACACAGATCCGGCTGGGTGGACGAGCTTCCGCACGTCCTTTGGGCAAACAGAACGCTGAAGAAGACCAGTACGGGAGAAACCCCGTTCAGTCTCACTTATGGCACTGAAGCCATGATCCCAGTCGAAATCGGTTTACCCTCACCAAGGGTCTTAATCCAACCAGAAGACAATGATGCGGAAAGACGGTTAGACCTTATGCTAACCGAAGAGCGCAGAGACTTAGCCGCCGTGCGTGAAGAAAACTACAAACGACAAATGCAAAAGTACTACAACACGCGGGTAAAACTCTGCAACTTCAAGGAAGGAGACTACATACTGCGTAACAACGAGGCTTCGAACCAACAACGCCCAGGAAAGTTGGCCACGATTTGGGAAGGGCCATACATCATCAAAGAAGTTCTGGGAAAGGGCGCGTACCGGCTCGAAAGGCTCGATGGCACTCCCATCCCTAGAACATGGAATGGAGCTCAATTACGCAAATGTTATATGTAGATCAATTCCAACTTGTAAAGAAAAGGCCTAGAGCCACTTCTAATGGAAATGATTCTCCTTTCATGATGTATTGATAGCTTGTAACCTATGAACTTCCCTTACGGGAAGAAGTAGTTGCGTGTGGAAGGCGGCAATACCCGCATAAACACAACGCCAAAATGTTAAAAAGTTCTAAGGAAAACCTACACGCAGGTCAGATGAAGGTAAAGTTTAGCCATCCTTGTAAGTGCAAGTGACGGTCTTACCCGCACAATCACGAACAAGGAAGCCAAACTTAACTTACCATCTACCACGTTAAAAGGTTAACTTATGAACACTTAAAAAAGAAGAAAAACCTACACGCAGGTCAGATATAGGTCTGAAGTTAAAGCCATCCTACTAAGTGCAAGTGACGGTTACACCCGCACAATCACGAAAGAGGAAGCGAAAACTTTAGTCCATTATCAACCACGTTCAAAGGTTTAACTTAATGCCTTAGAAATTTCGAAAAGGAAACCTACACGCAGGTCAGATAGAGGGTAAAGATTAGCCATCCTACCAAGTGCAAGTGACGGTTTTACCCGCACAATCACGAGGGAGGAGGCGAAACTTTAACCCATCATCAACCACGTTCAAAGGTTCTTATTCTAAACACTTGGAAAATTGCTAAATCAAACTAAGTATGCAAGTCATAAGTTTATAAAGCAAGGAACCCAAGGAAGGAAATAACAATCTTATACGCAAAGAGATTAATATTTCACAATCAATTACAAGAATGGCTGGGTAACTACCCGCCTAAAAGAAATCTATACAAAGCTAAGTCTATCCTAGCAGCGGGAAGGGATCTTCAGGATCAGGCTTCAGGGCCACCTCCGCTTGGGCCAGCACCATCAGAGCGCGGCTGCCCAAGGAAAGCCTTAAGGATGTTTAGCCCATCATCAGCAGCAGCGACTTCATTCACCTTCTCCACCACTGGATGCGGGAAGGCAGCGTACTGATTCACAGCTTGGTCATAAGCAGCTTCAGTATTAACATTGAATAAAGGGAAGTTGGAGGGCGGAAAGCCTCTCTCAGCAAACCCTAGACCAAGCAGGAAGCCAGTCTTCTGCCCATCCTCATGAGAAGCGTTGAGGGCTGCGCTCATTGCATCGTCGTAAGAGGTCTCTGAGAGGACCTGACGCACAACCTACAAAAGAATACTTAGAACATTTTCTAATTACGAGCAGAAAGCGTAAAGAAAAAGAGGATACCTGAGGCAACGCTTCTCGAAGCAACCATTGGAGGGTAGCTTGACTTTCTTTACAAGCACGTTCGGCTCCGCTTTTATCAAGGTTGGCAAGTTGAACTTCCTTGGCGGCAGCTTCTTCGACGCTTTTGAGTTTCCTTTCAGTACGGTCAAGCACCCCCCTCTGGTCAAGGATCTCCTGCAGCTTCTTGGCATCTTCCATTGCCAAGGCGTCATGAGCATGCTGAAGAGCCTTTAATTTGCATTTAAGCTGCTCATTCTCTTCGCGAAGTGGCTCAGCAACAGCTTCAGCCTTGGCAGCCCTCTCAGTTGAGTTTCGCGCAGTCTCCTTGGCCAGCCGAAGCTGTTCATTCACAGCTTGGGCAGCCTTGGAGCGGGCCTCGAGTCGCGCCTGGACTTCAACCTCAAGGGCCTTGAATGCCTTCTCCTTCTCGGCTGCGGCAGCGGCCAACTGCCGGTTCTCCTCCCGAAGAGCCCGCGCTTCAGATATATCTTTGGCGCGAGCTGCTTTTAACTTGTCGTTTTCACGACAAAGCAGCTCGACGCGGGGCTGCGTTCGGGCCTGGAGAACCCGAAGCTCATTGGTTAGCCTACCCTCTTGGTAGCTAGCCATGGCTTCCCCCAACGCACCATGAGGAGCAGCGTGGCGAGCCCAGTCCACGCACTCCACAGGGGTGCGAAGGGTTGTTCCTCGGCGTATGTTCCATCTTGGAACATACACTTCATTGGAATCCGACACTGCAAAAGAAACAAAGGCAGTTAGGAAAAGATGATAAAAATATGTAAAGGAAAAAGAACCCTACGTACCTGTAGGGTCAATAACAGGCCGATAGCCGCCAAACCCATCACCTGAACCTAAAGGAAATCCATCCAACAGGTCAGGCAGACGGGAAGGTGGCATAGATCGGCGGGAAGCCTGGCGCATACCTGAAGGTCCGGCCGTCGGTGCCGGTGGCGCAGGTATAGTGGCAGCCGCTGTGGTAGCCATGGTTGGCGCCACCTCCTCAGCAACAGTAACCGCCGGCTCCGTGAAAGATGCTGTAAAAATTGCACTCACGGCCGGCGGAGACACCTTCTCAGCTGGAACAGCCTCAGGAAGGCTGGAACCAGCGGAAGCAGGCGTAGACGCCTGGGTCGATGCCTCGGGAAGGCTGACCGAGCCTACCGTCATTGGCGGGGGAATACTTGCTCCAACTCCACCCTGGAATGCGTCAACATCCACACCTACACAAGCAAAAGTGTTAGAAAAATTTATTTTAAACAACAAATCTAGACAAGAATTATGGGGGTACTTACGGGGTTTCTTGAGCTTGAACGCACGGACGAGCGGGGGCGAACCCGATGGAGCCGGCCTCTTGACACCGGTAACCGTCGTTGCCGCTGCCTCCTCGGAGGTGACACCTGCAGCCTCCGGAGCGGTGGTCTCTTCACCACCGGGCTTCCCCGCCACCTCTGCATTATCTGACTCCGAGTCAGATAGGACTACCGGGTCGGCCGTAGAGGCCACCTTCTCCTTGCCCTTCGCGACGGCAGCCTTTCTCTTCCGCACCAGTGGAGGACCTTCTGCGGATTCCTCAGAAGAAGAAATGTCATGAACTCCAGCAGCAGGCACAGCTTTGAGAGGTTCAGGGTAGAAGATAGGCTTACCTGGCCGTCGGTGGCTCAGGATCTCTTGGCCTGGCGGGTAAACCTCCACGAACCGACCCGCAGTCTGCTCGAGGATGGGCAACTCGTTCTCGTCCAGAGCACGAGTACCCATCCGCGCAGGACCATCTTCCTCCCGCGGATTCAGGAGCGACTGAAGATCGTTACCCTCTGAAATCAACAAGAAAGTTAGAAAAAATCGTAGTCAGCAAAAAAGAAACAAGACATACCATAAGGGGTAGAGTTCGAACCATATTCAAGGACGATCGGAACCTTATCCGCATTCGCCGCCTTCCACACCCGGCTCATCCCCAGCATCACCATCGCCGACTCCGGAAAACGGAAAACCGGGGACTGGACCCGGGATATCTTCGAAAACCATTCCGCCTCCTCGTAGTTAAGGGCGGGAAGGTTCGGAAGCGCCTGGCCATTCTTAAACTTCATGGCGATGGGGACGGCGCGAGCGGATATGAAGAAGAACTCTCTTCTCCATGAGCGAAGACTCCGCTCGGTGGTACAAATCTTTAAACCCTTTATACGGGTTGTAAGAGTGTACCACCCCTGGATGCACCTCCAAGTGTAGAAGGTCATCAGACGGTCAACAAAGGGCTCAAGGCCCAGTATCCGGCACACCCACTCAAAGTGCCGGACCTTGGCAATGGCCATGGGGTGCACCTCTGTCAGGTGCACACCGTGCCTCTCCAGGACACGGTACACAAACTTTGTCAACGGAAACCTAAGGTTTCCGTAGACAAAGAATGCAGCATAAACCCCGATCTTGCCACTAGGGGCATCGTACACAGTATGGTGGGGTTCAGGAAACTCAGGCTCGAGAGACTCGAGCATGAACTTCCTGACGATATACTGGTACAGATCGACAGGAAGAGAACACTGGCATTCGCCAGCAGTCTTCTGATCATCAGTATCATGAGAAGACATGGTGGAAAAAAGAAAAAGATTTCAGAGTAAGGCTTTACTGAACAGAAAAATTTGCCGGAAATTACTTGAGAAGAAGAAGAAAGGTGAAAGTGTGAATTACAGATAACTCTCTTCCCCTTTATATAGTAATCGCAATTAATGCGGTGAATTTAATGCGGAGGAGAGAGAAATCAAAGGTGCAATGAAACTATGACACGTGGCAAAAAGCAGGCTGGCAACAGCTGTTGAAAGGACGTGTGCCAGTAATTTCGCGGCCACGCGCCAGAAAAATCACGCCCACAGCGCCTGAAAAAGCGACTGGAATGACCATGTTCTGTCACGTCACCATAACTTCCTGCACGTCCTGACACAGTCAGAAGAAACTGTCGCACGACGTTTCAGAGGTTTGGACTGTTCTTATCTTTTCACCAACTCTTCGAATTTCAAAATTCAAAATTCGAAAATATTAAAAAGTAAGCGGGAAAATCCCCCCTTACCTTGGCAAACAAGTAACCGTAAGACGGATGCGGGTACAGTGTTAAGGCGAAACCCTTCACACACCTAGCACCCGCAGGGAATTGAAGCCAAGAAAACCTTGGCAAACAAGTAACCATAAGACGGATGCGGGTACAGTGTTAAGGCGAAACCCTTCACATACCTAGCACCCGCAGGGAATTGAAGCCAAGTATTCCTCGGCAACCAAGTAACTATAAGACGGGTGCGGGTACAGTGTAAAGGCAAAATCCTTCACATACCTAGCACCCGCAGGGAATTGACGCCAGGAATACCTTGGAAGTAAAGTAACCGTAAGACGAGCGCAGGTACAGTGTTAAGGCAAAACCCTTCACATACCTAGCGCTCCGCTGGGAATTGAAACCAAGAAGGATCTTCTGGGCAATGCTTGCGGAAACGGAAATAACATCCCCGCATAGCGGAAGCGTCGAGAACTACGTTGTTTGAAGCTCCAAGATGGAATTGGTGGTCTTAACATAATTGATCACTATGTTCGAAACTACCAAAACCTCATGGAAAATACATACAACTGGGACTCAATGCTCCTGACTTGCGAGGAGGTTACAGACCTACCCGCATCATACCCAAAGACCAAGCAGGAAACTCGGGCATTTCTGCAAGTGACAAGGACTTCCCATGGAAAACCTTACAAAACCCTTTTCAAAACCCTTTGCTTAAGTCCAAAAGTTCACCTCACTTTATTAAACACGCATGAGAAGAACATTGGACTGGGGGGACTTGAAGAGGTAGGTCCCAGCAGAGACCAGTTGGTCCCGCAAGACTCACCTTGAACAGGGTTGTCTGCGCAAAGGCCATCTGCTCCCGCAGGACCCACCATGCTCATAGAATCTTACGCGCAGTACGCAAGCTGTACACGCAGGGAAAGCCTCCCAATGGTGAAGTACCCCGCCTGTTCCCGCAGTTGCGGATACAAGCCATCAGGGAAGGCTACCCGCAGACAGCAGGGCTACACGTACAAGACTAGCTACTTCAGCAGTCACGTGAAGGCATGAGCAAGGCGGGAACAATCCCGCCCAAATGAGCCAGTCTGATTCTGAAAGATCTTTTGTACCATACCTACCAAGGTATGGATAGGACAGACGATCTGACCAGAACAGCCCATGAGCCAATCACAGGGTGACAGCTCACCGACAACAGTGCGAGGAGGAGCACCCTCTAGTACTGTTTGTCACTATTAGCCGCTGCCTACTCACCAACCCTCACTGTGGAGCAGGCGCAGCCTACAGTTGGTGGAATAGTATTACTGTTGGCCGTAACCTATTCACCAACCAGCATGGCCTGCGTACAATCCACAGTCAGTGGGACGTGCATGGTCTACAGTTGGTGGAATAGTGCAGCCGACTTTATTACTGTTGGCTGTAACCTACCCACCAACCAGTATGGCCTGTGCGTAATCCACTGTTGGTTGAACAGGAATACTATTCAGCCGGCTGTACCTTCTAGAAAACCTACCTTCGGCTATAAATACTCCAATATCTTGGAATGGTAAGATCATCTACAATCTCGTATAACTTACTTGATAACTGCTCTTATAGTATTCATATACTTTTATATTCAAAGAGCAATATAGACTGATTCTCACGCCGGAGGGTGGTCACAAGGAGGAACCCCCCCCTTCTCAGTGACGAGCTTACGGTGTCTGTTTTGCAGGTTCCCTGAAGTACAACTTACTCTGCTGGACCTAACCTTCGTGGGAAACATTACCTGGCCCCCAGATTACCTATAATCTGCCCGGGGTTACTTAGTGTTTCTTCAAGATGTCTTAAGTTGAAAATCATAAACCAATCATTTGTTTGAAACTTGAACCATGCATGATGGCATATAGATATCTTAAGTTATGATTTTTCCAAAAGAAATGAGAGAAAATGTATGATATAAGTAGCGTACAATTTGTTTTCATGTATATATTCTTACTAAATGATTTGTTTTTTCCCAACATCTGTCATGTCAAATCGCTTGCATTTATTTTCTTTCACGTTACATAGTAAGACCAATCCACATATTATGTGGTTAACTTCAAATATTAAAATGAAAACTTTTATGTAAATCATTTTTGAACAAGACACCACAATTATGTTGTTTTTGAATTCAGTTTAAATTTGATGTAACACTATTTATTATACCAAGCTTTCATAAATTCAATCAAGTATCATATAGATTTTTGAATACAAATCCACTCTTTAAGCGATCTAGTGTTTTTGAAAAACATGTCACTAAGATATGACACAAACAAACATGTGGCAAACAAAATACATGACACATCATGGTATGGAAAATACCCAAGTAATCTAACCTGTTGACAAAATTGGGAGTTTTCACCAAGCATAAGTCCTGGGTACTTATTTCTTTATGAACAATTACATATTTATATTTGGCTAAGTATGTAGTTTGAGTAGTTGGTTATATACATGAGTATTTGTAGGAAGTTGATGAAATGCATAAGGTTTTACTCCAAGTACTTATTAGTCTTGAGCAATTAGATGAATGTTTTGGATGACTAAGTGTATAAATACTCGTGAATATTTTGTTCACGAGTAAATAACCCAAGTGTTCGAAGAAAGAAATGTGGTCAAGGTATAAATACTTGTGAGTATTGCAAATGTCCATGACGACCTAAGTGTTTGAAAAGATGCTTTTATCTGTTCGTGTTGAACACTTAGTAGTTTAATGTATTTATTAAAATAGTTTTATTTGAGATTATCAATTGTATATATGAGGTTCTTGTACAGTTTATTAGTTAATGCAATTATTGTGCGTTAACAAATTACAGAACTAGCTGACCTGGACAAAAACCGGCCTGACTATCATTTTAGGGGCATGTTCCTTTTTTCATTTGCAACTTTTTTAAAGTTATTTATTATCATAATTGGAACCTAGCATCTCTCGTACAATGGGTGAACTTTTAACGACTCTATTAGGAAAAAAATATTGATATTGTAATGATCTTAAATATGTGTAAATGAAACCTTTAAAAGTCTTTTGGTTGTTTTCTACATTCTCTCAAGTCACCAGATTACTTTATTTGTAAATGTATGTTTCTCATGCCTTTGACCCGAATTCACCACTAAACTCAGATAACCCTTAAACGAGTTATAATCTAATGAAATTAAAAATTAATCTCACCAAATATTTGATATGAAAATCTTAAAAAATAGAAAAATACTAAAAATTAATATCCGATTTTAAAAAAATATGATTCATAATTTAGAAACAATTTTATATTAAAAAAAATAAGTGGGTCGTGGGTTTCGCCAAACCCATGTAACTTTTAAACCAGTTTATAACATTCATTTATTTGTAAAACACTTTCATTATCAAATCCTAAATATATAATTAACTTCCTACAATAAATAAAATTAAAATCCAAAAAACTATATAAATATTATAAACGAATAATGTAAAACAACCTCGTAATACGGGGATAAAAACTAGTAAATATATATATACTAAATACATCTCATATTTATTTGATTTCTTTTATTTTAAGAAGTTTCTTCATTATTTTAGTTTTTTTTCTTTAAAAAAACGTTTTGTATTATTATCTTCAAACATAACTTTTTTTGAATGACTAACAAAACTATAAAATTGTCTCGGTATTTCGTACGAGGCGATCGAATGGCAAAATGCACCACCAGCTGCACCCAACCGTACGGAGCAATGTTGTTGAAACCTGACCGGTCCGACCGGGATTCGGTCTACCGACCAGTCCGGTTCACATAGTTCGTCCGGCTGCAAAAGAACCGGCCGGTCTGACCGGAAAACCGGATCGGTTGAACCGGTTTTCCAAGGAAATTTTTTTTTTTGAAAAAATCACTTTTTAAGCTTGATCCGTCATTTTTTGACCAAATTTGTTCGGTCGGTTCGACCGGTTGAACCGGTAGGCCATCCGGTTCGGTTATGAAAACATTGGTACAGAGCCCTTAAGCGCCTCCAAGTTATCAGTTTCGGGGAAAACCCATTCGCCCGAAGGCTTACTGGTGGTAAAACCCGGACTTCCTTGAGATCGAACTGGAAATCACGAAAATCTTAATTTTTTTTTCATTAAGAAACTCATACCCCCTCCAAAGTGTTATATGTGAAGATTGAACCTAAGTCTCCACCGAGAAGCTCACACTTCTTACCACTATACAACATTGGAAAGAATAATTTCAAACATAACTAATATAGTAGAATATTTATACCAAATTCGAATTGCATATAGTAATTATAATATTTAAATATTTAAATAATAACTGTTAGATCATGAGGTTCTTGAATACAACTTGACTCTCGATAATTGGTAAAAATGCTCACATGCAACATTAGGTTGATGCACGAGATAGCCATTGGCTTTCTCCTTACAAATGCTCACCTTGACCTCGAAGTTTAGCGTGTTTACGTAATCTCAAATTATCTTGACCTCACATAGCTTCCATCTTTATATATGTCATACGTTCCTATCTTACTAATTATTGGCTTTGGGTAGTCCGAAGAGTGGGTCAGAGTGCTTCTAAAGGAGTTGCCCTCATCTTAGATATTATTTAAGAGCGTGCTAGGCTCCAGCATGAGTCCCCTCTAACGCTGTCTTTGTCACTACTACAATGTAATATAAGTCACTTGTCTCAAATCCCACAACCCCACCAAAGTAAAAAATAAAATAAATTAATATAAATTTCCCATCTAATATTTAATGAAAATAAATGTTAAATCAACTTAAAATCCAAAAGCACCATATGTCCATAAACACTATATATGTTCCGGTAATATATAAGGTTACGTGTAGTGAAAGCGTTATAAAATAAGGTGATTTATGTCCTGACGTCCAGTTACTAAATAGGGGGTTTTTGTTCTAAAGATATATATATATAAATAAATATATATATATATATATATATATATATATATATATATATATATATTACACACACATACTTAATATAATAATATTAAATCAAAACACACACAGGTGACAAGTTCTAGTCGCACACCACCTTATCGCCCTGGGGGTTGCGTTATCTCTCCTCGTCGCCCACTACACATAGTCTAAGAGATATTCTAAGTGGTTGTTTGGTAGCTTCTTAATTGGTAGCCTCTTAATGGTCATTTAAAGACTACCTCGTAATGACTCACAAATCGAATACAAAGATTCTCTGTGTGATTCGATGGTGTCGGTTTCTTATCATGTATTTGGTCTTTTCCCCGGTTAGGCTTTTCTAACTGGGTGTGTGTTTTTTTATTCAAGATTGCTTTTCAAAAAAAAATTATATGAGATATCCTAAATGGTTGTTTGGTAGCCTCTTAATAATCATTAAGAAGCTACATCTGAATGGTTAAGAGTCTACCGTGATAAATAGTTTATATGTTCCGGTAATCATATAAGATATCTTAAGTAGTTATTTGGTAGTCTTTTAATGGTCATTAAAATGTTATCTCGTAATGATTAAGAGATAACCTTAAGGTTGAATGATTAGCCTCCTAACCATCCAGACTTAGGTAGCGTTTGGTATGCAGGAATGATTCATTACGTGGGAATGAAGAAAGTGATATTTGGTTGCTCTTTGAAATGGAATCATCTATTACACATAGAATTTCATTTCATCAAAACAATCCTTCTCACCCCCTTCTTTTTTTTTCATTCCAATCCTCTCTCACCCTACTTTCTCAACACCATCACCACCTAACAACCACAACCACCCCTACCATCGCCATCACCACGACTTGACCGCCACCGTCGCCGCCGCCACCCCCACCGCGCCACCACGACCACCACCTTACCACCAACGCTACCACTGCCACCTGACCATAACCACCACCACCACTGTCGATGCCTGACAACCACCTCTGTTGCCACCTCCCTACCATCACCATCACTACCAATGCTACCACCGCCACCACCACCACCATTTTCGTCGCCGGAGCTACCACCACTTTCGCCATCTCAGTTTTTTTTTATGAAATAAATATATTTTGAGATAAGAATGTTTTTATTATTTCTATTTCATTCATACAGTTTTTTTTATACCAAGCAACATAAAGTAATTATTCATTTCATTCTCATAGGTTAACCAAACAAGACAAATGAATGGTAATGATACATTTCATTCCCTTGTTCATTCCATTCATTCTCTCATTACATTCCTTCTTCATTCCATTACTTCCAACCAAATATACCTTTAAGATTTCCTCTTAACTATTAAAAGACTATAAATCATTAAGAGGTAGCATCCAAATGACTTTAAAAGCTATCAAACAATCCATAAGTCTAAACAATATACTACCAATTCTGATTATTTATATTTATAGCTATATGTTCGCTAGTTTTCGGTTAGGAGGTTCCCATTTTGATTTTTATATATTCTGCTGTTAAAAAGAAGTAGTGTTGTTTGCCTTCATTGGTAAAGGCACACAAAAAATATATATATATAAACTGGTTAATGGTTATAAAAAACTAAAACAAAAGATAAGTTATCTGGATCTCTGGATTTGATTGGATGTGACAATGGGCCCCAATCATCAAAGACTATGAATAACCCTCATTGGTTATTAACCTCCCCGTACTTGAACCGGTCATACACTTCATATTTTGCATACAGCCCCTCGTCTTTCACTTTTAATATTTTCCCACCTCCTATTTCTCATCTTCTTTCTTTTCACCATTTTCAATCTATTGTAAATTATTGTATATTAAAATTCTATATTTCCTGAATCGTTATCTTCTTAAATGTTAGATTAATACTCTAAACATCCCAATTCTACACTCCATAATGCATATCCTTGTCAAAACACTTTTACCTCTGGAGTCTGGGATTCTAAATTCGTATTCATCTCTAGAGCTTAGGCTTCAGCCGAAGCTTAGCTTTTGAAATATTTCTTTATTTACGGAGCTCGAAGTAAGACATACATTTTTCTCTTCGAGGCTTAAGCTCCTAAATACACCATCTTTTTGAAGCTCAATTCATATTAAACTTATCTCTAAAGCTCAAGATTAAGCATTTTTCTTCAGAGCTCAAGCTCCACATCAAATCTTCCACTCTAGAGCATGAGCGTCTAACACCGCCTCATACATACGTAGAAAGTCGATTGTGGTTCGGAGCACAAGCTAAAGAGACACAATCATAACAAATCTACATGTACTTAGGGGGTGTTTGGCTAAGCTTATTTTTTTTGCTTATTGCTTTTTGGAGGAGCAAAATGTCCAAAATACCCCTCCAAAAAGCAAAAAAGCTTCAATTTGGTGCTTTTAGGTGATTTTGGAGGGGCATTTTGGACATTTTGCCCCTCCAAAAAGCAATAAGCAAAAAAAATAAGCTCAGCCAAACACCCTCTTAGTGTTGCTAGCATATGGTGCCTTAGTGCTGGCATTTCATATCACGAACACCACAAAAACCACAAAGATACCACACACATCATCAACGACCAATACCCTAGGCCTATTGCATGCCTAGGCAAAAAGTCTGGTGTATCGCATGTTTTCAAACATTCACACAAGCCACATGACAAAAGAAAAAAAACCCACTAAAATTAATGTAAATATGGATACCCTCTCCTTCACAGGAAAAAAGGTGCATTACTATCTCCCAACTTAATACCCGTCTCTCTATTTTGTCTCTGCAGATATAAGTACTCGCACATTGAATTCTGGTTAAAGAGAAAAATCTCATTTAATTGTAACAAGTCTAACATGGCATTATCAGTCACATTGTTTTGTCTTGGAATTACAACTCTCCATACGTTGATACATAACCCAAGTCTAGATGATCATGTCTTTCGTTTTAACATATACATATTGTATTTGTAATTTTATTCGCTTTAATGTTTCCCATCATTTGTTAAAATCAAATATGTTAAAACTAAAACTTTGATATTCAAATCGAATTTCATATGTCCTTAAGAACATGCTTAGTAGTTGTTATTCCACGATTTGTGCGTTGTTTTGACCCACGAGTTGTTATTCCATTTGGCGTGCAATCGATGGTAGAATTCCAACCAAGAGTGCCCTAGCCTATAGGGGTATTATATTTTCGGATTTGCTATGTCCCTTTTGTTCTATTAAGGATGAAGACGCGGATCATCTTTTGGCAAGTTGCCCGTTTTCGGTGGCCATTTGGGAAGAGGTTTGTAGGTGAGTCAAAATTCCTAGCTCGGGCAATTTTGTAGATGTCAAATCAATTTTGTTTTATGGGAATGATTGGAGTTCAAACAAGGTGAAAAAGAAATTGCTTATTACCATTTTCTGCGCTACGATGTGGAGTTTATGGTGTAATCGCAACAAGAAGATTTTTGAAGGCAAGGCTATTTTGATTCATAAAGTATTGGACGATATAAAAGAATTGACTTTCTTGTGGCTCTCTATACGGTCGAAGATTTCTATAAGGGAGTGGAGCTTATGGTTCGGTTTTAACTTGGACGTAATGATGTATTAGGTGTTTTGGTTTAGTTTCTTTGGTCTTGTTCCTCAGTTTCTTGCTGAGTTTCTGTTAACTTGTATGTTTTGTTTTATGTTTATACAAGCCTTGCTGTTCAAAAAAAAAAAGTAGTTGTTATTCCAATAGTACAAGGACCGTAGGGTGTTTAATGAAAAGTGAAAGGTAGTAACAGTAGTGAAGTGAAAAATGAGTTAGGGCCAAGAATAAATGCAGGCAACCCATAGAAAACGGGGGAAAAGTGATGGAAAGACATATACCACTGATTATGCTTTTGCTAGCTCAAACCCAACCCCCCCCCCCCCCCCAAAGGCATGAATTCTATACTAATTGAAGTAAACCCTACACCTACCTACACCCCCCACCCCCACCCCCAACCCATCACACACTAAAGAAACACTTCCATCAATACAATCCAATGATCCACAAAACATGTCATTCAAACTTGAATATAATGCACATTAAACAAAATGACCATGATAAAGAGAAGTAGAAGCTTATACTTTTAACAAAGATATAGTTCTCACCCCCCCCCCTTTTTTTAATATATGCTCTTTATCTTTTGGTTTAAAATGTCTTTAAAGTAATAACTTTTTAATTAGAAGAATAGATTAGTATTATAAAAATCTACTTACTATTTATTCCATGAAAAAGTCACTTATAAAAGTACTTACGAAAAGATATTAAGAATAATAGCTTGTTATCACTTAAATTCATCAAAATAAGATTGCATCACACTTTTTTTTCCAAAAAAGTTGAACGTCGCTTCATGAAACTTTCACAAATACAAGAGGTAATGAGTTACTATTTTAATTTTTTTTTCACAAGTGTACACGTTCTTTATGTTTCATGGACTTTTAACATAATCAACTTGGGTTGCATGACTTTTTCGTTATTCTTTCACACGTGCAAAGACTTTTATATGCCCAAAATATGTTGAATGACTTTTCCCTTAAAAATAAGAAAGTCACTTTCTTATTTTTAATATAATAAAAACCATACACTTTTTGAAAGTGTATGATTTTTATTATATTAATCCTAAAGTTATATATAAAAAGATAATGTTTTATTTTTTTACGGTCTATAGACAATTTGTGATAATATCGTTTTAAATTTATTTCTAAAGTTCATCAAATGTCCACGTAAAAGAATTAGTGATAACTAAGGCATAGTTCAAAACATGTCACAAACATAACACATATCTTAAACATATTACGAATAGTAAAAGAAAGTGCAAATAACGATACTTTAGCAATGACCCCTTTCATGATATTTCATGAAAGCTTCATGAAAACTTGCAGCATGAAAAAGTCATTTAATTGTGAGCAGATTTTCATCAACACAATTGTTAATTTTTTTTCTTTTTATCATGGTTTTTATAGGTTACTTCAAATAAATAGTTATACAATTAACCCTTTGAGATAAAACTTAATAATCTGTTCAATATGAAGAATGAAGGGGGCCATGGGCTAATAAAACAGTGACGCAGTACAGCACACATCAAAAAGTATGATGGAACCATTCATGACCAATCAAATCAAATCAAATAAACCAAACACAATCTACTTATTATTTAATTAAATAAATAAATAAATAAATAAATAATTTAATGTCAGTTCGAAGTTGCAGTGCAAATAAAATTCCCACAAATACATTTTGGAATTTGTGACATGACATCATCCACACCTTTCTCTAAAACGTCCGTATACGATATATTCGACTAATTTAATGGGTTAATTTCTTCCATTTTATTCACATATTAAGAAAACATGTTAACAATATAACATTAAACATATAAAGTATTTTCATAACTTACGGATCATCAAACCAGTCGTCTGACTGGTTAACTAGAATTCAAATCATTTTGTGATATGCAATGTCTTCTATGGTGAAGAAACACTAAGTTAACTTTTAATAGGTTTAACCTAATATCTTGATTGAAGACAGATTAATACCCAAACCACCCCTTGATAGGTTAGGTTCGGTATTTTTCGGTGGTATTACTGTTAAATGGTTTCGAGTTCCGACTACCGTGGCCTGTAAAACCGAACACCATTAGCTCGTTTCGAGAAGGGGAATAGGGGGCCTTCTCATAACCACCTTCCGGTGTGAGAATTAGTATGGTAAGTAGTGAAAATAGTTATCGAAAAGTGAGAGAGTGGATCCCTTTACCGTTAATCCTCATGCTGAATTTATAGCCGAAGGGAAGAAGGATTGTGCCAGCACCCACACAAATGGAACCTTCTATTCTCATGGTTGTGCATGATAATGGCTGCTGATTGGTTCAGACAATCTGGCGTATAAGGTTCTTTGTCGTGGGCAGGTACACGTTGGCCTTTCCTCATTGGTCCAACGTGTGTCCGTACACGGTGCCAGGATCTTAGCCAGTGGGTGGTCTTTTCCTTTTCAGGTGTCCGTTTATTCCTTGTCACGATGAGTCTTCCGGCATGACTGTTATATCTTGACAGCTATTTTCTTCCGCAGAAGATATGTGCCTTACCGCAAAGTGTATTCTATCCGTGAGGAAATCCTTCCGCCTCGCGGAGAACTTATTATTTACATGGTGTATCTGGTACTCTACCTTAACATCTGGCATGTTGACACCTAGTGATCTCCAGGAGATCCAAATTACTACATGGACATAGGTGTGCTTGCTCTCTCGTTACGTGTAACACCCACACATATGTAGTATATGGTCTCAAACGTATTATTGTATATGAAAGTCTATTACAGTTTCTAAAGTTAACGACACTCCCTAAAACTGATATTGGTTGGTCACTTAGTCATATTTCCCCGAAGAGTCGGCTATCCAAACCCATTTGTCGAGTTGGTCCGAAAAATTTACATGTAGTAGTAAATTTTTTAGATCAACTAATTCATTTCTTTCATTCCCGTTCAAAGACTTTCTTTTCCATTTCCACTTCCAAGAACGACTCCTCTCATCAAAGCAATCCACAACATAACAATTTTTATAGCACACATTAGGCAAAAAGGTTTGGAAAAGCATCCTTGAGAGGTTCTGATATCAACCATATGTCAATCCAGAACCTTATTCTTCTACCATTACCAAGATCAATGTTTTAAAACCGGTATTTTAGTTGTACCGGATTGGGCTAAAAAATGGTACAACTGGTTGAACCGGTTTATACCGGGAGGTTCAACCGGTTGGATAGTTTGCCTTATAATTTCCTATAAATATAACTTCAATCCAACAATAACCCAAAACTAAATAAATCTTATAACAAAAAATAATCCAAAAGTTAATCAATATTAAAAAAATAATGCAAAGGCACTCAATTTGAAAAAAAATAGTCCTAAAGTTTACAAGTTTTAATGTTAATTGTTGGGTTAAAAGTAATCTTGAAAAATATGGGTCACAAATATCAAAAATTTATAGTGCTTAAAACCGGTTTGCCGGTAAAAACCGATATTTTAGACAAAAATCGCCGGTACGATGTTCTAGCAAACCGATCAAAAATACCGGACTCAAATACCGGCCTATTGTGCGAAATCCAGTTTAACCGGTTCAACCGGCCGGTTTGAACCGGTTTATAAAACACTGACCAAGATTACCTTTAACATGTTACCAAGTTTTATACTTGAGACAGCCAAGTGGTTCTCTAACTTTGCAATTGACTTCCAAACCCCGGTGAAACGCTTAGCATGTGGAAGAACGGGCCAAGATCTATTTGAGCTATGAATTGACATGATAACTTTTCGCCATAAGGAATCATCTTCAAGTTTAAATCGCCAATATTTTGATAATAAAGCAATGTTTGAGTCTCGGAGAGGAGAGAGACCAAGACCACCAGCTTCAATTGGCGAAGTAACCCAATCCCAGCTTACCCACAAATGAAAAAGGTTTTGTTTGATATGTTTGGTCTAAATGGCTCGTTTGAAATGGTTTGGAACAATTGGGTCCCAAAAAAAATAAACATTTTATGTGGAAGGCTGAGATGGACCGGATACCGACTAGGGAAGTTCTTGCTTTTCGAAACATTCCGGTCAATACGACCAGTTGTTCTTTCTGTGAGGAAGGTCCGGAAAACGCAAATCACTTGCTTCTCTCATGTCAAATGGCAAATTGCGTTTGGCATTGTATTGGCTCTTGGTGCAAGATCCCTCCCATTTTCGCATGCGTGGTTCGTGATCTTCTTATAATGCATAAAACAGCTCCTCTTTGCAACAAAAAGAAAAAGGTTCTACAAGGTATTATGATGACTACATGTTGGTGCATTTGGAAAGCAAGGAACCAAGCTATCTTTGAAAATAAAGAGAGCTCGGTTGATAAAGTGATTAAAGACTTTAAATCGTTGGCGTATCTTTGGATAAAGAACAAATCACCGTTTAAAAGTTTATCTTGGAGATAGTGGTGTGATTTTTCTTTCTAAGTGTTTTCTTTTGTTGTATTGTCTTATTGGCCTTAGCATCTTGCTACTTTGGCTTGTTTAATGAAAGTTGCCGTTCGAAAAAAAAACTTAGTCATATTTCCAATTTTGTTCTAATATTAGCCCTAACTATAACAAGATTATTAGGGTAATGTGAGAACTTGAAGATAACAAAGAAGTCACCACTATCTGTAACAATATTATTTATGTAATAAGAGAAGATTGAATATATAATTCAGTAACTTTGTTGATGATATACATTACATGCGTTGATATTTATAGTACAAACTTTACTGTTGCAAACTACTATTGAGGTGACTATTTGGGGAACAAACGTATATGATTGCTTTGAAAAAATGGTCATCCAAAAACATGGATAAAATCATACGTTGAAAAAGTGGTCATCCAAAAACATGGATAAAATCATAACACTCCACCTGGATGACACTTTTCAAAACTTCAGAGACTTGCAGTACTGCCTCATTAAAAACCTTGCTAAAGAAAAACCCAATGGGAAAAAACTTTAGCTAAGGAAAAAAGAGTGCAGTATATAGCTCCCCCCTCAAGTTGCAGGTCGTTACATCGCCCGTACATGGCGCATGCCAATATCATGGACATGCTTTCTGAATGTTGCTGTGGGAAGTACTTTTGTGAAGAGATAAGCTGAGTTGTTGCTGGATTGGACATATCTCATCTCAACCTGATTGTCTTTAATAAGGTCCCGGGTATACTCAAAGTATCTTGGTGGTATATGCTTTGTTCTGTCACTTTTGATATACCATTCCTTCATTTGTGAGACACAAGCTGCATTATCTTCATAGATAGGAGTTGGGATTCGATCTTTCTCTAGGTCCACAGGAAATCAATATGTGTCGTGACATAGATCTTAACCATACATATTCTCTTGAAGCTTCATGCAATGCAGTGACTTCAGCATGGTTTGAAGATGTTGCAATGAGTGTTTGCTTCTGAGAACGCCATGAAATCGCAGTTCCTCCATTCTTAAATATGTATCCAGTTTGAGATTTTGCTTTATGGGGATCAGATAAATAACCTGCATCTACATTACCAACTAACCTTTCTTTTAAATCGTTAGGATAAAATAAACCTAAATCAGCAGTTCCTTTTAAATACCGAAAAATATGTTTAATGCCATTCCAATGTCTTTTAGTAGGGGATGAACTGAATCTTGCCAATAAATTAACTGCAAAAGAAATGTCAGGTCTTGTACAGTTAGTAAGATACATAAGTGCTCCAATTGCACTAAGGTATGGTACTTCGGGACCAAGAATCTCTTCATTATCTTCGTAAGGACGAAATGGATCATTGTCAACATTGAGTGATCTAACAACCATCTGTGTGCTTAAAGGATTTGCTTTGTCCATATTGAAACGCTTCAAGAGTTTCTCAGTATAAGTTGACTGATGCACAAGTAATCCCATTATGCATATACTCAATTTGTAAACCAAGACAAAACTTGGTTTTTCCAAGGTCTTTCATTTCAAATTCTTTCTTTAAAAGAGCAATCGCTTCATTAATTTCTTTTTGTGTCCCAATTAAATTGAGATCATCAACATACATAGCTATGATCACATATCCTGATGTTGTCTTCTTGATGAAGACGCATGGACAAATAAGATTATTTGTATATCCTTTGCTTACCAAATAATCACTCAAACGAATGTACCACATCCTTCCAGATTGTTTCAGTCCATACAAGGATCTTTGTAACTTTATGGAATACATTTCTTTAGGCTTTGAGCTTACTGCTTCGGGGAGTTTAAATCCTTCGGGAATTTTCATATAGATGTTACTGTCTAGTGATCCATACTAGTAAGCTGTGACAACATCCATAAGAAGCATCTCTAAATTTTTAGAGACTGCTAAGCTGATTAAATATCTAAACGTAATAGCATCCATAAGAGGAGAATACGATTCTTCATAGTCAATTCCTGGCCTCTGAAAAAAACCTTGAGCTACAATTCTTGCTTTATATCTTGTAACTTCATTTTTCTCATAAAAACCCATTTATATCCTACAGGTTTCATTGACTTTGGTGTAATGACAATAGGTCCAAAAACCTTTCGATTATTTAGGGAATTTAATTCAGCTTGCATGGCATCTTTCCATTTGTTCCAATCTTGTCGATTTTTGCAATCATCTACAGATTTTGGTTCAGGGTTATCATTTTCCTCCATGATATCACTTGCCACAGAATAAGAAAATATATCATCAATAATTTCCATTTCATCTCGATCCCACAATATATGTGATTGACCATATATATTTGATTGACAATTCTTTATTGGAATCATTTATTTCTTCCTGAGGAAATGTTATATCATTTATTCTTTCCTGAGGGAAGGTTTCCTTAGGGTCAGTATCCTTTTCAGATCCCTTTCTTTTTCGAGGATTTTTATCCTTTGAACCGATTGGCCTCCACGTTTTAAACGTTTTTGGGATTCATGAGGTACATTATTATGGTTTTGCTTGCTTGGAATCTCAACTCGAGCTAGAGCATTAGCAGCTGGTATATGAGATTTAGTGACCCTGTTTATATCAGTAAATGCATCAGGTAACTGATTGGCAATTTCTTGTAGATGTATTATTTTTGAACCCCTGTCTCATTTTTTTTGATCTTGGGTCTAGGTGTAACAATGATGGTACACACTATGATATATCTCTTTCTTGCTTTTTCATTTCTCTCCCTAAGGCCAGGAACATTGTCTCGTTAAAATGACAATCAGCAAAACGTGCTGTAAATACATCACCTGTTAAAGGTTCAAGGTATCTTATGATGAAGACGTTTCATATCCAACATATATTCTCAACCTTCTTTGGGGGCCCATTTTTGTGCGTTGTGGTGGTGCAATAGGAACATACTCAGCACAACCAAAAATTGTTAAGTGAGAGATATTTGGCTCATTTCCGGAAACAAGTTGTGTAGGAGAGTATTTATGATTTGCACTTGGTCTCACACGAATTAATGGTCCAGCATGCATAATTGCATGACCCCAAATAGAAATAGGGAGTTTTGTCCTAATTATTAATGGTCTAGCTATTAGGTGTAGGCGTTTGATCAACGACTCGGCTAAGCCATTTTGTGTGTATATGAGCAACAGGGTGTTCTACAACAATCCCCACATACATGCAATAATCATCAAAAGCATGTGATGTAAATTTTCCCGCGTTATCAAGCCTTACTCTTTTAATAGTATAATCTAGAAAATGTGCACGTAATTTGATAATTTGAGCAAGAAATTTTGCAAAAGCAACATTACGAGTCGATAAAAAGAGATATTACATCATCTGCTGGATGCGTCTATTAAGACCATGAAGTATCTAAATGGTCCGCATGGTGGATGAATTGGTCCACATATGTCACCTTGAATTCTTTCAAGAAACATTGGTGTTTCTTTATCGACTTTTAATGGCGAAGGCCTTGTAATTAATTTGCCAAGAGAACAAGATGTACATTGAGATATTTTATCCATTTTGTGGATCTTTTGACCTTTCAGTGGATGCCCATGTGTATTTTCAATGATTTCCATTTCATCTCGATCCCACAATATATGTGATTGACCATATATAGTTGATTGACAATTCTTTATTGGAATAATTTATTTCTTCCTGAGGAAACGTTATATCATTTATTCTTTCCTGAGGGAAGGTTTCCTTAGGGTCAGTATCATTTTCAGATCCCTTTCTTTTTCGAGGATTTTTATCCTTTGAACCGATTGGCCTTCAACGTTTTAAACGTTTTTGGGATTCATGAGGTACATTATTATGGTTTTGCTTGCTTGGAATCTCAACTCGAGCTAGAGCATTAGCAGCTGGTATATGAGATTTAGTGACCCTGTTTATATCAATAAATGCATCAGGTAACTGATTGGCAATTTCTTGTAAATGTATTATTTTTTGAACCTCTGTCTCATTTTTTTTTGATCTTGGGTCTAGGTGTAACAATGATGGTACACACTATGATATATCTCTTTCTTGCTTTTTCATTTCTCCCCCTAATGCCGGGAACATTGTCTCGTTAAAATGACAATCAGCAAAACGTGCTGTAAATACATCACCTGTTAAAGGTTCAAGGTATCTTATGATGAAAGACGTTTCATATCCAACATATATTCTCAACCTTCTTTGGGGGCCCATTTTTGTGCGTTGTGGTGGTGCAATAGGAACATACCCAGCACAACCAAAAATTGTTAAGTGAGAGATATTTGGCTCATTTCCGGAAACAAGTTGTGTGGAAGAGTATTTATGATTTGAACTTGGTCTCACACGAATTAATGGTCCAGCATGCATAATTGCATGACCCCAAATAGAAATAGGGAGTTTTGTCCTAATTATTAATGGTCTAGCTATTAGGTGTAGGCGTTTGATCAACGACTCGGCTAAGCCATTTTGTGTGTACATGAGCAACAGGGTGTTCTACAACAATCCCCACATACATGCAATAATCATCAAAAGCATGTGATGTAAATTTTCCCCGCGTTATCAAGCCTTACTCTTTTAATAGTATAATCGAGAAAATGTGCACGTAATTTGATAATTTGAGCAAGAAATTTTGCAAAAGCTACATTACGAGTCGATAAAAAGAGATATTACATCATCTGCTGGATGCTTCTATTAAGACCATGAAGTATCTAAATGGTCCGCATGGTGGATGAATTGGTCCATATATGTCACCTTAAATTCTTTCAAGAAACATTGGTGTTTCTTTATCGACTTTTAATGGCGAAGGCCTTGTAATTAATTTGCCAAGAGAACAAGATGTACGTTGAGATATTTTATCCATTTTGTGGATCTTTTGACCTTTCAGTGGATGCCCATGTGTATTTTCAATAATTTCCATTTCATCTCGATCCCACAATATATGTGATTGACCATATATAGTTGATTGACAATTCTTTATTGGAATAATTTATTTCTTCCTGAGGAAATGTTATATCATTTATTCTTTCCTGAGGGAAGGTTTCCTTAGGGTCAGTATCCTTTTCAGATCCCTTTCTTTTTCGAGGATTTTTATCCTTTGAACCGATTGGCCTTCCACGTTTTAAACGTTTTTGGGATTCATGAGGTACATTATTATGGTTTTGCTTGCTTGGAATCTCAACTCGAGCTAGAGCATTAGCAGCTGGTATATGAGATTTAGTGACCCTGTTTATATCAGTAAATGCATCAGGTAACTGATTGGCAATTTCTTGTAGATGTATTATTTTTTGAACCTCTGTCTCATTTTTTTTGATCTTGGGTCTAGGTGTAACAATGATGGTACACACTATGATATATCTCTTTCTTGCTTTTTCATTTCTCCCCTAATGCCGGGAACATTGTCTCGTTAAAATGACAATCAGCAAAACGTGCTGTAAATACATCACCTGTTAAAGGTTCAAGGTATCTTATGATGAAAGACGTTTCATATCCAACATATATTCTCAACCTTCTTTGGGGGCCCATTTTTGTGCGTTGTGGCGGTGCAATAGGAACATACCCAGCACAACCAAAAATTGTTAAGTGAGAGATATTTGGCTCATTTCCGGAAACAAGTTGTGTGGGAGAGTATTTATGATTTGCACTTGGTCTCACACGAATTAATGGTCCAGCATGCATAATTGCATGACCCCAAATAGAAATAGGGAGTTTTGTCCTAATTATTAATGGTCTAGCTATTAGGTGTAGGCGTTTGATCAACGACTCGGCTAAGCCATTTTGTGTGTACATGAGCAACAGGGTGTTCTACAACAATCCCCACAGACATGCAATAATCATCAAAAGCATGTGATGTAAATTCTCCCGCGTTATCAAGCCTTACTCTTTTAATAGTATAATCGAGAAAATGTGCACGTAATTTGATAATTTGAGCAAGAAATTTTGCAAAAGCAACATTACGAGTCGATAAAAAGAGATATTATATCATCTGCTGGATGCGTCTATTAAGACCATGAAGTATCTAAATGGTCCGCATGGTGGATGAATTGGTCCACATATGTCACCTTGAATTCTTTCAAGAAACATTGGTGTTTCTTTATCGACTTTTAATGGCGAAGGCCTTGTAATTAATTTTCCAAGAGAACAAGATGTACATTGTGATATTTTATCCATTTTGTGGATCTTTTGACCTTTCAGTGGATGCCCATGTGTATTTTCAATGATCCTTTTCATCATTGTGGATCCTGGATGGCCTAATCTGTCATGCAATAAGTTTATGATACCAGAATCGTAACAATTTTCTTTGACTGCCATATGTGCTTGAGGCACATTTATATATGTATAATGCAAACAAGAATGGAGCATTGGCAATTTTTCCAATCTCTGATCTTTGCTTATGATATGCAAATATTTTTCATTATTAACAGTCCTTGACTGAGTATCATATCCATTATGATATATATGTTTTTGAAACTCAACAAATTTCTTGTTGATTTTGAGGAAAATAAAGCATTTTCTATTTTGAGCTTTGTACAATTTGGTAATGCTAAATTAGCTTTTCCCACTCCTTCTATCAAGTTTGTAGGACCTGATATTGTATTGATGATCCCTTTTGTTGGTTTCAGTTTATAAAAATATTTTTTAGATCTAAGTATAGTATGTGTGGCTCCACTATCCGCTATACATATATTTTCTTCATTTGTTTAATCTTGTGCTCTAGTGATTTTCATTTTAAATCTTGAAAGTATTAAGAAAAATAATAAGTGTATGACAAAGACATTATGATATTTTAATAAGAACTTTATTTAATTGAAAAACAAACAGTACATGAAGGAAACTACATAACTAAAGATAATGAGAAGCACACTTAATTGTTGCATATAATTATTTTTGTCAAACATGTCACACCCCCGTCTTGGGCATAGGAGTGCTACCCATAAGTTGGTATCGTATTTGTAAATAAATCAGAGTTGCGTTAGTTTGCGGAAGACTTATAAACTGGTTTGGACAAATCGTGTTCTACGTCTTGGTTGAAGTATGTTTCATAGTAGCCGTCACTCATGTTGTCTTCAGGGTAGGGTTCGTCTATT